>NC_068971.1:41635844-41948939 GCF_016808095.1 Vigna angularis
TGCTTCAATAAAATTTCTAAAGGAGGTGAGAATGTGAATTTGAACCACTTTTTCCTTTGGCTTTGAATGCAACTGCATTTTTCGTTTGTAGCAAGTGTGCTCTATTTTTTCTTTTTTGCAACAATACATTTATGAGTTGATAAAAGTTTCCTTCATTTTCCTATCATCTTTCTTCTTTCATTTTTTTTCCTCTTCTCCTTTTATATTTTGTTGTTGCAGATAAAGCATGATAATAGAGATCTATTTTGCTAACTATTAATAATAAATTTCAGTTTTCTAAATTTATAAGAACTCCTAACAAAGAGAATTATCATAAATTAAAATTAATTTCAACCTAAATTAAAAGAATTTAGAAAGTAATAATTTTCTTTTCACGTCTTTATCGCTAATTGATGTTCCCATTAGCTCACACGAACATGTTTCATATGTAATTTGATATTTTCCAGAAAAAAAAGTCTTAGCGAATGAGCCATAACATAATGATTTTCATATCCACATGAAAAACATGTGTTCTTGATTTTCGAAATATTTCCAAATTCTGTAAAATAAATAAAAAAGAATTGCCAGAAGGGTGTTTGAATTATGCTTTTGATCATTAAGTTGTACCTGAACATTAATTTGCATCTTAGGAAATGTCGGTTCCAATTTCCTGCTAGACAATTAAATTAAAATATCCTGTAAGATTAACACTAAATGCTATTTGTTTATGCATGTAAAGTAATCAAGGTGGATAGAACATGAAATGTCTGCAGTGACAGATTTTAGAAACGTGCTTTTGTTGCCTATTTTGGTTGATTTCCTGATCCTCATCTTAGAGGCAAAGGTGGAAGAATTTCATCTGTTACTCAAGACTCAAGGGTGAAGTTATATTTGACGCTTTCAATTCTTTGGATTGAGTACTTGAGCTCCTGTTGGATGTTCAACCTCGAAGGAGATAATACGATGTCTTTCCATACCGATCCAGCTTCACAAGCTGGGTTGGGGTGCTTGTAAAGTTCATAAATGGAGTTCGCATTTTCGTTCAACTTGGCAAGCCTCTTCAAACAGTCGAATTCATCTGGATCAACAAGCAGTGTCTTGTCCCTATCTTTCCATCCTATCAACTTTACAACGATTATGAGGTCAGTAATACTATAATAGATATTGAAGACACACTAAATTACCATCCATAGAAATATTACTGAAATGATTAAAAAAGACACTTTTATTCGTCTATCTCTCTCCTTATACACACTAGTTGCTAAATTTCTGAGAGGCAAATGGTGGGATCCATTTTGCTATTAACTGTCAGTTGCATCAATAATTTGTGTATACCAAATAAATACAAGTTTTGACTTTATCGGCACAAGAAAAGGGAAATGTGTACCTTGGGTGGACCTTCCAATGCATTTGTGAAGTATAGTCGTGCATTATCTACTAGTTGACAGTAAGTCATAAATGCCTGAGCAAATCTCTTGTGTGATTTCAACTGTGAGTTTACTCTCACTGCTCTTCTGCATATGATAGCTCTCCTGTTTACATTCAAATTAATTTGTTAATCTGATAACTGAAACTAATCAATGTTCATTAGAATTGAACAATATACTGTGATTGGTAAGAATTTTAATGACCTTATGCCTCTAACGACTGCAAGATAAGCATCACATACTACACCAACAAGCTCTATCCTATATGGTTTTCGCTTTTTGCCTTCAACTTGTTCAGGCTCTTGGCCTTGAATTCTCTCCCAATAGTTTTCAATTACAGTTCCATCATCCTTCACCCTGTAGCCAGCTCCCATGCGGTAACGTCGACGGTGAACATTCCTAGCCATTGTGATTGTCTGCACAACAAACGGCACCCAGGACAGTGTGCCATCCATGATAACATCTCGTCCTTCATTCAATGCTGTAACTAAGAGTGATGAGGCTGCATCTGTGGATGATTGGTGTACCTGTTTGGGAAAAAAAAAATCAAACAATCCAATACAAATGTGAAGTTATGCTAGATTCAACCACTTTGGACTTAAAATAGTCACCATTTCAAAAGATTTGGAAATGAAAAATGCTACACTGACATCTACCAATTCCTACTTATTGCAATAGCTAGAGCAGAGAATTAAAGAGTCTCAACCAGTTCTGCTGTTTGAATCATGTCTTGGTGACCTCTTGAGCTGAGGGCCTTGTAGATCATATCTGATTCTTTGAACGCATCTGCCTCAATGACTACGGCATTCCCGGATGCTCCTGCCCAAAATGGTCTGTTCAAAATTCATTTACAAAGAAACATCATTAGGTCATTGTCGTTTATTCATAATTAACAAAAAGATGTTTTCTTAGAGTACTTTGTTCATGATCAAATTTTTTAATAGCAGAAATGTGCTGAGTATACAAACACTAAATAAAAAACTGCTTTTGAAAACACTGAACAAACTAGGTCTTACACTTACTCTTTGAGAATATCCTTGAGCACGGTGCTCTTGCCAGCTCCCATGCCTCCACCCATTAAAAGAAGCACTGGACTCCTATCGCTATGAGCTACTGGAGCCATCACCTCTGTGCATTGAGAATCATCGGTTGTAGCAATTCCCATCGCTTTCATTTCTTCCACTAAGGTATTAAAAACTCTAGCCACCTTCAGATTCTTGGCAAGTCTCTCGAACCTTTGTTCCCTGTAAATTGAAAATTATTTGCCTCAGAAAAAAAAATTAACCTAAAGCAACCCTTTTGAATATAATTGTATCTATGACAATGATAATTGTAAATCATTTAACTACAAATATCCAGCTTTTTTGGAACCATAGAGAATAAAGTCTTGTTTCATTATCCCACTAAATTGACTTGAACAAATGCATCTGAACAGAGGTTTGGATATTTCCTTTCAAGTGATGAGAAGCAAAAACTATTTTCCCCTAAACCTAAAGCTGTTTATCTATTCAGTCATGCACCAGAACACTAAAAGAACACATAATCATTAAAATTTGGATTATATTCTGACTTATGAAAGCTTTTCTTTCTGGGGTAAAATCTTTTTATGAATTTCTTAAGACAAGAATGAGGAATAAAGGTTGCCATAAGGAAGCTATTGATGTTAGTAGGGTTTTGGGTAAAGAACCAACTGAAGTAATTTAAGAAAAATAGAAAAGATTGGTTATTGTTTTGTTATCATGGTGTGAGCTTAAGAGATAAGTTTAATGGAGTGTGTAACAATGTAATAAATATGATTAGGAGAAAATAACTCTGAAAAAGGTGGGTGATGTGGAGAAGTTTTAAATGAAATAGATAGAAAGACACATTTTATTCAATTTGAAAGAACTTAATTTTAATGGATTGAACCATCCTATTATTACTTTTTTTTTTAACTTGGAATTCTTTTAGAACTTGCCTATAGCAATTTCAGAGGTTTAGAGATAACTCTACCTACACTGATCCATTTACTTATCTTTCTATATTGTTTCTAATAACTTTAGAACTTTTTTTTTTGTTTATACGGAGTTGCTAGTTGACTAGTTTTTAAGATTTTATTTTCTTGAACCCTGTAGAAATTTGTATCATAACTTATGAATGCATGAATTCATGAAAAAAGTGAGGTCACAAGAAAATGGAAAGTTAAGGACAAGTAAATTCCATGATTATATCCTGTTCCTGTTCAAAAACACACGATTCCAGTCACATATTCAATGGTTTATTGAGTGTTCCTCGAAAACAATACCAATAATACACACCTAGTTGCTGCCATAACTATGTTCTTGAGCCTCTTTTTAGGCTCATTTTCCGAGCTCAACACCTGCATATTAATCAGAAAGAAACACGGTTTTAGGGAGTATTCATTTTAGATTAATTATTAAATGACTAAGTATCAGAATACCTGACTCATAATTATGTCACCGTAGTTCCAATGAAATGCTAAGTAACTAAGAATGCATCTCTCAAACTCCTCTACCAGCTTCACATAAAGTGAATCGGCATCGGGTTCATTCTCAAAAAAGGCGTATATATCATCTTCAAGTCCCTCGTATTTCCTTATGTATTCAGAAGCTAATCTACATAGATGGGGACAAAATCTTCTGTCTTTGAATCCCATTTGCCTAGCTGCAGCAAATCAGAGAACTTTGAATAAGGAAAATGCTGAATAATAAAGCATATTTCATTCAAGCCAATTATTGCTGTTATTGCTTTGGAAAACAACATAATCTTTGCAACATAATTTCAAAACGATACATGTTTATGGATCCATGCATATAATCGAAAAGAAATGGAAAAACAAACATTATTACCTACGTAATGGGAGAATCTTTCAAGCTTTGGGACGTGGCTTGCGCGTGATAATCTTATACGTGGGATGATCTTTCGATCTCTAGATTGTTTCAGACGAAAATGAAAGACCACGATAAACAACAACCCCACAGAAATGGCTACGGTGATCTGTGTAAAACTGGGTTTGACATCATAATCTGGACAAGTTTGAGGTGAGTGAGAGGAGAAAACCATCGTAATTTAATTCACATTCCATGAGGGATTATTTTGATGAATAAATAGAGATAAAAGTATATAACAAAAATTAACAAATCAACTACAAGATGCGCATGAGACTTGAGTTTTCCTTTGTTTTATTTTTCTGAGCTTACCTTTCTGCATATCTCCCATAAATCAAAGACCCAGAGGACACAGGAGCTGCAATGAAGGAGAATTTTGTGTCTTTTGACACTGTCTTGTTTTTTGAAGATTTGATTCTGTAGTTGTTTGATGAAGTTCTTCATCATATTTTTTCGACACACGTCTTTAAATATAATTTTATTACAATTTAAAATTATAAAAAAAAAACTCATTATCCAAATTAATCTTTTAAAATAATAAGTGTTGTTCTTAATTTTAATAAATATTAATTAATAACAAAAGTATTTTAAAAAATGTATTATTATTCTGTTCATGGTTATATTTGTTTAGAATTAATAGATCATAAAAATGACACGTGAACGCGCATATGTCTATGGGTCATGCGTATGTAAAAGAAAAATGTTTCATCCTTGTTGGAAATATAGAAAGTTATCATTTTTCTTACAAATGCATAATTTGTGGGTTAATTATATATATATATATAATTTAACAAAAGAGAATATAAAAACTATAAAATATATTTAATTTTTTCTATCATCAATTCATCTTTGAGAAGTTCGTCCTACAATATCGTTTTCTCTTATGTAAAACAATTACATAATTGATAAATAATACAATCACAAACAATAGAAGAAACAGAAAAGTTTTAAGCACTTTTACATGTTATAAATCATACACATTTGTTACCATTACATCTCATCCATATATTTTAATACATACAATTTCAATATATTCATTAAACATCTATTAAAAATTAAGTGTCTACTTCTTAGCCAAAAGACAACGTATTAATGTTATGAGCTATAGTAACTTCATACACCCAAACACTTGACTCTCTTGACATGGATTAAATTAAACTTAGAAAATTATACATGTCATACTATATTCACTAAGTTGTCACACAACAAAGTTACGTAATAAGAATTTGGTCCACTCATATAATATGTAAATCTTTATGATACACAAGTTTCTTTTCCACACTACAAATCATAAAAATCTTCTTTAACTCTCGTTACCTAATATTTTTTTCAATGTGAATCTAATGAGTAGAGTCATGATCATCTCCTTCAAAATCTTAACTGCAACCCATAATCTAAACATCTCAATATAGGATTCTTTCCAAAAGAATAATTATATTCACCACACAAACACATCATATCACAACCATAACATCATAAATTTTCATTCATAAATATACACTTAACTCAATTTAAATGCTAACAAGTTACAACAAATTATTTATTACATTATAATAATATTCAAATATAATATATTAATCAAATATAACAATAAAACTGATGTTAAACAAATTTTAGTATTTAGAAATGTTTAAAAACTTGTTTTTTTCAAAGTTTAAAAAACACTTACTTAACCAACACTTGACTCATCCAACTAGTTAACCACATGTTACAATTTGTCCAACACCATTATGCTCACCTAGCCAAAGGCGTTATTATGATTATCAAATTTTAGTCATCCAATAAAAACTTTGTTTGCCTAACAATCAAAGTATTCATCTAATGACTAAACCATTTGAAGATTTTATAGAAACAACTCGTTGAGCAAGAGTTTACACACACACACACACACACTAACATAGACACATAAACACACACAAGCACACATACACAAACACGCTCAAGCACACATACACAAACATAGACACAAGCACACACACACATTCACTCGGCAACATCAAACCATTAAGTTTCACATATAAAGGAGATGGAAAAACACCAATGTAGTGGAGAGAAAACAAATGTTTTAAAGAGATTTTTTCATAAAAGAGAAAGTCTGTCGTAATGACATAAGAATGGGGGATTTGAAAACATAGACTTTATTACACTTGTTCATTGAGCAAGTGATGCAATATAGGCATTTTTTTTAAAACTTACTTTAAACGCACTATATGAATTGGATGGGTGAATCGATATTATATTGATTCTTAGATAACATGTGTAATAAATATGCATTTAATTTCAAAATTGCCACCTTATTTTGAATTACAACGATTTTCTCTAAATCGATTTAGTATCTTGATGTTAAAAGTGTATTTTGTTCTAGTGAATATTTTATATTTTGTAATTCTTTATAACTTTTAAAGTAATATTTGAGACAAATAATTGACAGACACAAACAAAAGTACAAGTACATCGTTAACCAAACTAATGAAAAATGAGAATGAAACACAAATTTTATAATCAATAATGATAGATGTGAACTTTTACTATAGGGATGCTTATAGTCAAAATTACACTCACTTATTCTAGTTGTCCTTCCCATGCAATGAACTATGTTTCTTAAATCGAACAATATCTTTCCCTTCTTATCTTTCAAAATGAATTTTGCTTTATGTATTATTTAGATTGATAAATTATTATATGGAGTTGTTTTCTAATTTTTATCACTCAACTTTTTTTTATTACAATTATAAGTAGTAATATTTTTAAGTTGTAGAATGAATCTTTAAGTAATTTTATTCTTGAGGAAATTTGTGATAATTTTAAATGTAGTATTACCTTAATTAAAAATTTATGACTTTTAGGATTTTTAATTCTTAATGTATTTGAATTTGTAGAAATGAATTTTGTTAACAATGTTAATGAAATTGACAAAAAGCAAAGTTGAATGTTAAGGTTAAGTAGTTCATATCTGTTTTACATGAGAAAGAAAAATGACAATATTATGGATGTGCTGAAGATCTTTTAGTAGGACAAAGATGCAATACTATTGATTTGAAAGAACATCCACAATATTTTAATAAAGTGTATGTTTGTTATGATAAAATTTATGTATGACTCTATGTTTGAAACATCATATTCCAAAAATGGAGAAAATTCAATTTAAAAAAAATGTCACTCAACCTTTTAAAATAGATCAAATGGAGTTACATGATATATATGCTCAAGCAATAGTTGAACACTATTTACCTTTTATTCTTGTCAAGTTTAGAAAAATTGGATACTGAATGACAGATCTCAATCCTAATATAATTCCTATTAGCAAATATACTATTAAATGTTGACAAGCTAATATAAAGTTGATGTGTTAAAAATGTTGTAAAATTAGCTTGTATATTGTAAAAGTCAGTGTCTTTAAATTGCGAATGAAACTTGGTTGATGAATGTTACTCTGCAGCTTCGTCTGCAAGTCTTGTTTTGCTCCGCAGATTCATCCGCAAGTCACACTCCCAACATCTTGTTGGTTAAAACCGTTTTCACCAGCTGATGCAGGATTATTCCTGTTAGCAATGGACTTGGCTTGGCCTCACTTGTTTCCTCCTTCTATAAATAGAGCCTTTGTGTTCATTCTAGAAAAGAATACTTCTGTCATTTTCTCTTCTTAATTTCTTAATTCTCTTCCTTCTTTCTTATATTATCTCAGGTTTATTTTTGTACTGTTTTTAGAGTTCATTGTTAGTTTTTATATCCTGATTTTTTTTTTTAAATTCTTATTGTATTCTGAAGACTTACGCAACACACTATAGATAAATATTTAAGAATAATAATCTATAGTTTCAAAAAATCTTTGTTTGTGACTTTTATTATCTATTGTCAGTTTTTTTACAATAGAAATTCCATTTAAAAAAAAGGAAAAACTTAAAGAAAAAAATGATTAAAACTTTAGGCAAGATTTTTATAACTAGTTATGTTATGTGTGGATTGCATGCATGATACATATGATTGAATATTCATTTTATTGGTAGAAATTGAAATTGAAATGTAAAAGAAATTGAACTTTTTATCACATGCCTCCTCTTCTAACAAAATTTAAGTTGTTCAAAACACCACTTAGGATTTTGATTGATTGTGGATTGAAGAAAACAATTTTTATATTACTTTATATAACTTTTGTGCAAAATAATGTTTTGAAAGAAAACATGAAAAAACAACTTCTTTTGTAAAATTGATCGATATGTGATGTTGGAGGAAGTCTCATATCGACTAGAGATAAGGTCAAATTATAATATATAAGTGGGGTGCAAACCTCATCATACAAGCCGATTTTGTAGGGTTGAGTAAAGCTTCAAACCACTTTCTAATATGGTATCAAAGTTAAGGTTATCCTAACAATAATTCTTGTTTCTTGGGCATTTTTATTCTATCCGCTATCGGATCACCCAATTTTTACTATAACACTCGAGATGTCTATACCTTGGCATGAAGGGAGTGTGTTCGAAGTCCTATATCAACTAGAAATAAAGTCAAATTATAATATATAAATGGGATGCAAACCTCACCTTACAACCCAATTTTGTGGGTTTGAATTAAGTTTAAAATCCACCTTCTAATATGTGATGAAACTTTTTTTCATGCTCGTTATCATGCACATATTAATTTTATTGTTTAAGAGATTTTGAAAATGTGTGCTAGTTTTAACAAAAATATTAATGTAAAATATAAAGAAAATATTCACACAGTAGAATGTAAAATATTTAAGGAATCTTATTAGAAATGAAGATGTCAATACTTCAACCGACTTGTGTTTAAATCTTTCTGAGAAGTGAAACCCTTTGATGTTTGATTGTGTTATTAAACTTTTATTAACATACGTGCAACTTGAAAATAATCTTATATTTGTCTAAGAAATTATATAATTTATTTTACCTTTATAACTATTACCAAGTCTTTCTCAAAATCTTATTTGAATTCTCTAAATTACTCAAATATTATAGTAACATGTCATAACATAAATAATATACTATTTAGTTTAACTATCATTATTTTTTCATTTAAAAATATAAAGTATCATTTTCATTTATAATAATTAAATTATTCAAATGAGATAAAAATGAAGTAAATCATGATGAATAAAATCTCCACTCATTTTCTTTATACTGTCTCACATGTAGAGTGAATATCTTGTTTCTCAATTAACAACATAATTACTGATAAATCCAAAAAATAATGAATTTTTTTTAAAGTAAAGTTGAATTATGTTTAGATTGAATTAAAATCAATTAATTATTCTAAAACTATTAATATTGAAAAATATTTGAAAGTTAAATTTGGGAACTGGGCTAAAACATTTTTTTTATATGTTAAAAATTTAAATACAATTTAAATCAATTTAATTAAATTTTTGCAAAAAAAATAATTAATCTAAACGTGTAAGTAGATTAGCTGTTTTGATACTCAAAATCAAATATTAAACTAAATACATGATAAACCCAATGTGAACTAAATTAATTGACATAAAAATTATAAGGTGTTAAGTGAATTGATATGCTAAATATATTTAATTTGAGTACAGAAATTTATTTATATACGACTTAATTTAAATTAAAAAGAAACATCACCACCTTTAACAGAAAATATCATGGAGTCCACACCCTACCTAGTGAGAGTATATATATAAAAGAGCCAAAGCTATAAGCATGTGACTCGGAACGAAAATATCTAGTATATAAATGCAACTTATTTCCTTAGGCTTTAGCAGCTGTTTATCTTATTCTTCTCATCACATTCTTGCAAAACCTAAATTCTCCGCGGCTCAATATCCTTGTGCTCCTCTGCCTTCTCTTCTCTCACCAATCGTGTAAGTCTATTTGAACCGCTAATCTCAACAACTTACAGCCCTAATTTTTTCATGTTACTCTCTGTTTCATCTCTCTCTCACTATAGTTTCTAGGGCTTTTATATAATTATGCTCGATATCGTCCGTTAGGACGCCGATTTGAAGTTTGTTTTTAATTTTTGAGACTTTGGAATTTGTTCAATTGTTAAACATTGTCTTTTTATGTTCATTCCGTAGGGCAATTTTCTGTTTAGTTTTCGTGAATTTCAATTTCTGCCGAAAATGGCGATGACGGTTAATTAGTCAAACTGAGTGATGTTTTTTTTTGCAGAAAACATATCTCATGGCCGAGCATGGTTTTGATGGTCACGATGAAGGATATGTGCCCGAGGACCCTAATTTTCCTCATAATCACTCCGATGAACATGATGTAGGGACTGTTATTGATGGCTCTGGATTTCCTCATCTTCTGCCTGATGAACATGATGCAGTCGATTTGGTGGAGGATGCCGATTTTCCTCAAAATCATTTTGATGAACATGAACATGAACATGATGCTGGAGGTTTGCCTGGGGACACGGACTCTCCTCAGCAGGAGCATGTTGAGGAAGACCATGGTGCTGGAGAAATGTCTGAGAATTTTGATTCTTCGCCGATAGAGGGATCCGAGGCTGATTTGAAAGGGATTGAAATAAAAAAGTGGCCGGGGTGGCCTGGAGAGAATGTCTTCAGGATGTTGGTTCCAGTGCAAAAGGTCGGCAGTATTATTGGCCGAAAGGGTGAGTTTATAAAGAAGATCACAGAAGAGACTAAAGCGCGAATTAAAATTCTTGATGGTCCGCCTGGAATCTCAGAAAGAGCAGTAAGTTTCAATTTCTGGTTATTTTATGCATTGAAGGATAACCTTGCACATGTATGAATGTCTGTTTGAAGAATATCATACTTGCTTACTTTGCTGATCACCTTGGTACATTGAAAACAATTAACTCTATTTTGACTGTCATCATGGTAACTTAGAACTATTGTGGCTATATTTACATTAGGAATTATGTAATACCTATTGATCTGTAGGGAAGACTTTTACATAGTCAAACAAACTTATTATGTAATTGATTTGAAAATTAATAACGTGTCATGATAAAACATGTAAGATATTTAACAATGGAGTAATTTTATTTTTAAAAAATAGAGTTGCAAACGGAGTGAAACAAAAAGTATCCAAGTGAAGCAAAATACAATAAATAATAATCAAACTGGTTAAATATACGCAAGAAAAGGAGATGTCTTTTGTCTCGGTAACCAAATGGATATGTGCAGGTTGTCAAGCAAATATGAGTGATCAAAGTGGCTTCAAATCGAAGTGCCAAAGTTCAAGTTGCAGGGAACAACAATGAGCATGTACAAGTGTCTGTGTTAACAATCAGAAATAGTTTGTGCAGACTTTGATGGCAAGAGGCTTTCACTGTACCTGGTAACTTCAGAACTCAGGTCGATTGGTGTCTTGCCACACTCCGTGAAACTATTTCCTTGAAGAACTCCTAAACTCAATAAAAAGATAATACAGGAGAAACTATTAGATGAAGTCAGGACTCAGGAGATAATGTCATTGACATTTGTAAATATGAATTTTGTCTTGATTCATCCATCAATTAGTTGGGTGACAGCTGCCTAGAACTGGAATTGGTTGCTAATCCATTGAAACACAGATTCACAGTGTGAAAGTAGTTGAAAATGAAACTAAAACACAATGGTTTTTTGTTGCTATTACTACAACTTTGATGGACAAATATGTTTTTTGAATATTGAGATGGATCAATCTAATTGTTTGCTTTAAAATATGAAACTGAATGTCTTTCATATTTTTGAGATCTCACAGTCTTGTATTTTGTGTTGCTGAATTTTCTTTGTTTGATGTTTTTGATAGGTAATGGTTTCTGCAAAAGAAGAGCCAGATCGGCCCATACCACCTGCTGTTGATGGTTTGTTAAGGGTTCATAAGCAAGTTATCAATGTTGATCGTGACCTTGCAGATAGCGCTTTGGCTGCTGGACGATCAGTTGTTACCAGGCTTCTAGTGGCAGATACTCAAGCAGGAAGCTTGATTGGGAAGCAGGGATCAACCATAAAATCCATTCAAGATGGTTCTGGTTGCACCATACGAGTTCTTGGTTCAGGTTTGCTCATAGTTGTATCTTATTTTAGGGTATTCTTGCTTGTGTTGGCAACCAATTATTAATAAATACTGCTTTTTTAATTACTTTTCGCCCTATGTCTGTCTTTCATTTGGGTCTCTTTAGACACATTATACCAAGTTTACATTCAATATTTGTTATTGCATATGCTGTCCCTAGATCTACCCATTACACTTGCACTAGTTTTTGTATCAGCTGTTCTTATTTGTTTGAAGATTCCGTTCCAGTCAAATGCTGCAATTTTTATTAGTTTTTTCTTGATGAGCAATTACACAAGAAAAATGATTTAGCCTGTTTTGAATTAAAAGTACTGGACTGTTCTTTTAAATCTCTTATTATTGTGTGCCTGAATATTGGGAATTTCTATTAAGGACTAATATATTTTTTATGCTTAAACAGAACACCTGCCAGTATTTGCTCTGCGAGATGATAGTATTGTTGAAATACAAGGGGATTCTACTGGTGTTCACAAGGCAATTGAACTTATTGCAGTACATTTACGCAAGTTCTTGGTTGACCGCAGCATAGTTGGAGTTTTCGAGACACAGGCAAGTCTCCCTGTTTTTAAATTATTTCTTCAAAGTTAAAGATATGAATTCAGAAGTGGCTTTAAGGTTTCTTTCCTGCCTCTTGTCTTTATTTCATCAATGTCGAGTGTTTCAGCAATGGTATATTGTTCTTTATTGTATAAGTTTCTTTGGATACCATTCTCTGGGTAAATTTTTCCCTTCTTCCAAACTTCAGATGCAAATATCAGATGTCAGAGCTAACCAGAATGGACCACCACATCAAAATTGGGGTCCTCCTCCGCAAGGGTTTCCTGCTCCTGCTGGTGGTGGTGGTGGAGGGCCTGCTTTTGCACCCAATCAACAGTATATGCCACCGACACATCACTATGATAGTTATTACCCACCCACTGAGTTGCCTCCCATGGATAAGCACCTTCATCAAGGTCCACCACCTGTCTATGCAAGGGATGCTTCTGTTGGAATTCATTCATCAAGTGCGCAACCACAACAATCTCTTGTAACTAAGGTGTTGTCTTTTGCCAAACTTGAGGATGCTTGTTGAGAATATCACTCCCTTTTGAAGCTCTTTTGTTTTTATCACAAATGATGTAATTTTCTGTATACTGTGCAGGTCACGCAGCACATGCAAATTCCTCTTTCATATGCAGATGCTGTTATTGGAGCGTCCGGCACTAATATCAGCTATATTCGTCGTGCTAGTGGAGCAAGTATTACAATTCAGGAAACAAGGGGTGTTCCAGGGGAGATGACTGTCGAGATGAGTGGGACTTCTTCTCAAATACAGGCAGCCCAACAGCTGGTTCAGGTATGCTTCACATCTTATATTCTGCTTGTTACCTATATTGGCGAAATGTTCAAACTCTATGTGGCACTCCTCGAAATGTGGGCGCTGGTGCACCAGATGGCATGGGCTGTTGTTGATTCGAATTTGAGTTATTAAATGATTTTAATATTGTCAAACATTACACCCTTGAACTGGTAGCCCCACTTCGCTGTTGCCATTTTGTCCACGATTGGCAATTTATCGGCCGTACTATCCGCTTCAATCCGAAGTCCTACAGGTGAAACTCCTTTTTAGTTGTGATGCTTTTTGAATCTAAAACAATAGATTGACAAATTTTGGGCAAGAAAGAGATGATTACTGGGGGCATCTGTATACTGAATCCACGTTCATAAAGAGTCACGACTCCTGTCTTTATCGGACAATTCTTGCTGTAAAACTTATTATTTAATTCAAATGGTGAAATCATTAGTTTGACCAATCCCTTGTATAATATATAATATCTGTGATTATCGTTCATTTTTATGGCTTTAATACATTTTCCCCGCATTTTAATAATAGTATACATTGAACATACAACTAATTAGAACATATTCTAGGAAGTTACAGAATATTACTATTAAAAGTAACAGTTACTGGAATGGTGTTTATTTTTGTTGGTTTAGTTTATCTGCAATGGTCACATTCTATCTTCTGATGCAGAATTTCATGGCTGAAGCTGCAAATGCGTCACAGGATCCTCTGGGTGGATCAGTTAGCCAAGGTTACAGTGCCTATCCAACTAATGCTCCGGTTTACGCATCTCCCCCGTCTAGCACTGGTGCTCATACAGGCCACGTGCCTTCTGCAGATTATGGACCCGTATATGGCACCAATTATGGGTATTGATATGGTTTCTTTTATTTTGCTTGAGGAGCTAATTGTAAACTGTAAACTTTAAGTCCAGTTACATTTACTATGGGGTACAATTTGTAGGTTATGCTGTACTAGATTTTTTTCTCATTTTTTCTGGGTAGAGATGGTTATTATACTGTTAGTCCTCTTGTTTTTCTTGGGCATTTCACATTGATTATTATTATTATAAATGATTTGATATTTCTAGCATATGCTCACCAAGTTTATGGAGTATATGCAGGCCATCTTACTAGATTTTTTCTTTAATAGGTTTTTCTTTCTTCAATATTTGTAGTCTATTCAATGAGACTTTTTAATTGTCTTTAATTCAGTTTTTATTATATTTATGCAGATTCAATGTTTTTCTAGTGTATTTTTTCTGGATATTTTTTGTTTCTTCTGCCTTCACCTTTCATCTTTTAGTTTTTTTTGGTCTCCATTTTGTAATCACTCCGATCAGATGGTCACCAATCACAAGTCGATCCATAATTAAATTCGATTTTCTTTAAATTGGAATACAGTCCTGTTTTTCTCATCACATTCTTCACGTGCAATTCAAAATAAGACAACAAATAAGAGATTGCTTGCCTCCATGAGCGGGATGACCAGTGTCATTGAAAACTATCTAAATAGCGGTGGATGTGACATGAGCGGGTAGAACTCTACCTGAAGAAGCAAATGCATGACCATACCGCATGCTGTGGCCAGCTCGTTATATCTTCAATGGAGGTTAAGTCATGTGCAAGCTACGAGGAAAATGGCAGAAGGGTTAAGGAATCATAATGAAGATGGAGAAAGAAGAGAAAGCAAACAAAGTTAAAAGATAACAAATTTAGTTAAGAAATCATATTAAATCTTTTTAAATAAAATAAAATTTGGATTGAGGAAAAAGGAAATTGAAGAATAACTAGATTTTACCTACGAATTTTTATAATAAGTAATAATGAATTCTCTTGTAATAATTGTTTTCTATGCTACCTTTGACCTTTTGTGGTGTATATTACCTTTTCCCCTAAGCAGGTATTAAGAATATGATCTCTAATGTAAAACTAAGTTAGTTGGTTATTGAAGGTAACTTGTACATTTAATTGGTTTTAGACACCAAAATGAAAAAAGAAAAAAATTCCTTTTCTTGTGCTTATGGGTGATCCAATTCCATGCATTTACTTGAGCAAGGGTAAAACCCTCCTATGCATCCCTTAAAAAAATATTATCCTTATGGGTGATCTATTCTTTTTTCTATTTTTTTTGTGATAGTCATTTTATCATTTATATAGGGCAAAATTTCACTTTTTATGAATTTCAAAACATATTTAAATAAACATTAAATTGACGTTGTCTTTCAACAAATGTCAATTAATATACGTTACATTAATAACAAACATTAATTAATGTATTCTACATGAATATCAGAAGTCAAATTGTAGGTCTTTTTTATCAATATTTTTCTTCACAAAAACCATGAAAAATCAATATGTAATAGAAAAATATATCACAAATTTTTTAAAATTATAGAAATAGTATCAGTATCTAAAATAAAAGTGTAAAAGTATAAAAAAATAGGTGAAAAATACTAATAAAATAAAAACATATCTTAAACTTTGAAATTTTGAAAATTCCAAAACAGTCCATAAAAGAAATTCCTTCCATGCGTCTTCATTCAAAGTTTATATAAAAAGTTATAACAGTTTCAAGTTTACAAAAGTCAAAATTAAATTAAAATCGTTAAAACGCAACGTGTAGGGCACATGACTAGTGAATGAAAAGATCATATGTGAAATATAATTAAAAAAAAATAAAAGTTTCAACCTAAATGAGACTATAATATTTTGAAGTAAAATAGATTAAAGAACTTGTTCATACTATTTTAACATTATTGTTACATTTTAATTGGAAGTTTCATACAAATATAAAGAGAAAGATGAAACACTTATTTTAAAAGAAAAATTATGGTAACTACTCACAATAAATCAATTAACCATTTAACACTGGCCTTAAAATCATCAAAGGGGCTTGAGGTGATAATGTTTTTATGCTTTCATGTATTCTAACTTAATTAAGCTGGAGCAGTAGTTTTCATGATTTGCAAGATGTATTCAAAGCCCTGTCTACACATACAACTAAATAACAACTTTAATTAAGTGGCATATTATTTATGATTTATTTATAATATAGTCATAATTGTTATCTAAAGTACTACTTCTCTTTGTGTTTTTGTCATATATCAGTAATAATTACTTATTAGCAGTCAACAAAGATTAAACGAAACCAGATGCGTCATAAGCAGTTATCCATCACGCTTTCAAGCTTAAAAGCTACACGTGGAGATATGAGCGATTCCTGGCCACAAGTTGTGAAAAGAAAATTGGGATAATTTGGCTATATTTTATCTTAGAAGTATTGTAATTGAAAACTAGCATGATGTTTGAAGTGTTTAGGAAGAAGCAACGGAAGAAGGATTTTTAAAATGTTTTATAGATTTATCCATCTTTCATTTAATTTTTATTGTCTTCCTAGGATTGACGAGGTTATGAAAACTAGTTCTTCATCTTTTTCTAAGAAGCAGATGAAGAGCGGTCCCCACGCGGTCCTGAGTCAAATAAGAATGGCAATTTCTTCTCATGAATCAACGTCCACATCCTCTGCATTTCTCACTCCAATTCAACTATAAAATACTCTATTTTTATCGAGCTCTTTTCCACCTACCCTAAATCCATCAAAATCAAATTTTCCACTGCTCTTTCCTTCTTCACTCGTCTTTCTCCAAACCATTATTCATATTCATATTATGAAGAAAAACAAATAAGTAAAACTCAAAGCTAAAACTCAAAGCTCAAACTCAAATCCCAAACATAGAACTAATAAAACGAGTAACGTGGTCTAAATGGAAAAAGTTCGGTATTAATTTGAGGTTTCCCTCTCAATGATCTTCACAGGAAAACCACCTTCCATCTGGGAGGACAGGAAGGAAATGAAGTTGGGCTCCACCCCTTCAGCCACCGTGGGAACAACCGCGAACCGCCGAAGAATCCCAGCCACCACACTCTGCATCTGCATAAAAGCCATATCCTTCCCCAAACACATTCTGGGACCAGCTTGAAACACAGGATAAGTGAAAGAATCTTTTGGCACAAACTTCCACTTTCCGGATTCAAGCTTCTCTAACCACCTCTCTGGCTTAAACTCTGCCCAATCCTCACCCCAAATACTCTCCAACCTCCCCATGGCGTACACGTGATAAGTCACCAGCGTCCCCTTCTTCACCACCGTCCCATCCGGCAAGATGTCGTCCTCCACTGCTTCCTTGGTGTCCATGGGCACAGGCGGGTACAGCCTCATGCTCTCGCATAACGCTGCATGCGTGTAAACCATATGCTTCACTTCATCGTAGACCGGAGCCTCCGATTTCTCCATTATCTCCTTCACAATCTCCTTCTCCACTCGAGGGTACTTCGATAGCAGCCAGAAAAACCAAGTCAGCGCTGCTGACGTGGTATCCTTCCCCGCCAATATGAAGCTTATGACTATGTCCGTCACAAAGTCTTCATCAGAGTGCCCCGAACTCAAGAACCGCGAAAGCATGTCTACAGATTCAAGGGATTCCTTCTCCTTCAACTCCCTCTTCTTCTCTCTCACTATATTCTTCGCGAACTCGTGCACTTCCTTCACAGCCATTCGCAACCGCTTTTCGGAACCTATGTTCAGTGCCCTCTTCACTTTCCACACTAACGGAGACAGTTCGCGGAACCGTTTGCTGCTTATCTCCGTCGCTTCTTCGTACGCCACCGCGAACTTGCTCCGTTCAGCTGACGACGTCAGGTACTCCGCGTCGAAGCCAAAGGCGATTTTGCAGATGTTATCGAAGGCGAAGCGTTGGAGGATGTCTTGGAAATCGAGGGTCTGGTCTTGCTGTGCCGCTGAAGCCATGATGGGGATGAGGCGGTCGGAGAGTTCGGCCTCCACCACGTGTTCAACGAACTTGCGGAGAGACTTTGTGTTGAATTCGTGGCTGGCGACTTGCCTTTGGAACTTCCACGTGTTTCCGTCGGCGTTGAAGATTCCGGTGCCGAGGAAATCGGAGAGGGTGCTGATGAAGGAATAGCCCTTTTGGTAGTTGGAGAAGCGGGTCTTGAGAATGTGCTCCACGGTGGCGGGGTTTCCAGTGAAAACTTGGAGGCGGCCCAGTGGGCGACGGAAGGTGAATGTGTTGGCGGGGGAGATTTGGACTACATCGGATAGCCACTGAATACGGCGGTTGCCGATGCGTTTGAGGGCAAGGTAGGAGCCAATGAGTGGGTATGATTTTGGGATAGTAACGGTTTGTTTGGTTGGAGCAGGCTCTTTGTTGTTGAAAAGTGAGGAGTAGAAGAAGAAGATGAGGGGAAGGATGAGGGAGAGGACGAGGAAGAGAGGAGCTATCAGCTGCATATTCTGAAGAATCTCCATCATTTTCGTATGTGTTGTGACTGCGAAATTTGAATTTGGTATGAACTTTTTAGAGTGTGAATGAGATAGATCTTGAGTTGTAATTTGTTGGATATGTTGGTGTTGAAGTAAGACCTGTGTATATATAGTGAATGATGTGTTGGACAACGAAAGAGGAAGGTGTGGAGAAAATGTAATGAACATGTCCTCATGGGTGATGTCTGCATTTTGCCTGCTTTCGGACAGAAAAATGTCTCTTTAACGTAGTGATGAAAAAATTATTACAAAAAATTGTTAAAATATAATGGTCTTTCGGATATTTTCATTGCACCAACTGCTTCGCTTGAAAACTTCTGGTTTCAGTATCCAATCATGTTTTCTACTAAATTATCTTGAATCCTTGAAAAAATATCTGTGTACATTATTATGTTTATTCTTTAATCGATATTTAGAATATTTTAGCATGGGTTTCTTTTTTTGTTTTTTCAACTTATTATTTTGCTATATAATTTTGACCTATATTGTTTGTGGAATTAATATTTGTAGAATTAATAAAAGGAATAAAATATGTTGTTTCTTTAATTACCTTCTGCACAGTGTGAAACGTATTTTAATTTAATAAATATTAGTATGGTATAATTAAGAAAAATAATATCATAAACTTAAACAAAAGAATTAATTTATGAAGTAACTAATTTAAAAGAAATTATTATACGCTCAAAATAATAATCGATAATATATTAGAATATATATAGTTATTTAAGCTTACCTATTCTAAACTACTTTTCACATTTGAATTTGAAGAATGAGATGTCATTTTATTAGACTTTTCTTATCTTTCTGTTTTAGCGTTTTCGGGTTTGACCAGAGACATTAGGCGTAAGCAAAATCGTCACGTTTTACGTTTCTTCTTAATGTGATATTTGTCAGTCTTTAAAGTTTGAGAAGAATGGCTCCACCAAAAACCACACATTTCTTTGCGTAAGCAAAATCGTCACCTTTTATGTTTCCTTTTAACGTACGATATCTCTCAGATACTCGATTCCTTCTGGAATTTTGATGTTGCAGTGCAGATTATATACGTGTGTATATAATGTTTGACTGCTTCTCCATCCATCTCTCCACTTTTTTTATCTCCAAAATTACAAATTTGCTTTTCTAATTAAAAAATAAAATTGAACCAGTGGAGTAACAATGTTAATCGGATTTGATAAATATTCATCAACTAAAATAACCGAAGCCTATATATTACTGTACCTCTTTTCTGTTTTTCATTCACTTCACTCACTCAGTGCTTCTTTGTTTTCTCATTGGTGCATTTTTGTGATTCTGCTCGTGCTGGTCCCTAGCTGTGGGTTGGTGGTTCATGGTGGTCTACATTGTGGAAGTGAAAGCAACTTGTTGCAAGGTCGAAGTTGTGGCGTCTGAGGTAAGTGAATTCCTTTCATTCAGCATGGGACTAATTCCCATATCTAGTTATGCGATTAATTGATTGCAAAATCCATTTTATCAATAATTTTTTTTAAAATTTATTTATTTTATTCTCCTTTTTATTTATTATTTAATTTTTAATATGTATTGTTACTATTAATATTATTATTAGTATTTCGTGAGGAATATTGAGTGATAAATATATTTATTGTATAAGTTATGATTAATATTATAAGATGAATCGTATCCGTTTCACTTAATGGATTCTCAAATAAATCAGAGTTTTGTGTTTGAATTTTTTTCTTTCACAAATGAAGTGGCTCAGGATGATTATACACATAATTTTATGTTTAATCATTTCAGATGTCTCTGTTTGTATAAATCGTCTCAAATACTTCCTTATATTTTAATTGATTTTGATCTCAATTAGGTTCAGAAATCAGTTTGACCGAGCAATTTTTAGTGACATGGCAGATTGGTCGTCTTAAATGGATTTTTTTATTTACAATTTTAAAATTTAATCAAAGCACAACATCTTATTTAGGGAAAAGTTATTAAAATTTAAGGATTTGTTGGGTGCGTGCGAAATTAGGCAAATTTGGGGAAAATCAAGAAAGAAACACCCATGATCGATCATATGCAGCTCCACAAACAAGAACGCAAGAACAGGAATCAAAACTCAAATTCTCGCCATCAATCTGCAAGGTAGCAGAACCTCAACCCAATCGAAGTCAGAACTAACCAAGAATTTCCAAATCAAAGCGAAACAAAACCCCATCTCCCAAATCACAAGAATTAGTCGAAACAGCAACCCCTAAGAACCCAATCGCAACCAGAAGAGGAGGAGGAGAAGGGAAGCTGGCGCCGTGAATCAGAACGGAGAGAAGGAACCTCCGCCGCGCCTGCAATGCCATCATGATACTGTTTGCACCCAACCCGCGTCCACCTTCGCGGGTTGCTTGGAGGACTGCTACGAGAACCTCCACGAGACCGCAGAGAGTCACCGCTGCGGCACACACCGCCACGAAGGGAACACCACGCCTGAGTCGCCAAACTCGAGCCCCTCCTCTCTGCGACAACCGCGCCAGAACCCCAAGAAAGAGAAGGGACCAAAATCACCTCCATCTTGCGAAACGAAGCAAGACCAAAGCGATTTGGGGAAGAAGAGGTTCCGTGAACGAAAATAAAGAAAAGAGAAATCCCTCCCACGACCTCTCTGGAACGAGGAAGAAGAGAAAGCGTGACACAAGACCCAACACAAGGTCTGTCCGTGGAGAAGAAAAACTCTCCCCAAATCAATTTGGGAAAAAGATTTGAATTAGGGTTATCTGAAACCATTTAGGAAATTAACTAATACCTAAGATAAAAATTTGAATTTGAAATTAATTAGTATCAGCAATAATAAATTTGACTTATTAAAACTTTTCCCTAAATAAAACGTTATGCTTTATTAAATATAACTTATTTAAAATTGTAAATAAAAAGAATTTCACCTTAGGCGACCAAACTCTGTCACATAATTAAAAGGTTTAAACCCTCTCTTGGTCCTTAAGTTTGTATGGAAATCTCAGTTCGATTCTCGTTTTTTTATCTGTCTTAATTGGATCATATTTTTTGTAAAAATGAGCACATTGTACCATAACCGTTAAGTGGTGTGAGACGACGTTAAATTGATATGAGCTGGATCACAGAGAATGTGGTGATGTGTGTTGATGACTTACATGGACTGTTTTGATTAAATAAATAGTGCTGATATGGCATAAGTACCCTTTATTCAGTTTAGGTATATTAGAATTAGGGATTTGAAATTGGAATTGGGGATTTAATTTCGTTGTTGCGAGACGAAGCGGAGGACGAACAACAACTCCAATCTTCAAGAAGACGAAGAGAATCCAGTCGATAGTTGACGCGACTAAGGTAAGATATTTCTTTCGTCTTTGGTTTTGTGTTTGAACGCATAACTGTGATTTTGGTTTTACGAACATGTGCGTCTTCGACAATTGGGTTTTTGTCTTGGTCTGTAACAATTTTTATAATGATTTGTGGTCCCCATTTTGCATGTTGAATTGTTACATTGTAGTTTAGACATTGTGGTCCCGAATTTTGTTTGTTGAATTATTTATCAGCTGTAGTGGTCCCCTGTCTGTGAGTGTTTCGTTAGTGGGGATGTTACTTTGTTCCCTGTCCCCCTGTCTGTGTGAGTGTTTAGTTAGTGAGTGAGTGTTTCCGTAGTGGTAGCACTGTAATATTCGAAACATTTGTTAACCCCCATAATGTACAGGTTATAAAAGCATCTTCTTCATATGGATGAGGAACGTATTAAGGTGGTGGTCCACCATTGTGGAAATTTTGTCAGTGATGATAATGGGAAGTTAAAATTTGAAGGAGAGAGAGCAAAATGGTCTTGTGATCCAGACTTGTGGAGCTATTTTGGCATAGTATCCTCAGTCAAAGAATTAGGTCATATGGACATCAAAGAATTATGGTACTGTTTAGGAGGTCAGTCTGTGGACCCAGATAGGTTAGAATTATTAACTGATGATAGGGGTGCCATGCACATGTTGAACATTGCTAGGTTAAATGATGAAGTTCATCTGTATGTGGTTCATAATATGATGGAACCAGAAATAATAGAAATGATTGATTGGGTTGGTGGTCAAGTTGATGATGAAGGTGATGTTGCAACACAAGTGGAGGAGGTTGAGGTTGTTGGTGATGGTCAACTTGGAACAGAAATGGTGGAGAGTGAGGGGGATGCCCATGAGGGTGATGGTGAGGTCCATACTGAAGTTGGAACAGAAATGGTGGAGGGTGAGGGGGATGCCCATGATGGTGATGGTCAGGATCATACTGCAATAGGAACAAAAATGGTTGAGGGTCAGGTTGATGCCCATGAGGGTGAAGGTGATGGGTATGAGGGTGATGGTGAGGATCATAGTGATGTTGATAAAAAAAATGGTTGAGGGTGAGGGTGATGACCATGAGGGTGATGGTCAGGATGTTGACGTCCATGAGGTTGAGGATGGTCAGGTCCATCATGTAGAGGAAGCTGAGGTACATGATGTAGATGATTTTGAGCTAGAGGATTTAGGAGAGGATGATGATGTAGAGGACAGTAAGGGTGATGATGTACATGAGGCAGAGACTGAGGACGAAGATGTAGATGTGAGTGAAGGAAGTCTAATTGATGTCAGCGTGCATTGTGACATTAGGACTTCTAAAGGAAATGTGGGAGAAGAAGCTTCCAGTGGATTACTTGAGTCTGAACGGTCAACAGATAATGAATTTATTCATGATGTCTGTGGGTTGTCTGACAATGAGTGGCTATCAGAGGAGTTGATTAGTGGATCAGATAGTGAGGACAATGATGGGTCCACTAAGATAAGGTTTCCCACTTTTAGTATGCCTAAAACTTTGGTGGGTTATAAATGAGAAAAATGAATTCACAGATGCCATAAGGACTTATGCACTAAGTAATGGGAGAAGTTTAAAATTTATTAAGAATGACAAGAAAATGATTTCTGTGAAGTGCTTGGGTGGAAGAGGAAATTGTAAATGGTATGCGTATTGTTCCTTTAGGACTGATGTCAGTGCATGGCAATTGAGAAAAGGGTTTGATGTTCACAAGTGTAGTAGAGATTTCAATGTAAAGTTGATGACTTCAAAGTGGTTGAGTCAAAGGATGGAGAAAATTGTGAGAGAAAATCCTACAATGAAGGTCATGGACATTAGGGACAAAGTTACTAGGAAATGGAATGTAGGAATTTCAAGAAATATGGCTTTTAGGACAAGAGCAATGACAAAAGATAAGGTTGAAGGATCATTCAAAGATCAATACAGAAGACTTCACGATTATGGTCATGAGCTGCTGAAAACAAATCCAGGTACAACAGTAAAAATTAAAGTTAATAACAGTAATGGTGAGGTCATATTCCAAAGATTTTATGCATGCTTGAAGGCATGCAAGGATAACTTCATTTGTTGTAGACCTATTATTGGCTTGGATGGATGCTTTCTAAAAAGCAAGTATGGAGGGGAGTTACTAACAGCAGTGGGAAGAGATGGAAACGACCAAATGTTGCCCATAGCATATGCTATTGTTGAGGTAGAAAACAAAGACTCCTGGACTTGGTTCTTGGAGCACCTTATTGAGGACCTTGGTGGGGCAGCTGTATGTGCAGGATGCACATTTATTTCAGACCAACAAAAGGTCAGTCAATGTTCAATATCTTGTACATATAACTGAATATCTTCATTAAACAAATGTTAATTAAAATATCTTGAATATGTCAGGGTCTTTTGCCAGCTATCCAAGATCTTCTACCTGGTGTAGAACAAAGATTTTGTGTTAGGCATTTATATTCAAACTTCAGAAAAAAATTTCCTGGAAAAAACCTTAAACGTCTCATGTGGCGGGCAGCAACAGCCACACACCCACAACAATGAGAGG
Source organism: Vigna angularis (assembly GCF_016808095.1). Classification (NCBI taxonomy): domain Eukaryota; kingdom Viridiplantae; phylum Streptophyta; class Magnoliopsida; order Fabales; family Fabaceae; genus Vigna; species Vigna angularis. Next base: position 41,660,660 of record NC_068971.1, read on the forward strand.
CTGAAATGAGGAATATTAAAGACATCAATTTAGACGCATTTAAATATCTGCTTGCCATCCCTCCTAGGTATCTATTAAGTCTTATAATTATTAAGTCTTATAATTATTTACATATTTGCTTGCCATGACACATACTTGACTAGTTATATTCACTTATCCCAGGTTTTGGTCAAGATCTAGATTCACCTCTAGATCACAATGTGACACTCTTGTGAACAACATGTGTGAGGGCTTTAATAGTGTGCTAGTTGATAGTAGGTCTAAGCCTATTAGTAGCATGTTAGAAGACATAAGGGTTTACATAATGAAGAGATGGGCTGCCAACAGGACAAAGATCACATCATATCAAGGTTCAATCTGCCCCAAGGTTTTTAACAGATTTCAGAAGGAGACCTGGTTAACTAGATATTGGTTACCAAGGTAACTTTTATGATGTGTGTTTCCATTCATGTTAACTTTGTTTCCATTTATAGTGATCCATCTAATTGTGTTTTGAATTGTGTATTACATACAGGTGGTCAAGAGAAAAATTATTTGAAGTGAAACATCTTTCACAATTTGGTGAGCAATTTGTTGTGAATGTTGACAACATGGACTGCATGTAACATCCCAAAAAAATCACCCTAAAAATTAAAATTTATATTCAAAACTTAAATGTTGTAATAATACATAACATCCCGAACATAAACTAAAATCTATACATCAGTTTTAAGCTCAGACGCAACTGCAAAGATAACCTTGAATCCTTCTAAATCGATCTTCCATCTCTTCCTCCATTTGCACAGGATCACGTGACAATCCTTCAACTGCTCCCGTATAACATCACACATTATACGATCATCGCATTCACATGCACAAACAAGCAAAGTAAGGGTGAGCTAACCTGAAACACATCATTTATAAAACGTGCATAGTTATTTCAATACAAATATCATATAATAATTAAATCAGACATCCTCAAGCCAACGTACCACAATTCCTGTTGGACACTCATTCCATAGTACCTAATAATCAACCCAGTACACAATAAACTCTCATCCGGACGATACGTTGATGAACAAATCAACGGAAAGTGCCCCACTTGTAATTTCATTCTTAGTCCCCTCAATATGTCCACAATCAACCACAAATCAAGACATCCTACTACAGTACCCTCAACCTCAATACATACCCAGATATCATATCATTACTGAATCAAACGATAAAACAACGAACTTATATTACATCGGATACTGTTTACACGAACATTAAGATTGATCACTTAAGCTCGAAACTAAACATCAACCGCTATTATACCGATTACCATTAGGTCGAATACCAAAAGATCAAACGCTGATTAAGATTAAGTACTTAGACTTCACGTTAAAACAGTGTACTCTGCTAGAACAATTACTATTATTTCAAACACTATTCGAACGATTGCTCAAAGATCAAATCTCGCACACCACAGATTAAGTACCATTCAGACGAACACTTTATTGATCACTTTACTGGATTTAATTCTATCTGAGGGTAACCTCATCGAGATTGGATGTTCCCTACGTACAACCACTGACTATTAATGATCCCTACCTGAGACAATCATCATCCGACCCGAGCATTACCTATGAATGATCACTTCCTGAATCATGCATCATCACAACTAATCACTATTTATTAATCAATCGTTACCTCAATAATTGCTTCAAAATACTCCCACGGATTCATGCATTATTACCGAACGCTATTTCCAACTCTGATGCTGTCTGAACGAACGTCCTGAAATCAATCCTCATCAAAACCGAACGCTGCCGAGCTCCAAGGACGAACGCTCATAAAACCAAGGACGAACGCTCTCAAAATCAAGGACGAACGCTCCCAGAAAACAAGGACGAACGCTCCCAGAAAACAAGGACGAACGCTCACTGAAACCAAGGACGAACGCTCCCAGAAAACAAGGACGAACGCTCACTGAAACCAAGGACGAACGTCCAAGATCCACACCGAACACTTAAAACCGAACGCTCCCTTATATCCAAAAACCGAACGTTCACTTATACTCAAAAACCGAACGCTCGTTATACCCCAAAAGCCGAACGCTCATAATTATCACAAGGCCGAACGCTCAATTACTGAGCCGAACGCTAGGATCCATCATTTAGGCCGAACGCTAAATCATTGGACGCTTTGGACGAGCGCATAAGATCAAACATCCTCAAAGACCGAACGCTCTACATAACCTACGGACGTTCGTCTTGAGACCAAGGCCGAACGTTCAAGATTACTCCACGAAGATACTAAGTTACGGACGAACGCTCATAATTCACTGTTTAAATACCACTTGGACGAGCGTCCCATATATTATGACGAACGAACGCGGACGTTCGTTCAGAACCGAACATCAAGACAATTTGGACGAACGTCCAATTTTACCAGAATTGGACGAACGTTCAGAAGTTGACCGACCACTATTTGGTCGAGCACTGTTAGGACGAACGTCCAATTTTGACTTCCCAAAATTGGACGAACGCGCATTCTGCAGAAATTCTGCAGAATCGCACCAGAGTCCAGAAAGCCCAGAAAACCTCCATTTTCATTCCTTCTTCCCAGATTTTACCCAGTTTTTCATCAAACACTAATAACTCAAAAATCAAGGAAATAATTCAAGCTCCCCTTACCTCTTGAAGACTTCCATGTAAGTTTTGGGATCAATCTCCTCCCAGACGTGCAGATCAAGATCTTCCAGGAACTTCAGCAGCTCTTCACTTCCTTTTCCAGCTCTTGATGCAAGAACGCCATCATCACCAGATGCCCAACTCAGGTCCTCCTCTAAGCCCCTTCCAAGGTTGGAACAGCTTCCCATGGGTGCTCTTTGGACGGGTGAAAATGGGAGAAAGGGTTCCCTCCCTTTGGTTGCTCTCCCTCTCTCTCTCCCTCTCCTGCCAAAAATGAATCCCACACCTTGCAAAGCTTCCCGTAAAATGCACCCCCAATAATTGCATCTTGATAGTCAAAGAGGTGGGTGACCACCATGTCCCCACCCTGTCCAAAAAAATACGGGTCTTACACTGCACATGTAGAAAATGGGCAATTACTGGCATTCCATGTACTCATGCCATCACTGCAATAAATTTTTTGAATATAAATGCAGAAGAATACATTGGGCACTGGTTTAGGAAGTCTACTTATGAAGAGACTTACAACACAATAATTAACCCTATCAATGGACAACATGTGTGGGATGTTACACCCTATTCAGATATATTACCACCAAAGAAGAAGACAATGCTAGGAAGACCCAAGAAGAAACGAAGACTAGAGGATTGGGAGTTGAAGAAGAATAACAGTGAATTAAGAAAGGGTGGCAGAGGAAAAGATGTGCCATCTGCAAAGAACTTGGACACAACAGAAAAGGTTGTCCACAAAGACCTCCAACAGTAGAGGTTCCTACTGCCCAATCTGTACAAGTCACCCAACCTCCACCAACAGATGTTCCTATTACTCACCAAACAACTATGCCTTTATCTGATGAATGATGTGATCAATGATCTAATGTACTGAACTTATTTATATTTTGTAGCAAATGTTTGCTCTATCATTTTGAACACAGTCTGTTATGATGTATTTTTATGATGTATTTTGGATATGTAACACAATGTTGTTATCATTTTGAACAGCTTCTGTTATGATGTAAGACAATGTTTGTGGTTATGAGAAAGTGATTATTGCCCAATTTCGTTATCAGTCATCAACTTTATTGGTCATTGCTTTATGATGTTTCTCATTATTCCACTTAGTCATCATTTTGCTTTATGATTATTCCACTTAAAATAACAATATAATTAAATGAAATTAAATGACACACATTATCACTATAATAACTCACCTTCATTAATAAAACACACATTACATATAAGCCAAGTTTCAAGTCTGATCACAGATGACACAACATCAACCAACTTTCACCAACATTGCTAATACAATTACATTCAAAACAAATATGACAAAGATCATCCCCACTAACAATTTCAACCACTTATCCAACTTAACTAAACTATTCTCTATAAAACCCAGTCTGATCTTTTCACCATATGTTTCTTCCATTTGCAACACACTGTCTTCCATGCTCCACACACCCACTTCTTCATTTCTTACACTACCAGTCCTTTCTTCTACATTCAGCCCATTTCCTTCATTTCCTTCGTCAATGCACCACTTGAAGAAGTTGCAACCAACCAATTCTCCACTCCCACCCTGTTAACAACAACACACACTCCTTCGTCAAAACCCAAATAAATAGACATAGATTTATGGTTATATCAAACTGACCTTGAAGTTAGGGCAACCCCAGAATTTTCCCCCCTTGTTTTTAGGGGTTCTCGCAATACGAAACACTGCATTCTGACCACAAAGGCATGTTGGTTTTGCATCCAACCTCCTAACACTGCCACTACTGTGTTGCATGGCCGAACCCAAACATTTGCAAGAGGAAGATGAACGAGACATCCTTACCACCACCTCAACACCACAGTGCTTGCCCAAGACGTAAGACAGCAGGTGTGCTTCGCCAAGACCAAACACGAAAGACGTTCCTCGTCTCCTTCCCCAACACGAAAATATACTTTGGATGAGAGGGGATGCCCTTAAATGTTAGGGCTTGGTAGGCTACCTGGATAAAACACAAGACACATTCAATTTTAGTGCACAATGCCACGTCGCTAAATGAAAAAATCCAGCTCATATCAATTTAACGCCGTCTCACACCACTTAACGGTTATGGTACAATGTGCTCATTTTTACAAAAAATATGATCCAATTGAGACAGATGAAAAAACGAGGACCGAACTGAGATTTCCATACAAACTTGAGGACCAAGGGAGGGTTTAAACCTAATTAAAAAGTACTCAATCAACAAGCCATAACACAAAACTTTTAACGTCATCCAGCTCACTTAATGGCAAGGTTCAAATTGAGTAAATTTTTTACAAAAAAGGACTTAATTGAGATCAACTAAAATACAAGGACTTATTTGAGACGATTATGCACAAATAGGGACGTCCGAAATGATTAAACCATAATTTTACCATCGATGAAATATTTTTATCATGGAATGATTTAATTAAATGGCTTTGAAGGATTGCATTCGATATTGAATTTGTTGTAGTTACTATAAGATCTGACATAACAACGGGTGAATCCAAAAGAAAGACATTTGTTTTGTTAGGTTGTGAAAGAAGTGGGAAGTACATAAAATATAAACATGATGTTCAATCGAGTGTATCCGGGACAAGAAAATGTGAACATACTTTTAAGTTGAGAGGAAAACCGTATTCTAATGGAGAGAGTTGAGTGTTAAAGGTTATCTATGAATATCACAACCATGAATTAACTGAAACTTTAGTTGGTCATCCTTTTGTTGGCATGTTAAATGCTGCTTAGCAGTCATTACTTGTTGACATAATTAAGAGTCAAGTAAAGTCCTCAAATATTTTATTGATCTCAAAACATAATGATTCTAATGTGAAAACAATAAAACAAATATATAACACAAGGTACACATACAAACAATCTTTGAGTGTCTCAATGACTGAAATGTAGCAATTAATGATGATTCTAGATCGAGATAAATACATCCAATGGAGTAGATGTGTGGATGATTCTAACGTGGTAAATGACATCTTCTAGACACATCCTAATGCAGTGTACTTATTGAATGCATTTAATATTATTTTCTTTATGGATACCATGTACAAAACAAACAAATATCGTCTCACCTTGCTTGAGATAGTTGGAGTCATAGGATTGACCTTCTCAGCCGCCTTTGCATTGTTATTAAGTGAACACTAAAATAATTTAACTTGGGCAGTGAAAAGGTTTAGAGGTTTATTTATGACATCTGAAGTAGTCCATAAAATAAAAGCATAATTAAACAAACAAAACACTTTATGCATCAATTAGGATTTGAATACCAGAGCACTAGCCCAACAAAAAGCTTTTTCTAACTAAAGTACACAAAACTTGTGAGAAACATGCAACCTTTCTTATAAATAAACATAAGCTACATTACAAACTATTTTTTAAACATTAAATTTTCTTGGATCTTACATCAACTATTGTTTTTAGTCAATCAAGGATGATAATAGTTTTTTTAATCAGAAGTTCTGAAACAAACTCATAAAGTAGCATTATGTTCTTTGCTTTGATATCTTCAAGTAGTTTGTGATACTCATTGATTACAATCTTGATATCCTTCTCTTCCATTTTCTCCCAGCGCTAGAAATTTCCTATGACAAATCTTTGTCGGATGACATCTTAAATAGTATATTTTAAAGCCAACAATAACCCAAATTCAAAGAATCAAAATATTATTTTCGAAAAAAACTCAGACATTTTGCGAAACTGTTCTTGAACACGTCGAAATTCTAGGTCTTCTTTTACAAATTACTAATTAGTCTATGATACATAGCTAAAATCTTTATGGTATTCTCTTATAAATTACTTTAGTCGTATGATGTATCGATACTTCAATTTGAGTGATGTATTCATGTCTAATACTTTACTATACTTAACTCATATTTATCAATAAATATCTAATCTATAAAACAGTAGTACTTTTATGATGACAATATTTATAATTTTTTATGTTAACACCTTTAGTACATATAATTTTAATTTGGACTTGTACAATAATAATCATATATGTGTTTTTAAGAATTATTTACATTTACGCCTATATCACATCATACTATCTTACTATTTTTAAATTTATGAATAATGTCAATATATTTTATTGGAAATTATGTTTTTTTTGAGAATACTTAAAAAGTACAAAATTCTATGCATGAGTTTTAAACAATTATTATAATTTACTAAGAGAAAATAGCATGATATAAATCCATACAAAATAAGACTATTCATATCGTGACAACTATTATTTTGGTGAATAAGTAGAATAAATAATATTTACACATATCAAGAAAGGTAAATCACAATTTTTCTTATGTTTAAAATGACATAAGATTTTATACGTTATCAAAAGATTTTTTTTGATATTTTGACACATCACATGTGTCAGGAAACGAAAACACAATAACAAATAAATAATGAACCAGAGAGAAAATAACAAGTATAAGATTATCAAAAGAAATTTGTTAAATTTTTTTTTCCTTATACATGACATACAACTAACACATTGAATCTTCTAATTAAGAATTTTGAAAAACATTTGATAGAATATTTTTACGTTTTACGTCCATAGTAGAACTAGTGAATTTATTTCTATAACATGCAAATTTCTTGATTATCTAAATATGATCGAGATATATAATATTTGATTATAATATTTAGGTTTCTTATTTTTAGAATATTTTTCTCATTTCTAATTAGTACTCTCAACACGTCCTACGATTCATAAGAATTCTCCATGTGCTATACTATAACCCAAATGCAGACTGAGACTCGTTCCATTCCAATTATTATCAGGTTCATCGATGCAAGCAACAATCAGATTAGTTTGGGCGCTTGATACATTTTTATCTTTGTATAAGAGACTGAAGGGTCAATTGATATTATTGAAAGCTCCAATACAAATTTCCCTTGTGCGGATCGATTGCAGAATTATCAACACCAACTCTTGTCACTCTACTTCTCTGTCCAGTTTCAATGGAGGCTCTGCCATGATACCTAGACGAAGTATTCAATCAAGCATACTTCTACCCACTTCTGATATACGTGAGGCATACGCACACAGTTCAAATGAGGAACATGCATTTATTCAAAATGTGACACTGCTCTTCACATCAATTTTCAAGGTTCATATTAGAATTCTTGAATCCACTAATGACAACATATCTGCTTTTCTATTAGGTCTTAAATATCTTTTCAATTTCTCGTATGTGGTTGGATTGCTGGAATATGCTAGTTGTAGAATTCTTTAAGCCACATTTTAATTTGGAGAACCTTGCAGCAACAACAGCATGATGGGACTTCGGGTGCCTCGTATGGTTGACAACATTGGTTCAAAACTTCTTTAGCGCCAACAAGGTTGTTATGCTGGTCCTGTGTTAAAGTTGAGAATGTTTATGATCTGTCGCATGACGAAACCAAAAAATGTTCTCATAGTGGAAGATGAAAATGGGAATATAGTGTGGGAAACAATGAAAGATAACAATGTTCTTGTCCAGTACTCTTTTCAACTACTTCCCATTTTCAAAAACATCTCACACCAAGGAGAGTCATAATCTACTTACTTCAATTATCATAATTGATTTTCCTTTTTAGTTGAGACAGATTATTTGCAAGCTTCACCATTTCATTCAAACTCTCTGACTCTCTGACTTTTTTTCAAGCAACACTCAGACTAAATGGCTCTTGATATCAATTTTTTTAGCAAAACCACCCTTTTGTTTGTGTATAAACTGATTTACTTTGTCTATATATTTCATTTCCTCTGCACATTACAGAAGACAAACATTTGACTTTTCATTTTCAAGTCATAATTTTTTTAATTATTACAAAAAGCCACAGTACTATAATAATCATTAATATTCAAAATATAATGTACTATCCTCCTCAGATTTGCTTTTTTAAAAGTTACTAATCAGGATGTGTAAGAACAAAGTTATCAGGATGTGCCTACTAGAGATATATATCATGGTTTTAATACAAAACATACATAAGGTAAGTCTAAAGCAAATTGTAAGTCTAACACAAAGTGAAGGAATGACATGGTCTAAATGCTTCAAAATCAAATTCCACCTATTCTTATCGCATTCTTTTCCACCTATACTAAATGCATCAAAATCAAATTTCACTGCTCTTTTTCTTCTTCACTCGTCTTTCTCCAAAACGATTATTCATATTCATAATATAAAGAAACACAAACAACTAAAACTCAAAGCTCAAACTCAAATCCCAAACATAGTACTAGTAACACGAATGACATGGTCTAAATGCAAGAACTTCGGTATTAATTTGAGGTTTCCTTCTCAATGATCTTCACAGGAAAACCACCTTCCATCTGGGCGGAGAGGAAGGAAATGAAGTTGAGCTCCACCCCTTCAGCCACCGTGGGAACAACCGCGAACCGCCGCAGAATAGCAGCCACCACACTCTGCATCTGCATAAAAGCCATATCCTTCCCCAAACACATTCTGGGACCAGCTTGAAACACAGGATATGTGAAAGAATCTTTTGGCACAAACTTCCACTTTCCGGATTCAACCTTCTGCAACCACCTCTCTGGCTTAAACTCCGCCCAATCCTCACCCCAAATACTCTCCAACCTCCCCATGGCGTACACGTGATAAGTCACCAGCGACCCCTTCTTCACCACCGTCCCATCCGGCAAGACGTCGTCCTCCACTGCTTCCTTGGTGTCCATGGGCACAGGCGGGTACAGCCTCATGCTCTCGCATAACGCTGCATGCGTGTAAACCATATGCTTCACTTCATCGTAGACCGGAGCCTCCGATTTCTCCATTATCTCATTCACAATCTCCTTCTCCACTCGAGGGTACTTCGATAGCAGCCAGAAAAACCAAGTCAGCGCTGCTGACGTGGTATCCTTCCCCGCCAATATGAAGCTTATGACTATGTCCGTAACAAAGTCTTCATCAGAGTGCCCCGAACTCAAGAACCGCGAAAGCATGTCTACAGATTCAAGGGATTCCTTCTCCTTCAACTCCCTCTTCTTCTCTCTCACTATGTTCTTCGCGAACTCGTGCACTTCCCTCACAGCCATTCGACACCGCTTTTCGGAACCGATGTTCAGTGCCCTCTTCACTTTCCACACTAACGGAGACAGTTCGCGGAACCGTTTGCTGCTTATCTCAATCGCTTCTTCGTACGCCACCGCGAACTTGCTCCGTTCAGCTGACGACGTCAGGTACTCCGCGTCGAAGCCAAAGGCGATTTTACAGATGTTATCGAAGGCGAAGCGTTGGAGGATGTCTTGGAAATCGAGGATCTGGTCTTGCTGTGCCGCTGAAGCCATGATGGGGATGAGGCGGTCGGAGAGTTCGGCATCCACCACGTGTTCAACGAACTTACGGAGAGACTTTGTGTTGAATTCGTGGCTGGCGACTTGCCTTTGGAACTTCCACGTGTTGCCGTCGGTGTTGAATATCCCCGTGCCGAGGAAGTCGGAGAGGGTGCTAGTGACGGAATAGCCCTTTTGATAGTTGGAGAAGCGGGTCTTGAGAATGTGCTCGACGTTGGCAGGGTTTCCAGTGAAGACTTGGAGGCGGCCCAGTGGGCGGTGGAAGGTGAATGTGTTGGCGGGCGAGATTTGGACTATATCAGATAGCCACTGGATACGGCGGTTTCCGGTGCGTTTGAGAGCAAAGTAGGAGCCAATGAGTGGGTATGATTTTGGGATAGTAACGTTTTGTTTGGTTGGAGCAGCCCCTTTGTTGTTGAAAAGTGAAGAGTAGAAGAAGAAGATGAGGGGAAGGATGAGGGAGAGGAAGAGGAAGAGAGGAGCTATCAGCTCCAGATTCAGGGGAATCGCAATCATTTTCGTATCCGAATTTGGGATGAACTTTTTTGATTGTGTACTAGATAGACGTTGAGTTGTAATTTTTTTGGATATGTTAGTATTGAAGTAAGATTTGTGTATATATAGTGAATAATATGTTGAACAGACAAAGAAGAAAACGGGGAGAAAATGTATCGAACAAGTCCTCATGGGTGATGTCCATTTTGTCTGTTTTTGAGATATTTTAATTGCTCTAACTATTATGCTTAAAAACTTATGGTTCAGAATCCGCTAATTATTTCTACTTTATTATAAAGTCTTAACCTGATCATCCTCGAAATAAATATCTAGTTACATTATTATGTTTACTGTTTTAGTTGATATTTAAAATAATTTAGCATGCATTTTTCTTTTAGTTTTTTAACTTATTTTTTACTATCATAATTTACATAATTTTGGCGAATATTGTTTGTAGAATTAATAGAAGGAATGAAATAGGTCGTCTCTGTACTTTCAGCACGGTAAACGTATTTTAATTTAATAAATTTGTGAATAGTGGAATTAAGAAAGATAATATTATAAACTTAAATAAGAGAATTAATCTATGAAGTAACTAATTTAAAAGAAAATATTATACGATAAAAAATATCATAAGCTAAACTATTCTAACTACTATCCACACTTTTCACATTTGGCTTTGAAGAATTGAGGGGGGATGAATGTCATTAACTTTTATTAGAACTTTTCTTACCTTTCTGTTTAGCTTTTTTCGGTTTGACGAGCGGGGTACGTAAGCAAAATCGTCACCCTTTTTGTTTCTTCTTAATATACGATATTGTCTATTTTTAAAGTTTGAGAAGGATGACTGTACCTAAAACATTTGTTTGCGTAAGCAAAATTGTCATCTTTTATTTTTCTTTTTAACTTATAGGATTTGTTTCTAGAACTTTAAAATTTAACGTGCATATCCATATATATATATATATATATATATATATATATATATATATATATATATATATATATATATATATATCCAACATTCTTTTTTTAAATAAAGGGTTATTGTTCTTTTACCTCTCTACAGGGAAAGTATTTTTGTTTGTTTTTTTTTCCGGTCATTAGACCTGAACCTGACTCTGATACCAGATGGTGTGTAGGTTCAATATACACACATATCTATAGATTTTCTCTTTAATAAAATATTGTTCGCTTTGATCTAAACTCTCACGGATTTGTTTTTGATATTAATCCAAAAGATCTCTTATTAAGAAAGATATTTTATGTGTTTGGACATTAACACATATTTCTTTGACCTTGCATAACTAAAATAGTTATTGTATTCTCTTACAAATTACTATTGAGTTATACTTGGGATTCTGAATTATGTCAACATGAGTATTTAAAATTATGCTTCGAGTGTATTTAGAAATTACTAAATCATATATACAAGTTTTAGAAAATCATTATGGTTTAGAAAATGTGAGATAGCTAGCATGTGGAGTGAGATTAATTTTAAGAAAAGTAAAATTAGAAGAACATGAATGCAAAAAGGAAAAATAGAAAGAATCACAATAATTTTCAATCGTAGTACCATGTTTATACCTTTCACTTACCTTGGAAGAGGGAAGGGGAGATATCTATGGAGAGTGTGTCTTTTATAATCAATTGACATGTCGATACAATTATTATATATAACTCTATTTAAATTACCCACCATTGTCTCAACAATAGAAAAATAAAACATAATATAGTTATCAGTTTAACAGTTTCAATTTTCCGTCAATAATAGCTTATTTTTCTTTTTCGTTTCTTTCCTCTTTGAGTGCCTTTATTCTTTCCCTTTTTATCTGGCTCTTTATTTTCACCACGAATCTAAGCAGTAATATTTATCTTGAATTTTGTTTTTCTATTACTTTTTTTTTTTATCTCTCTACTATGTTTTCAAAATATATTGATTGACATTATTTTTTATGTTTTAAAATATGTTAAAAAGAATTATAATATGCTAACATAATTCTATTTTTAATGTTCAACACAGAACAACACAAAAACACAACTCAATAGAGAATCTGGACTCACATCCAAGAGTACTACCTTTTTTCTCCAATATGAGTTTAATCATTTTCATTATCATTCAAAACAGAATCGTGAATTTAACAATGATTAGAATCATCAACATATCAATCATTTTCATTATCATTCAAAACAAAATCATGAATTTATTAGAATCATCAACATTTATATCTATATAGAGGTTGAGGAGAAAGCATTAACCAATACACCTGTATAGATGACCTCGGACAACCACTGACAACATTACCCTAATAAACCCAGGTTTAGATAAATGATAATTGATTAAGATGCCTAATCACATGTAAAGAAACCCTAGAGTGGATATTCCTATTAAATCTAGGTCCATGAAAGACAAAACCTATACAAGTACTATAAATATACATGAGTATGAAATCTGACTCAATTATTACAATATTCATATATAGCTTGTGATGTATAATTCACTTGAGTGTAAAAGTGACTTTACAGACTTACTAACCAAAGACTCTCATGATCAAGTTTGGAAAGAAAAATCATACATACATACACAAAGACATCAATTTTGAAGGAGTGGATGTAAAAGACAGTAGGAATGTCAGAACAGCGAGTACATCTCGATCTTGTAAGAACAATAATTTTATCATAAACATTATTATTAAAAACTTTGTACAATGATAAAAAAAATTAATTGTTATCTCTATCGTTACTTTGTTAATTATCGCAAGGAAACTTAAACTTGCATTTTTAGACAACCACCATCCCTGTCTTTATCATTATGATATTGAATTATTCGTAAGATATTATTAATGGTTTTCTTTTTTGAGAGAATAAGTATTGATCTCTTTTTTAACATATTATTATTATTATTATTATTATTATTATTATTATTATTATGATTAATATACTATAAAATTGTCAATAGACAATGTTTTTTTAATAATGAACATTTTTTAGGCGCTACCTATTAGACAGCCAAAAAAGCGATATATAATTATTACTAGGTTTAATGTCTCGGTAGGTCCCTATTTTCGACGTGAATCTCAAATAGATCCCTTTTCTTTTCGGCGTCTCAATTGAGTTCTTTTTTGTGTAAAATTGGAGCAATTAGGGGTCTGCTGTTAGATTGAACAAACGACCGTTTAAGTTTGGCCTACGTGGTATGGTCAGTGTATTTATTAATCTGACGTGGCATTAAAAACGAATTTTATATTAAAAATTTGGATTGCACAAATGTGGATTCAGATTTAGGGAAGGGTAAAGTGGACAAAATTTAAAAGTTTAATTGTAGTCCCTAACCCGAATTCAATCTTCCATGGTTTCATATCTTCCACCAAGCAAGAGACCAACTCACCCTCTTCATCACTCTCAAGCTTATTTTTCACCTGCATAAAAAATATCTTCACTTTCAATGTGTCTCCCGTACGCTTGCATGTTCATTCCATTCAACTCAAAATTATATGCTTGCAAAAAAAATTATTTTAAAAAAAAATTCTAGCCTCTTCCATTTCATAATTAGATTGCCCTGCCCACAAACTTGAACTTCAATGTAAAACCATTTTATGGTGTGTAGGTGTGAGTTTATGGATCTGTTGTATATGGGTAAAAATGAATCGAAGGAAAAAGATGGAATTTGATTGGATTGTGATGGTAATTTTTCCATTGAAGTTGTAACATGTATCACAGGACAGATCACCCAACAATTACCCACTGTCTGCAGAAGCCGCCTCATAAACTGAGTTTTCCTCAAACTCTCACACCAATAGAGAGAAAGAGAGAGAGAAAGAATTAAGGAGCAAGAGTAGTAACTTTTCTTGGCATAGAGAGAAAGAGAAAGAGATGGAGAAAGGGGACAAAAGGGTTCAGCTTTTTGAGGGTGAAAGTGAGATCTTTCAAGCGCACATCCATTTAGCAAAGAGGCATAGTCTTAACGGTGGGAGAGGAGACCAGTCCTCACGACTCCGATCGGTTATTGAAGACGGCGTCAGCGGTGGCGATCCTGGTTCCTGCCGGCAACGTCGCAGGGAGAGACGAGATTTCTCTCTCGCGCACGAAAAGGAGGTCGAAGTTTGGGCTGCTCCGTCCGGCGTGGGTGGCGTCGTCGACGACACTCTTGGCCGGCGAAAGGAAGGCGCGACGGAGGGTAGGGACGGCCGCGTTGGAGGTTGAAGGAAGAGGTGTTTCTCTCTTTTCCTTTTCGTTCATATCCCTTAGGATTTTAGGGTTCTAAAGAAGAAAAGGGGTTTCCCCTCCGCGCTTCCAATCGAAGAATTGCCCAGTTTACCTTTTTTGCCCTTGAAGATATCTTCTAATTTGACGTTTGCTCAATCCATTTTTTAATACAAAAATCAATTCAAACTCATTTTTAATAACACGTAAGTCAAACTTAAACGGCTGTTTGTTCAATTTGACGGCAGACTCCTAATTGCTCCAATTTTACACAAAAAAGAACCCAATTGAGACGCCGAAAAGAAAAGGGACCTATTTGAGATTCACGTCGAAAATAGGGACCTACCGAGACATTAAACCTTATTACTAATAGACAATGTTTGTTTGAAAAAAAAGTTGTCTACGAAACAATAAATAGACAACACTTTTTCAAGTAAACAATGTTTAATAATCTGATTTTTTAGATAATATATTTAATTTTTTAATAAATAACACTTTTTAAAACAAAAGTTATCTATTGGTCCAATTTTTTAAATTAATTTATTTAATTTTTTAATAGACACCAGTTTTTCAAACAAATGTTATGTATTGGTTCAAATATTTATAAATAACATAAAATATTAGAAAAAATATGAAAAAGACAGAGGTAACAAAGAAGACTCGTTACATTATCTAAAAAAATTATTATCAGTACAATATTCTGAAATACATCAAAATAAACAAACATAGGAAAATAAAAAACAATAAATGACAAAGCTAATAGATATAGCTTTCTAAGATGTTGCCAATAAGTTCCTATTTTTAACATGTTGGTAATCAGACATAATTTTGTAAGTTCCGTATTTCCATCAAAAGTGCAGCTTAAACCATTCAGAGTCAGATATATATCATGATTTCATCGGTGAACTCACTCCTATTACAACAAAAAAAATATATAAAATTAGTCAATTAAAATTTTACTATAAATTAATTATATATACAATCAAGATCCATGGTTTTATACACATATAATAAAAGTAAACGCAGATGATATATAATAAATAATAAAAATAAACAGGGAAAGAAAAAAAGGAACAAGAAGCATGATAAAAAAAAACTATGGAAACATAAGCTCAATAGATAAAATTCCAACAACTAATTATCCCACACCTCTGTATAGGAAGGACTCTTTCTTAAGAACAACTATATGAATAATTACAGCAGGCTAGGGCTTGGGCTTACTAGCTCTCACATCTCACATTTCACTACAGAGTGCAACTACCTCCACAACTCACTACACAGTGAAAGGAAATTAATCTATGAGGGATACACCATGTACAACCCATAGAACGAGACTTTGCTCAACTCTAACGTTTTTTCTTGTCTATGTTTTCCCAGTTATGAGAATTTGTTTGGGAGCAATTAATGGAAACTTGGGTATTATAGGCACTCAATTTCCACATCAAACACTAAGTGGAGCAATAAGACAAGCTATGAATCCAACCACGGGAAATATTATTACTTGGAGAAAATAAACAGTTAAGAAATACATGACCGTCGCACATACATGTTAATTGCATTTTGTTTCGCAGCATCCATGTAAGCATTGCTGTAATATTGTTGAAGAGTCCTAAAGAAATCCTGGGATTATGTTGCAGTTTTCCATTCTACAAATAAAGTGGAAAAGAAGTTAAGGAAAAAGACCATGCAATGAACAAATCAATTAGCATTTTTCAAAATGTACTTTACCCATTTAACTATGAAAAAAATAAAAATAAATAAGCATCCAAGGAAGAAAGAAAATCGTTATTGGGCTGCTGTGAATTGCAGGGGTACATTAGAGAGTTAGTGAAGATAATACTTGATTGAAAACCAACAGTTAAGGTTATTATAAAATACACGTCCAACAAATTATAAAGTTGTTAAAATCTCAATCATTGATTTCCAGCCAACAGCTACAACTATGGACTATGCCTAAGTTATAAGGTACATCTTGCACTATACAGGAGCCAAACCCAAAATTCTGAAGATTGACCATGTTTATGATAGAATTAACATTCTGAAAAATGAAAATTTAACTCCAATAGGGATAAATGGGGTTTCCAACTTTTCAGATGTTATATGATAGTGGTCATTACTGGCAGAAACTTCAAGTTTGTTTATGTATTCAGAAACTGATGCAAGTACGTAATCCAATAGAGAAGTCTATTCTCAAGTCTCAATATAAAAATGACTACGGAATAAGACTTGGCAATTGATTTTCATCAATTTTGAGTTATCCAAATTCCAAAGATTCCGTATATTGATTTATATTGCTTAATTAAATAAATAATTGAGTGCTGTTTATTCGTAAGTTTAATGATAAATAATATATAAAAGATTTTATTTATTAATATCAAATGTTAAATGCTGTGCTATTTTATCACTATTGTACATATTATAATTTATAGTTCTAATCATTAACACGATAAATTTAAGATTATATAGATAATAATTATTTTTATCAAAAACCTAAACTTAAAAAATTAGTTCTGATAAGAAAAATTCTAGGTTTAATTGCTTCCTTAGTCCTCAGTTTGGTTGAATTGTGTCAAATTCATCCTCATTTTTAAAAAAGTTTCATTTTCGTCCTCACGTGATGTAAAAGTGTCAATTGAATCTAAACATAGGAAAAATTTGTGTCAATGTAGTCATCTCCGTTAAATACAGACTAACTGTGTTAAGTGGTTGATTATTTGGCACTAGAGAATTAAAACGTGGCAAATGAGTGACAGTAGTGGTAATGACGTGTCAATGAAATTAAAATTAGGCTACATGGAAATAGGTTATTGAATTGGGGAAATTAAAATCAGAATTCATTTAGGGTATTTGTGAACGAAAACTAATTAGGGCATTTGAGATATTTGAGATACAGTGTTTCTGAGTTGAGGAAGGGTGAAAAATCGCAATTGGAGCTTTTGAAAGCAGAACGCGTTTGGTGATTTGGAAGCGTTTTTCGCATTGTTCGTGGGGTATTTGGAAGTGCGAAGTGGGTTCCATTCAAAGGTCCATTCGAAGGTACGTGTACATTGCTTTCGTTGGGTTTATGGTTGCTTTGGTGTGTGTGTTTGCTTCGTGTGTGTGTTTGCTTTTGTTGTGGTCCCCCATAAACTATTATCTCTGTTTGTTGGTGTCCCCCATTATGGGTGTTGTGTGTGGTCCCCCATTGTGCAGGTTAAAGCCAATCTTTATGCTGTGTTTAGGGTTCAGTACAAATTTGTTTTAATTGTTTATGGTCTGTTTAAAGTGCTTTGTGGAAGTGTTGTACCCTGATGGGTTGACAGTTGTACCCTGATGGGTTGACAGTCGTACCCTGATATGTAAATGTAGTGTTATTTTGGTCAATTAAATGTAGTGTTATTTGGGTAAAGTTAGACTGACATGATTTTTTATATTAGTTTAGGATGTCTAACTGTGATGTCGAAGTGGTCTTTCACCATGGGGGCAAATTTGTGAATGATGGGTCATTTAAATATGAGTTTGGTCAAACATCTACTTTAAAAATTGACCCAGATAGATGGAGCTACTTTGAAATTATGTCCATTTTGAAGGAGATGGGCTATATTAATGTTAAAGAGTTGTGGTATTCAGTGGGTGGTGATACTGTGTTAGAAGGAAGGTTAGAACTATTATCTGATGACAAGGGTGCATGTGATCTGGTCAACCTTGCCATTTTGAATGGTCAATCTCACCTGTATGTTGTACACATGGTGTCAGATCCTGAGTACGTTCATATGTTGGGGGAGGGTGACACTGATAATCGTGTAGAGGTAGAGTGTGAGGAAGAGTGTGAGAAGGCTGACAATAATAATTGTGTGGAGGCAGAGGCTGAGGGAGACACTAATGGGGCTGTTTTGGGGGAGGGTGTAGAGGCTGTTAATGATAACTTTGTGGAGGCAGAGGCTGAGGGAGAGGATGTTGGGGCTGTTTTGGGGTAGGGTGTAGAGGCTGACAGTGATAACTTTGTGGATGCAGAGGCTGAGGGAGAGGATGTTGGGGCTGTTTTAGGAGAGGGTGTAGAGGCTGACAGTGATAATTTTGTGGAGGCAGAGGCTGAGAGAGAGGATGGGGGACATGATGACTACGATGTTAGAAGTTGGAATGGAGATGAAGAGGATGCGTTGAGTGAAGATCATCTTGTGGAGGTTAGTGTCCATGGAGATGAAGTGGAAGATGATTTATGTAACCGTAGTGAGGAAGTTGAAGTGGGTGGACCAAGTGGGAAGTGTCCTCCATTACAGCATGTACATGACAGAGGTTTATCTGACAATTCTTGGGAATCTGAAAGTTTAGACAGCCTTGTATAAAGTGATTCATCAAATGATGATAGAGACCGTTATGGAAATTTTGGCATTTTTTCATTGCCCAAAAGTATGGAACACTATAACTGGGAAGTGGGGACATTCTTCAGTGAAAAAAAAGATTTCACAGAAGCAATAAGAAGCTACGGTGTAGAGAATGGTAGGAAATTGAAGGTTTTTAAAAATGATAAAAGAAGAGTTTGTGTTAAATGTTGTGGGGCAAAAGGGAAGTGCCCATGGTATGCATATTGTGCATATAAGGCTGCCCAAAATACATGGCAGTTAAGGAAGATTATAAACAAGCATACCTGCAGTAGAGAATTTAATGTGCGTTTAGTGACATCAAAATGGTTAAGTGGGAGGTTAGAGAAGACCATAAAAGAAAATCCAAATATTAATTTGACTAACCTCCAAAACAAAGTTTGTAAGAAATGGAATATTAATTTGACTAACCATAAAAGCAAAGTATTGTCTGTTCAATGAATATGATGTCCAGTTTGAAGCACAGTTTCTGATGTTATATTCAATGTGCAGTTTGAAGCACAAATTCTGCTGTTATATTCAATGTGCATTTGAAGCACAAATTCTGTTGTTATATTCAATGTGCAGTTTGAAGCACAAATTCTGTTGTTATATTCAATGTGCATTTGAAGCACAAATTCTGCTGTTATATTCAATGTGCATTCGAAGCTCTGATTTTATACTCAACTTTGATTGAATCTTATATTATTTATTAGTTATTTTCATTTGAAGATAAATGACAAGTGCAATATTGTTTCTACTGCAACTGATAACTGTGTACAGTAGCCATTAAATTGTTGCTGTCATCAAATTTGAATTTAGCTGTTAGGTTGTATTTGGATAAACTTGTTCTAAATTTTCTAAGACGAAAAAAATGAGAGTTAAATAAAATGAATTTATTTTATTGGCTACATGTTATATTTGGAGAGTTTACTTAGCTGTCATCAAATTGTTGCTGTCATCAACTTATTCTGTTTAGTATAAATGACAACCACATATTTCTATCAATGAGTTTTGTGCTTAATAAATCTCAACCATATCACTACAACTTAACTATTGAAAGAACATCCACCTTCTTCAACAATATCACTGCCAATTAGCTATTGAAAGCAGAAATTGAGATTTTTCATTCATTTTCAACAACTGTCTAATACAACACATTGTCTAATACAAAATAGTCATGGAATTTTAAACAAGATACAAACAAGGATGACATTAATAAACCCCATAAAACATAGCATCCATGTTAATTGCTTCTCCCATTTCTGAGAAACCATAGCAGATTTCTCCAGACTAATAATTTTCCTCCTTTGCCTAGCAATAATAGTATCCCTTTCATCCAAATTAGCTTCATTGCACCATTTAAAATAATTGCATCCTTGAAGTTCTTCGTTTCGAGTCCGCTGTTCAAAACATCCAACCACAAACATTTCATTACTCAAAAAATAAACTAATCACTAAAATGAAACTACAGCCATTGAACAAACCTTGTAATTAGGGCATCCCCAAAATTGTTTGCCTTCGTTCTTCACAGTTTTCGCCACTCTCAACACAGCAACTTCCCCACAATGACATATGTTAGTTTGAACCAATCCTCTGGATGAAACGGCACGACAGCTCCCCCATGAGCAAGACGAACAACACTGATGATTCAATGACATTGCCACTTCCTAAGCCAACGAAAAAATGACACAACCTCACAACCAAGCTTTCTCACCCAACCCCAATCCACACAGTACCAACACTTCTTCAACCAACTCCAAACCGAAGAACAACCATTTCTCAACAAACACCCAAAGAGGGAGGAAGAAGTAGAGGGAGGAAGAACAATAAACTCACCAAGCTACTGCCAACACAAAACAGCAAACCCTAACGAAGAAGAAGACAGCCAACACCATCAACTCCCACCACGCATCTATCACTTATAACCTCATTGAGGTACTTCCCACTTAGGGCATCCACGTAAACCTCTCTTTTGCCACGTTTTAATTTTCTAGTGCCAAATAATCAACCACTTAACACCGTTAGTCTGTATTTAACGGAGATGACTACATTGACACAAATTTTTCCTATGTTTGGATTCAATTGACACTTTTACACCACGTGAGGACGAAAATGAAACTTTTTTAAAAATGAGGATGAATTTGACACAATTCAAACAAACTGAGGACTAAGGAAGCAATTAAACCAAAATTCTATATATACAATATTTTAAACCCAATATAAAGTCCGCAAACAAACTAACACAACAATAATTAAAGAATCAAAAGTGTCAATGACTTACGAACCAAACGGTGAACAAATGATCCTATAATAATTTAACAACAACCTCCACTAAATTATTAAAATCGTATCTCAAAATCACACAAACATTCAGCCAATCATAACCATATAAATTTCCATGTTTTTGTACACTTATGAGTAAATTGAACTACGTAAGTTATTTTTCATTCTAGAAAAGGATGTCCAAAATGAAACAAGATCTAACTAAAACGAAAATACAACATGAATAATGTCACGTCTTAATTTACGCTAACCAATATAATGTTCAGAAAAGTCACACATTCATTCAATTTTAAGTTAAATATGACTAAATTAAAAACATTAAAAATGTTAAATATTTACTATTTTATCCGTTTTATATTTCTCGATACTTACAAATACAAAAAAATTACCTTTTTAATGATTATTTTATTCTTGAAAGTAAGTTGTCAAATACCTCTATAAGGATCAAAGAATTATTTTTCTTCTCAAATAATAATGATTATGAATATTAATACAATAAAAAAAAAAGACAAACAATTGAAACATAAACCTCAAACTCAAATCCCAAACATGATATATACTAGTAAAATGGTGAAGGAATGACGTGGTCGAAGTGCAAGAAGTTAGGTATTAATTTGGGTTTCCCGCTCAACGATCTTGACAGGAAAACCACCTTCCATCTGGGAGGAAAGGAAGGAAATGAAGTTGGGTTCCACCCCTTCAGCCACCGTGGGAACAACCGCGAACCGCCGAAGAATCCCAGCCACCACACTTTGCATCTGCATAAAAGCCATATCTTTCCCCAAACATATTCTGGGACCAGCTTGAAACACAGGATAAGTGAAAGAATCTTTTGGCACAAACTTCCACTTTCCGGATTCAAGCTTCTCTAACCACCTCTCTGGCTTAAACTCTGCCCAATCCTTACCCCAAATACTCTCCAACCTGCCCATGGCGTACACGTGATAAGTCACCAGCGTCCCCTTCTTCACCACCGTCCCATCCGGTAAAACGTCGTCCTCCACCGCTTCCTTCGAGTCCATGGGCACCGGCGGGTACAGCCGCATGCTCTCGCACAACGCTGCATGCGTGTAAACCATATGCTTCACTTCATCGTATACCGGAGCCTCCGATTTGTCCAATATCTCATTCACAATCTCCTTCTCCACTCGAGGGTTCTTCGACAGCAGCCAGAAAAACCAAGTCAGCGCTGCTGACGTGGTATCCTTCCCCGCCAATATGAAGCTTATGACTATGTCCGTCACAAAGTCTTCATCAGAGTGCCCCGAACTCAAGAAACGCGAAAGCATGTCTGCCGATTCAAGGGATTCCTTCTCCTTCAGCTCTCTCGTCTTCTCTCTCACTATGTTCTTGGCGAACTCATGCACTTCCCTCGCTGCCATTCGCAACCGCTTTTCCGAACCTATGTTAAGTGCCCTCTTCACTTTCCACACTAAGGGAAGCAGTTCGCGTAACCGTTTGCTGATTATCTCTGTCGCTTCTTCGTACGACACCGCGAACTTGCTCCGTTCAACCGACGGCGTCAGGTAGTTGGCGTCGAATCCAAAGGCGATTTTGCAGATGTTATCGAAGGCGAAGCGTTGGAGGATGTCTTGGAAATCGAGGGTCTGGTCTTGTTGTGCCGCTGAAGCCATGATGGGGATGAGGTGGTCGGAGAGTTCGGCATCCACCACTTGCTCCACGAACTTGCGGAGAGACTTTGTATTGAATTCGTGGCTTGCGACTTGTCTTTGAAACTTCCATGTGTTGCCATCGGCGTTGAATATCCCTGTGCCTAGGAAGTCGGAAAGGGTGCTAATGAAGGAATAGCCCTTTCGATAGTTGGAGAAGCGGGTCTTGAGAATGTGCTCGACGTTGGCAGGGTTGCCAGTGAAGACCTGGATGTGGCCCAGTGGGCGTTGGAAGGTGAAGGTGTTGGCGGGTGAGATTTGGACTATATCAGATAGCCACTGGATACGGCGGTTTCCGGTGTGTTTAAGGGCTAAGTAGGAGCCAATGAGTGGGTATGATTTTGGGATAGTAACGGATTGTTTGGTTGGAGCAGTCTCTTTTTTGTTGAAAAGTGAGGAGTAGAAGAAGAAGATGAGGGGAAGGATGAGAGATAGGAAGAGGAAGACAGGAGCTATCAGCTGCATATTGTGAAGAATCTCCATCATTTTCGTATGATTTCGACTGCGAATTGGCAGTTGGTATTATCTTTGAAATGTGTAGAATCTCAGGTTGTACTTTGTTGGATATGTTTGTCAAGAAGGAAAATTTGTGTATATATAGAGAATGGTACGTTGGACAGTCAAAGAGGAAGGGTTGGAGAAAATGCGTTGAACATGTCCTCGTGGACAATTCTTTCGTTTATAATGTTTTTGTCAGTGTCAAATAACTCTTTTTCTACCAAATTATAAAATTTTGACTCAAATCCTCGAAAACATAATTATTTATTACGTTTATCCTTTTAATCGATGTTTAAAATATTTTAACATTTCATTTTTGCTTTTAAATTTATTTTTTGTTATGATAATTAATGGAAGGAATTAAACATGTCATTTCTTTACCTTGTACATAGTGTTAAACGTATTTTAATTTAATAAAGATGTGAATGGTAGAATTAGGAAAGATAATATCATAAACTTAGATTAAAGGATTAATTTATGAAGTAGCTAATCTAAAAGAAAGTACTATACACTGAATAAAAATCGATTATATAGAGAAATTGAAAGTTGTTTAGACCAAACTAATTTAAATAATTGTCCACCATTTGCATTTGGCTTTGAATAATTGATTGGAGATGAATGTCACGAAGTTTTCATTACAATTTTTCTTCCGTTTCTGTTTCACTTTTTCGGGTTTGACAAGGGGCGTAAATTAGCCGTAAGAAAAATATTCATCTCTTTTACGGATTTTCTTAATGTGCGGTATTTCTCTAATTTTAAAGTTTTGACACTAATACATGAAAGTAAAACAAACATTTCCTTGCGAAAGAAAAGTCGTCACCTGTTATCTTTCTTTTAACGTGACATTTTTTTCAACTTCTAAAATTTAACAGAGGGGCTTAGTTCTAGAACACGCATTTTATCCGTAACCAAAAAATCTTACTGTGTTCTCATATAGTTTGCTCTTAAATTATAGTTGAAACTCTATAAGTTATATGCGTATTAAACATTTTGATTTTCTTGAGTGTACTTAAAAGGTATAACATTATATATATATACTTTATCACGAGCAAATAATCACGACGTGAAATTGTGCTAAACTGGACTAGTTAGATTGTGACATCCACTTACTTGGTCAACATGGTCAAGATAGTACAATAAAATACACACATTAATGAAGGTATTGAATTATAATAATTCCTGTCTCTGAAAAGGTAAGATTACATATAACAGGATAACTAACACATTGAATGTTCTAATGAAATATTCTTAAAATGCTTTTAATATTCTTACATTCAATGTGGAATTATAAAATTGTTTTCACATCGTACACATTCTTTAATACGAGAGAGTTAGAACTATAAGAAGTTCTAGAAACACTATATCACAATATAATGATGACAAAAAGACTTTTACTTTGAAATAAAGGATAACTAACAAAAAAAAAATGTATATATTCTCATCAGTATGTATTTTGATGAAATAAAGTTAGAATTTGGCATTTCCTTCTCCAAAATCACTTTGATGAACTTTTAATCCTGTTGTTCACTCTACTGCTCTGTCCAAACCTCCATTATCATTCAGTCCCGATTTGGTCTTCCCCAACCTCCATTTCTCTTCAATCACACTTTGCCCTTTTCCAACCTCCATTACCCTTCAATCACGCTTTTCTCTTCCTCTACCTCCATTGTGCATCACTCCCCAACCTCCATTTCTTTTAGTCCTACTACGTGACATCAAGGTGTTTGGTGCTATTGTCGAGGTCTACGAAGGTTGCCATTGTCGGTGGAAGTTATCGAGAGGTCCTGCCACAGATGTAAGTTCTATGTTTCAGAATGAATTTTAAAAATTGATGCCTTTGTTCTTCGACAGTGTTAAATGTGTGAAATGATAGGCATGCCTTTGTTTGTGAATTCTGATTTCATAGTGTGTTAAAATTGGGGCCAATGTTGTTCTGTTTTTATGTATGTTGATGTTTGATTCAGAAACAAGATTTGTTTATCGTTGAAATGAGGGGTAATTTAAAATTCGGTTTAGTGACCTTACAAAGAGAAACCACAATGATTTTCTCAGAGGTTACTATAGTAGTGAGAAGGTGTGATGAGAAGTAGAGTCCTAGTGTGAGGTTTCTTTTGTTTTCATTTTTGTGTAAAATAGAATGACCACAAACAAACAAGCTGAAGTCTTTCAGTATTACCTTTTCAAATTAAAGGCAACCATTATATAATAAGGTAATAAAGAACAAAGAAGAATGAAAATTGTTTTACAAGTGAAAATTAACTTGACACCTGAATTTTTACCCCCTTATTAAAAACATTAGGAAAAGATCTTTAAGGTTGTGAGATTTTCTTGGTTGCAAGGTAGGGAACCACAAACAAGTTTAGAAGTATGACACTTTAGTGGTACCCATGAGAGTAAACTCTTTGCATTAGCTAAGTTGGTAGGTGAGTGGGTCATCAAAGATGACTTACGAATGTTTTCCTTTATCACGTTAACTTTTATATTCTCAGTCCACCTTTTAGTCGTTGTCATAGCATACTAAACTAGCTAATGAACCAGAATTATGACATGTGAAAGGAAAACCAGCAAACTATGCTCAATTTAGGATATTTTCCTTTTTACCAAGCTCAGAATCAAAATCAGCTTCGCACAGCATTTCTCCTTCGAACAATAGTTTATGTATTGTTCGAGGACAATGACTTCTTAGTCAAATGCTCCCAAATTCAAAACAACAAACATTCAAATGCAAAGAGAACCCTCTTTTGTTTCCTTCATATAAGAACCAAGGGTGAACTCAGAATTCTAGGTAGGGTCATAGAACCAAGGACTATCTGAGGTTTGGTAAGCAAATTCATGGTTGTTTGAAAAGGGTGTTAGAGGTAACAGTTTATGGATTAAAGCTGCAACCTTTTTTTCTTCATTCTTTTTTGAAACAGTATTGGAACTCGAACTTCTTCTCATTTGGGTCTTTAGCAGAGGTCTTGTCTTGCAAGGTTTTGTTTCCTCCTGATGAGACTGAGTTATAGGAGTTTACACTCTCATCTCCTTCACCAGAATTTTTATCAAAACTTTCTTTAGAATGGTTTAACGTAAAGCGAAATAACTTGAGCCTTTTCTCAGTAGAGTTTCCATTATCACCATCCCATGTTTGAGAAAAATCCCAGATATGATTTTCCATCTCTCTTTGGTAAAAGAAATATTTTGAGGTTGGAAATGCAGTGGTTAGTTATTAGGTTCATGTTCCTTTCATAGTAAACTCTTCAAGTCACAACATGCATTGTATCAATTAAAAAAACTAGTTTTATTGTACAAGGACAACATAAAGGTACATGGACAAAAAAAGAGGGGCATTAACTTTGTAACATATCTACTACTGTACTAAAATGCATATGTAATTATTTTACTGAGTAACCAATGACTTCATTGCTTCATGTATTGTCCTCTGCCTAGACTAATCATATTGTTAAATAAATGAATATTATTGCAATATATGTTGGATGCTAATTAAGCCATAACCAAGTCCTTAAATCCAAACAGTTGGAATTTGTTGATGTGGAGTTATCACAACTTCCAAAGGGTTCACACTTCCCATAAAAGTCACATTTATTTTGATCCACCTCAAGTTCCAGAAACTTGGTTCTTTTTAAAAAAAACTCTACCAATTTTAATGTGCCATATGGGGTTACGGTAAGGATTCCAAACATTGCAGGTTTTTCAAAGTTGTATGTTAGATATGCATTCCCATTATCATTACGCTCAAAACGCCACCCATATATGTCAATTTCCCTACACACACATTAGACCACCCTTAAGTTTGAAAACTCTAAAAGCTGGAACAAAATGAATGAAATTAACTGACAAATTTCTTCTTTTGCTAGAATTTATCATTGTTCCATCTTTAATCAGCCTAAGAGCACCACTTTGAGAGCATTGATCAGTTCCAAAGTCAGGAAACTGAAGTTAGCATTTGTTTTGACTCATTAAACATGGTCATTGATTTTTAGCCAACTATCTTGTTTCTTTGGTATGGTTGTTGATTTCACAGGCATGGTTGTTCTTTTATGACAGCAAGAGGGAGACAGTTAAGGTGTTTGAAGACAAAAGTAGATTTTGGGATGGAATTGGTTGGTGTGCAACAATTATTGTTTTTGTGACAGTGTTAAGAAAACAGTGTGATCAAAGAGCTTTAGCAAATAAACTAGGAGTGTAGAAAAAGGTATTTTTTGAATTAGGAGGCAAAATCTGCTTCATGATCCTCCCAATTTTGGCTATTGTCAACAAATGGTCTTGTTCCTTAATGCCACTATTTTTAGGATTGGAGGAACTGCCTCCAACATTGTCCACCATCTTTGGAAGGGGGTAAGGAAGGAGTAGAAGAACTACCTCCAACATTGTCCTCTGTTTTCAGATTAGAGGAACTACCTAGCCAGCTGCATGTTGCAACTATTATTGAACTTATTGCAAATATATATGTACTCTTTGTTATGCCCTTCCCCTGCCATATTATGCCCCATATATAGTTATATATACATTTCAAATGGAATTATTTTGGTTAACTCGGCACTAGTCAATAAAGTTTCTTTTCCAGCAAGGTTGATTTGTGCAATTGCATGTGTCCCCATTGCCTTACATATGTTCCCACCCCTATTTATGTGGTCTCCTTTTATCCCTTGGATGTGTAGGGGGTTTAAAATGAGATGTGAGTATGCAAAACTATAAAGAAACATACCATGAATGTTTTCTAAGTCCTAGGTTGTCCTAATCTTATACCTAAATGCGAAATTAGAAATAGTGTTTGATCAAATGCCTCAATGAAACCCTAGGTTTCACCAAGTGTTTCTTGAATGAACTAACCTAAGTATTGTGCAATGCAAATTACCTAAACATGTTTATATATTTCTAACTATGTTAAATGAATGCTCAAACTGAATTAGAAACTCAAGAATCACAAAATCACTATCACACCAATTTTGACAGCAATGGTAGTTTAAAATAGAGTGTGACACAAATTATGATTGAATTAAGTTTCTATATTCCTTATGATATGAATGCAATGCAGAAACTTAATCAAATATGCAAAAATTGCAAAAACACTAATTGAATCAGAATTGGCAACAAAGTTAGTCAATACAAATTTTGACAGCAAAATCAAACTATGCAGAATTTTTGGTTTCTTGATTTGTCATACATGGAATATTTATACTATTTGATAATGTATAATATGACACTAAAAACACTAAAATCCCTTAAACATGAATGAAATCAGAATATGACTAATTGAACCTAGATGAATGCAAATAAGCTTCTAAGAATTGGTGAAATTATGCATATGAATGTGAGAACTGGATTTCTTGAACTGTGAATGTTGTGAGTAAGTTTTAATACACTAAAATATGCAAAGTGAATGCTCAAAACTATCTAGTAAACAATAATGCAGAATTTCAATGCGCACACCAGAATTTTAAAGTAAGAACACATTAAGCAAGTTATGCATATGTTTGCAATTTTGAGTCTGAATGTTTAGCATTGCATAAATGCATGATCTTAATAGCTAAACATGTTTAATATGATCCTAATCAAAGTCTACAACAAAGAATATATAAAAAAAAACTAATGCAGAATAAAATTCCTAATTCTAGCTAGTTTACGTAGCCTAGTAAAATGTACGGAATAGGATAATTTAGGGTTCATACATAATTCAAATAATTTAACGAAGATGATAAAATGCTTAACACAACTGGAACGACAGAAACTCAAAATCAGTGGTTAGACCAAATTTGAAGCAAACTAGTCAAAACTAGTCTTAACATCAAATAAGTTTTCTCTTAATTTTAAATTCTGATGTGATAAAGGATATATTTGGATGATTTTATGATTTGTAAATGCTTAATTTGATGTTAATTGATGCTAAAATGCAGAATTAGATAGAATGTTCGGTAAATAAAAAATGCCTAATTCTATATATGCATGTCAATCTAAAATATAACCTAATGGGTTAAATTATGTAAAATGACTTAAAACTATAAAAACATGATACCAACATGAATCTAAGCATTAAACAAACATGTTTGAATGATTAAATTACTACTGGAATCAAGAAAACAGAAAAACTTAGATTTGAAAATGGATGAAGAATTTTAGGCGAGAAAATTAACTAGATTAACTACTTTTTGGGTTTTTGATGATTTATGCTTCTAATCCTAAAACTATGAACAAATGATAGGAAATTGGTAAACACAACAAGATATAATAGAAAACAAAATTAAAAATTCAAAAACAATAATGAGTTGTGAAATGGGTTTAGAGGTAGGCTCAAAACCATGAATCTAGGTCAATGATTTTCATCTCTTCACACCAATAACTCTGGCTATAGACAAGATATGTTAGTTACATTGCATTACTTTGATTCAATCCAGAATCTAGAAATCAAACCAAGAAAAGAATAAGAGATGAAAATCATGTCAAAGAAATGGGTTTGGCCGAAAATGGATTATAGACCCATGAACTCAATTCTAATTTTCAAGAATGAAGTAAAGAAAGTTATAAAGATGCATATATCATACGGAATAAGTAAAGAAAATTTGAAACTCGCCAAAGAAAAGTAAAAACAGAATTAAAGGTGCAAAATTTTCATTCCATCTAGAGTTGTTTCTGAGGCTATCACAAGGTCTATTAAGTAACAATTTGTGAAGCCTTGGCCAACTTAGAGAGCAATATCTCCACAAGACAGACTCATACTAGCAGCAATTTAAGGTGAAAATCCATCAAAATAATTGTCATTTACTATTGATGTATGTTAATTCAAATGAAAAACAGTATATAACCACCATTTGTGTATGATTTCTAGTCACAGATGAAGGTTCAACGGAGACCAGAACATGAAAGTGAAATTCATAGAAAAGAGATGTTTAGAGATGAAAAAAATGTAGAAAAACACCCTTACTGGATTCGGGAGCACATTTGGAGCTCCTTGTTAGCACATTGGAATACACTAGATTATCATAATAAATGTGCTATTACCCAAAGGAAAAAAGCTCAAAAAAATGATGGGACCTTCATATAGGTGGATTAATTACTGTTCATGAGCATGTTATTTGTGTAGTACAAATCTTCATTCTTTTTGTACCAATTACATAACTTATGTATTTTAAATTTGATATTTGATGGTGAATTATATAACTTCATATTCTCTTACAGACATAAGAATTGGGACGAGATGTGCACATTGATGAGGTTTTTTAACAAACTAATCCTCAATCAGGATCTCACCAGTTTGTTAGTAAAAGGTCTCGGAAGAGTTATGTAAACAAACACTCTTAATATTATTTATTTTAAATTTTAAGCTTGCGCTATTATATCCTTTAGTGACACTATGCATAATTTTTTTCCTGTAAGCTTTTTAATAAGACATAAATAAAGAGATGAAATTACTAAAAATCGTATCTCAAAATCTCAAAAGCATTCAACCAATCATAAACCTAAAAATTTCCATGTTTTTTCACACTTGTGAGTAAATTGAACTACGTAAGTTATTTTTCACTCCAGAAAAGGATGTCCAAAATTAAAACAAGATCTAACTAAGACGAAAATACAACATGAATAATGGCAGGTCTTACTTTACGCTAATCAATATAATGTTCAGCAAAGTTACCACATTCATTCAATTTTAAGATAAATATAACTAAATTAAAAGCATTAAAATTGTTAAACAGTCATTTGATATTAAAGATAATGATTGTTTTATTATCGAAAGTAAGTTGTCAAATAACACTATAAGGGTCAAACAATTATTTTTCTTCTCAAATAATAATGATTATGAATATTAATACAAAAAATAATACAAACAATTGAAACATAAACCTCAAACTTAAATCCCAAACATGATACTAGTAAAATAGTGAAGGAATGACGTGGTCGAAATGCAAGAAGTTGGGTATTAATTTGAGGATTCCCGCTCAATGATCTTGACAGGAAAACCACCTTCCATCTGGGTGGAAAGGAGGCAAATGAAGTTGGGCTCCACCCCTTCGGCCACCGTGGGAACAACCGCGAACCGCCGAAGAATCCCAGCCACCACACTTTGCATCTGCATAAAAGCCATATCCTTCCCCAAACACATTCTGGGACCAGCTTGAAACACAGGATATGTGAAAGAATCTTTTGGCACAAACTTCCACTTTCCGGATTCAAGCTTCTCTAACCACCTCTCTGGCTTAAACTCTGCCCAATCCTCACCCCAAATACTCTCCAACCTCCCCATGGCGTACACGTGATAAGTCACCAGCGACCCCTTCTTCACCGCCGTCCCATCCGGTAAAACGTCGTCCTCCACTGCTTCCTTCGAGTCCATGGGCACCGGCGGGTACAGGCGCATGCTCTCGCACAACGCTGCATGCGTGTAAACCATATGCTTCACCTCATCGTACACCGGAGCCTCAGATTTGTCCAATATCTCATTCACAATCTCCTTCTCCACTCGAGGGTTCTTCGATAGCAGCCAGAAAAACCAGGTCAGCGCTGCTGACGTGGTATCCTTCCCCGCCAATATGAAGCTTATGACTATGTCCGTCACAAAGTCTTCATCAGAGTGCCCCGAACTCAAGAAACGGGAAAGCATGTCTGCCGATTCAAGGGATTCCTTCTCCTTCAGCTCTCTCGTCTTCTCTCTCACTATGTTCTTGGCGAACTCATGCACTTCCCTCGCTGCCATTCGCAACCGCTTTTCCGAACCTATGTTAAGCGCCCTCTTCACTTTCCACACTAACGGAAACAGTTGGCGTAACCGTTTGATGATTATCTCTGACGCTTCTTCGTACGCCACCGCGAACTTGCTCCGTTCAACAGACGGTGTCAGGTAGTTGGCTTCGAACCCAAAGGCGATTTTGCAGATGTTATCGAAGGTGAAGCGTTGAAGGATGTCTTGGAAATCGAGGGTCTTGTCTTGTTGTGCCGCTGAAGCCATGATGGGGATGAGGTGGTGGGAGAGTTCGGCATCCACCACTTGCTCCACGAACTTGCGGAGAGACTTTGTGCTGAATTCGTGGCTGGCGACTTGTCTTTGAAACTTCCATGTGTTGCCATCGGCGTTGAATATCCCCGAGCCAAGGAAGTCGGAGAGGGTGCTAATGACGGAATAGCCCTTTTGATAGTTGGAGAAGCGGGTCTTGAGAATGTGCTCCACGTTGGCGGGGTTTCCAGTGAAGACTTGGAGGCGGCCCAGTGAGCCGTGGAAGGTGAATGTGTTGGCGGGTGAGATTTGGACTATATCAGATAGCCACTGGATACGGTGGTTTCCGATCCGTTTGAGAGCAAAGTAGGAGCCAATGAGTGGGTATGATTTTGGGATAGTAACGGTTTGTTTGGTTGGAGCGGGCTCTTTGTTGTTGAAAAGTGAGGAGTAGAAGAAGATAAGGGGAAGGATGAGGGAGAGGATGAGGAAGAGAGGAGCTATCAGCTGCATATTCTGAAGAATCTCAATCATTTTCGTATGATTGCTACTGCGGAATCGGAAGTTGGTATGAACTTTGAAATGTGTAGAATCTTAGGTTGTGCTTTGTTGGATATGTTTGTCATGAACGAAATATTCTGCATATATAGAGAACAAAGAGAAAGTATTAGGGAAAGGAAAATGACATGTTTACATATAAATATTTGTTATTTTTTTATCAACATTTTAACATTTTGTTATTAAGTGATTTGTCCATGTTAGTTTATTATTATTATTATTATTATTATTATTATTATTATTATTATTATTATTATTATTATTATTATTATTATTATTATTATTATTATTATTATTATTATTATTATTATTATTATTATTATTATTATTATTATTATTATTATTATTATTATTATTATTATTATTATTATTATTATTATTATTATTATTATTATTATTATTATTATTATTATTATTATTATTATTATTATTATTATTATTATTATTATTATTATTATTATTATTATTATTATTATTATTATTATTATTATTATTATTATTATTATTATTATTATTATTATTATTATTATTATTATTATTATTATTATTATTATTATTATTATTATTATTATTATTATTATTATTATTATTATTATTATTATTATTATTATTATTATTATTATTATTATTATTATTATTATTATTATTATTATTATTATTATTATTATTATTATTATTATTATTATTATTATTATTATTATTATTATTATTATTATTATTATTATTATTATTATTATTATTATTATTATTATTATTATTATTATTATTATTATTATTATTATTATTATTATTATTATTATTATTATTATTATTATTATTATTATTATTATTATTATTATTATTATTATTATTATTATTATTATTATTATTATTATTATTATTATTATTATTATTATTATTATTATTATTATTATTATTATTATTATTATTATTATTATTATTATTATTATTATTATTATTATTATTATTATTATTATTATTATTATTATTATTATTATTATTATTATTATTATTATTATTATTATTATTATTATTATTATTATTATTATTATTATTATTATTATTATTATTATTATTATTATTATTATTATTATTATTATTATTATTATTATTATTATTATTATTATTATTATTATTATTATTATTATTATTATTATTATTATTATTATTATTATTATTATTATTATTATTATTATTATTATTATTATTATTATTATTATTATTATTATTATTATTATTATTATTATTATTATTATTCTTATTATTATTATTATTATTATTATTATTATTATTATTATTATTATTATTATTATTATTATTATTATTTTTATTATTATTATTATTATTATTATTATTATTATTATTATTATTATTATTATTATTATTATTATTATTATTATTATTATTATTATTATTATTATTATTATTTTTATTATTATTATTATTATTATTATTATTATTATTATTATTATTATTATTATTATTATTATTATTATTATTATTATTATTATTATTATTAATTATAAAGTAATTTTAGATCAATCAACATATAAATAATGTTGTAAAAAATATGTTGTTAAATACCATTATCTTAATTTTTTATTAGGTTTATATATGTAAAAAATAATATGTAAGATGTGTTAAAATATTACAAAAAAAAATTGTGTTAAAATAATATTTTTTGTTAGGATAAAATGCATTATCCTAATTTTTTATTAGGTTTATATATGTAAAAAATAATATGTAAGATGTGTTAAAATATTAAAAAAAAATTGTGTTAAAATAGTATTTTTTTTGTTTGGATAAAATGCATTGAACATGCCCTCGGGGACACTTCTTTCGTTGATAATGCTTTTCATATTTAGGTGAGGGGTGGCTTTTTTCTGCTTTCAGATATTTTCGTTGCACTAACTATTTTTCTCTAAAACTTCAGGTTTCAGTATCCAATAACTCTTTTGCTTCTAAATTATAAAAGTTTGACTTGAATCCTCGAAAACATAATTATTTATTATGTTTATCCTTTTAATCGATATTTAAAATATTTTAACATTTCCATTTTTCTTTTAAATTTATTTTTTATTATGATAATTTTTATATGTTTTACGTATATTGTTAGAAGAATTAATGGAAGGAATTAAACATGTCATTTCTTTACCTTGTACATAGTGTGTGTGAAACATATTTTAATTTAATAAAGTTGTGAATGGTAGAATTAAGAAAGATAATATCATAAACTTATATTAAAGGATTAATTTATGAAATAGCTAATTTAAAAGAAAATATAATAGACTGAATAAAAATCGATTATATGTTCACAAATTGAAAGCTATTTTGGCCAAACTAATTTAAACTATTGTCCACAATTTGCCTTTGGCTTTGAATAATTGATTGCAGATAAATGTCACGCAGTTTTCATTACAATTCTTCTTTCTAATTCACTTTTTCGGGTTTGACCAGTGGCGTAAATATTCCTCTTTTACGAATATTTTTAATGTGCGATATTTCTCTAATTTTAATGTTTCGACACGAATGCATAGACGTAAAACACACATTTTTAATGTCGTCACCTTTTATCTTTCTTTTAACGTTTGATTTTTCTCTTCTTCTAAAATTTAATAGAGGCTAGTTCTAGAATACATTTTATCTAGTAACCAAAATGGCCAAAATGAAAATGAAATGTACTTAAGCTTATGGACTATGTAGGTTAATAACTTTTTCATAACAACTTTTTCATAACAATTTTTTTATAATTATTTTTTTATAATTGTTATGTGTCACTATTCTATTGGTTCATTTGAATTTATTTTAGAAAAAAAATATTTGAAACAGACCAATCACAAGCTATAACATGGACGTTGTCAAAATGTTGACAAAAATAAGTCGTTCTTGCTAAAAATCAACCGAATTTAGTAGAAACATCTACGCTGAAACTAGGTCGAGTCAGTTCCAACCGAAATTCGACTAAGTCAATTTTGCCAAAAATCAATCGAATTCGATCGAATCGGTTCTTACCAAAGTTTGGTCAAGTCAACCAAACTGAACTGCACCTTTAAAGACTATCAATGAATTTTACCAATAGAAATATATGTTGATAATTTAAATTCTAAAATCAATTAATAAAATTTCTTGATAAAATTTAATTTATTGATAAATTTATGGTCAAGTCAACCAAACTGAACTATAATTTTAGAGACTATTAATAAATTTTATCAATAGAAATATATGTTGATAATTTAAATTCTAAAATTCATTGATAAAATTTCTTGATAGATTTTAATTTATCGATAAATTTATTTTCGTTCCCTCAATAATTTTATAAAATTCTTGTAGTGAATTGTTTAGTTGGTCTGTGAATAACAATAAATATGAACTTTCTTAACAAATGTTTTCTTAGACAAAAGAGGCAACACCAAAGCCTAGGAATGGAGAATATGGGCATCATTCAAAAATATCTTAAATCGACGGGAAACAAAAAAAATATATACTTGAAGCACTTCATACTTGTTTGTCAATAATTATTGAAACAAGATTACTCAAATTGTTAATATTGTTTTGAACTCAGTAAAAGTAAATCCTTCGATCCTTACCAAAAGTTTAATTGCAAATATTAAAAGTTGTCATGGTTGTCTTTGACATAAAGTAAAGGATAGATTGTTACACAAAAAGCTTTTGAAAAGAGTTTGACAACTACAGGATTCTTAAAATGATCTTTTGAGACTATCGTAAATCGTAAAAGAAAGTGTTTTCGGTATCTTATCCATAGCATGTTACATCATGGTAAAAGATTTATTTATAATAATTAAAGCATAGAATATCATGCATAAAAAATGAGTTAACTAACCCTACCTTTTTTTCAAGAATTTTTCTAGGAATGGAAATGTAACACCTCGTGTGTGATTCAAAAAGTCATAACCTTAAATTTTGAGACCATCTTAAAAGCCTCATTTAAACATAAATATACTTCTTTTATTTCAAAAGAAATTGTTTCAAAACCAATAAAAGGAATTTCTTAACTAAAACATCAATCCAAATTACATTTGAAAATATAAATAAAGACATTCTCAAAGTCATTCGCCTACTTCTTATTGTTGTGCATCATGACCTATATTTGCAATATAATATTCTCATACATAACATAAGTTATACGGTCATCACAGGTGGAAACCACAACCACAGACAAACAAGGGTGAACTAACATAAAACAACTTAATAAATACAGTTCATAGGTAATCACTATTCATATACCACATAACGAAATACATCATCGATAACATCAACACCCCATATTCATAATTAAGATATAATCTTATTACATCAACTAATATATACAAAATGTATGTCCTTTCCGAGTACCTTACAGTTTAATTTGCTTGCTTAACAAAGACTTACGATCAAGGTCATCCTTCCTGTTCAACAAAGCCTTATGACTAGGACAAGTTTCCCCTGTTTTCCAAAAGCCTTACGAGTAAAAACTCTACCTACTCACCAAAGCCTTATAAACAAAGCATTATACTCAGTTCTAGCCAAAGCATTATGGCGATACGCAACTCCCCTTTTTTCGTGGCTGACCAAAGCCCTATGGACGAAAAGGAACCAATTTAGATTTACAACTATGAGACAAGGACATAACATCCAATCATGTTAACAACAAACCATTGAAACAACAACAAACATACAACTTGGCCAAGAGGGTAGCAACTTGGTCAACAAGCTTAGAACTCAGAATTACCAACCACAACTCGACATCACAAAACACAACTCAACTAAACTCCATATAAGCTCAGCCAACTACTCAAATAGCTCGACAACCATCCCCAACAACTCTACCATATAAGAAAAACCCCTAGATCGTTCTGTAAAACAACCAAAATCGAGCTCTAGTATCTTGAAACCGATTAATTATCTTTGATGTCAGGAAGCTATGATTAATACACTAGCTCTCTTAGCTCGAGTTGTGTTTTATTGGGACAACTATTCTATCACACAAATCGTCTCTATTCAAGTTAACCATAAACAAATGAAGCACATTAAAATGGACTGTCATATTTTAGAGAGAAATAGAAAATTAGTAATGGCTTGATGAAACTTCTTCATGTCTTTTTACATGCAATTGGTTAATGTACTCACCAAAACTCTTCCACCTTCTATGTTCAATAACATGTGTTCCAAGTTGGACATGTTTAATCTTTACTCTGAGCTTAAGGGCTCTCATCCACAAAAAAACAAAAATTGATACAATTATTAATTTAATAGTTTTGAGTTTATATGTTTCTTATTTTTATGTGTATTTTTTTCTCATTCTCCTTGTACATTCATGATTAATTGATCAATAATAACTTTTTTCAATTTTGTATTCTTCTTGTGTGTACTTCTGTTTTTCTTCTTTATCTTCTCTTTGATTTTGTTATGAATCTTAACTATAATATCCACCTTTAAAAGAACCATCATACATTGTATAGAAGTAAATTAGGAAAATTCAAAATAAACTCCTACGGGATGAAAGAAGGAAATAGTTAAATAGCCTAAGTTAAATGAAAAAAATGTATGCAAACAGAAGTAAGAGAGTGGTTTAAATAGTAAAGAATTAAAATTGTTTAATATGATAGTATTAGATAAATGGAGGTGGAGATCATATAAGAACTATAACATCTCGTTTTTTTCACACAAAAATATTACATAATCAATGTTTAAAAACATAAATATCATTCGCGAATATAACACCTGCTATAGTTATTCAAATATAATTATATATAATTGTATTAGGTATAATGGTCTCACACTCGTAATGCATGACTAAATTTGCATTCATTAGATTGTTGCATCTCCTTCGTCTTGTATCGGATCCGTTATCACATCCTCCTCTGCTCTAGTATAACACACATGTTATATGATCATTGCATAAACACAAATAAGCAAGGGTGTGTTAATATACAAAAGATCACTTATAAAGCAGGCATAAGAATATTATTACATATAATCCATTTATAACAACAATCATATTCTCATGCAATATTTATACTAGACTCAACCATCTGGATGAAACATTGATGCAAAATCCCACGGGTCATGCACTTGTGGTGGCATCCACTTCTCATATAGAGCCATCGTTAATGGAATACACCATGTCTTCCACAAGGTTAGCCCATCAACACCTACAACCAAATTCAGCCCGTAGACTAGGACCTCCTACAACTTTAGCACTTAACTCATCATTCTCTACATGAGATTGAATGGTTATTAGAGTATAAAGATAACCTCCAATGTCAAGACTCTCACATCAACATGTACACTAATTAGTTAAAAACACATAATCACTTCACAAGATCCCTATACAAACTCATACCATATTCATATCAACCAATTTATCATGCAATATAAAGTCATATAATACACATTTGGCCAAATTCATGTTCATAATTTAACTCATAACAGTAATCAAGTCAATCATACAACTATACATACAAAGTAGTAATATAATCACCCATGTTTTCAGAATAAATCGTCAATAAACAGTCAAACTGGACACAATCTAGTCATGGTTGGTCATAGCTCGGTCAGCTCGGCCACAGCTCAAACAGCACAGCTACAACTCGGCCATAGCTCGACCAAGGAATTAAAGAGCTTGTCCAAGGTCTTCAACAGTGTTGAATATAGTGAAAACTATGTATGAGAGTAATCTTTCTTACGTTGAATATACACACATAAGATCCTTTATCTATAATTGAAGTAATATGGGCTAAGCCCAAAATACAAATAAGAAATAATAAAAAATTAACTAAAGATAAAAGATAAATATAAAATAAAGATAATATATCAAACATTTCCTCTCAAGCTGATGCATACAAATTGTGTGTATCAAGCTTGTTACTAATATGATCAAAGACTTAACGAAAATATATTGCTTCTGCACTTAAGTGACACCAAATTGCTAATGATTTGTGAAAACAACATAGAAGACGAAATACATATTAGAAGAATCAAACTCTCGATACTATGTTGAATATAGTGAAAATTATTTATGTGATTAATCTCCTTTGTATTAAATTTACACATATGGTCTTCTATTTATAATAGACGAAATATGAACTAAGCCCAAAATACAAATAAGAAATAATGACAAACTAACTAAAGATAAAAGATAAATACAAAAGAAGATAATATATCTAACAAACCATCCAGCCAAGGTCTAGGACAACTCAGTTAGGTCTAAAAACAGATCATTCAAGGCTTAGAAGAGCTCGACCAGGCTCAAAAATAGGTTGGCTAAGTTCTAGGACAACCCGACTAGGTTTAAATACTAGTACAAAAACAACGTACAACGTCGAATATTTTAGGTCTTTCACGTCGAATTCGAGAACGACGTCATATCGGGAAACGTTAAATTGACGTCGAATTTAAAAAATTCGACGTTAAATTTAACGTCAATTTTTTTGTCATTAAACGACTTAATCAACTTTAGAAACTAGTTTTACTTTCCTCTCATTTGATAGTCCTCTGTAAGGCTACTATGAGTGAGCTAAAACTAAATAATAGACCATGAATGAAATTCACAATTTTATTCTCCTCATTAAAAATAATAAAAACAAATGTAAAATTACAGAGAATGTCATATACACATGAGCTAAATTTTATATTGCTTTTCGTAAACTTTTTGTTAAAATAAAATTATCTATTTTCGTTGCAGCTCTGCAAAAGCGAATTTTTTAACCCACTTTTTAGCTGTAAGCCATTATTTACCTATGTTTCCAAATCTTACACTTTATCTATTATTTAGAAATTATATTCATATACACATTTTTTACAATTACTTTTTTATTATTTATTATTTTTCTTTTCTTAGAATAATAATAGAATAATATATATTTTGTCAGAATCATTAAAAGCGCACCCAAAACCCCTCTGAACGGACGCCAGGTGTCAAGCAACGAGGATCTGGAAATCAGATAGTGGAAGGCAGGTGTCGGCAGATGAGCGGACGCTCGTTTTGACAGGGAAGCAAAACTGATTTTTTAGAAATTCCCGTCACACTCTCTGCATGCACCTTTCTTCCTCAAACTCTGAAATTCTCATTTTCTCCTACTTCTCACTAAAAGCTCTCCCTTCTCTCTACCAAAACTCACCCTTTCTTTTCTCCGATCACCATTCAGGCACCGTAGAAGCACTTTCGACGTCCTGAGCTTCATTTTTAACCGAACAAATTCGAGTTCTGAACTGGTAAGTTCTCCCTGTATTTAGACGTTCGTTTCTGGCACATGCAAACCAAATTCTGGTTGCATGATTTCATATTGTTTGAGCCATTGTTTGGTCTCCTGTTGTCTGGTTAGTTTTTAAAGAGTTGTTGAACGTTGAGGGTAGAAGGAATTGTAGTCAAGCGAAACCTTACTTTTGTCTCTAGTACGTTCGTTCACACTCAGAAGTAAGGGAAGCTTATCTAATTTAATTGTATGCTCGTTTGTACGTTCGTTGATAATGAATGCATGTTGCTGAGTGGTTGAATGTATGTAAAGTATGAATGCTGATATGCTTGTTTATATGGAATATGATTATTTACTATGTTATGGATTGTATGAAGCATGAAAATTTATTATGATACGAATTTGTAAAGTTATGAAATTATGTATTGAGAAATGAGTGGAAGATAAATGAGTCATGGATATGAAATTTCCCTATAATAATGTACGTTTGTCATTTAACGATCATTGACCGTTCGGTAATACTAGTAACCTTGGTTAAAATTGGATTCTTTCATTTGGAAAGAATCTTAGTTGGGGACGATCGTCTTCTTTTTCGAAATAATGTGCATGAGCGATCGTTCTGAATGGTGTTTGGTCTTACACCAAGTGATCGTTCTGAGTAGTGCTTGGTCTTACACCAAGTGATCGTCTGAGTGGTGTTTGGTCTTACACCAAGCGATCATCTGAATGATGCTTGGTCTTACACCAAGTGATCGTTCTGAGTAGTGCTTGGTCTTACACCAAGCGATGATAGTGGCATATTTTACTATGAATTCAGTATTGAATTAGAGAAAATATCAACTCTTTCTCATCCTTTTTACCTTGTAAATCCTAGTTTTCATTTAGTTTAAGAAGTGGTTTAATCTTAAGCTTTAATTAGATAAATTGATCATTAACCCCTTTATTTATACAAGTTAATTAGTTG
The DNA here is from genome assembly GCF_016808095.1 of Vigna angularis. NCBI lineage: Eukaryota > Viridiplantae > Streptophyta > Magnoliopsida > Fabales > Fabaceae > Vigna > Vigna angularis. The sequence goes on from NC_068971.1 coordinate 41,702,774, forward strand.
GAAGAAGTCTCTGCATCAAATGAAGAGTGCTGGAACCAGAGAAAACAAGAAAACAGCAAAAACAGCAAAAATATGAAGAACCAGAATCTGGAAAAAAGTTAGCTGGAGCGCCCTTTTTCCATGGGCGCTGGAGCGGGCTCTGCACCAGGACTGGAGCTAGCTGGAGCGCCCCCTACAAAAGGGCGCTGGAGCGCCCTTTTTCCTGTTTTCGCGCGCTGGAGCGCGGTCTCAAGCGCGCCTGCTGCTGATTTGGCAGATTGGGTTTATTTAACCCCAAATTAGAAGGGCTTTGATATCTTTGGCATCCCAGACACAAATTCTCTCAATTGGAGCGTCCAGAGGCGAGCTAGGAGCTGTGGGAACAGCCCTTCTTCATCCTTGGGTCCTCCTCCTTCTTCCATTTCCACCATTGTTGTAAGCTCAAGCTCTCCATTCATGGAGAGCTAGTTTCATTCTTGTTGGGGATTGATGTAACCACGGATCTCTTATGTAATTACAGTTGTTTTGAATGATTATATGCCTCTTTCATTGATTGTTAGTGTTTAATTCCTCTACTTAAAGCTTGTATGAGTAATTCAACCATATCATGATTTTAGGGTTTGCTTGATATTGGGAAATATTGCGTGAATCTAGAACTGGATTAAACACCTAAAGGAAATAGTATCTAGGGATAGAACTAGGACCTTTGGTTGTCTTGAATCTCAATTCTTAAAGCGGATGAACTTGTTAGGTTTTCCAAGGGATTGGAGTTTAAGAAGTAATTCTAGGCTCTCTCTACCAAGGGATTGGGTTTGAGTAAATTAGAAGATTGACATTGGCTAATTAATGAAGAGGAAGTGATTTTCTATACATAAGAGTGAAGTAGGTGAAATCATCCCCCAACAATATCATTCCATAGCATTTCTAATCTTTCCATTCCTAAGTGTTTGCGTTATCAAAGATCACTTTTACCCTTTACTTTTTATCTTTACTTTAATTGCATGAAAAGCCCAAAAACATGGAATCATTCTTTAGTCTAAATTAGTTAGATATTATACGATTGTCTAGGACACGAGTCTCTTGGGAAACGATATCCGGTCTTACCGGTTTTATTACTTGAACGATTTGGTACACTTGCCAAAGTCTCAACAAGTTTTTGGCGCCGCTGCCGGGGACCCGTGTTAAACTAGACTTTTGTGTGATTTTTAACCGATTTAGGCTTTATCTTTGTGTATAATTTTCTATTTTGTTGTAATTATTATCTTTATTTTTGGGCTGACTTGTGGCACGAGTTTGGTTGTTTTCTAGTGTATGCAGGGAAACATCCGTACAAGGAGGACTGTGTCATCTGAACCACTCCTTGTGGATCCTGAGATTGAGAAAACAGCTCGTAGAAACAATAGTGACACCAGGAGACAACGAGCTCTAAGTCAACAAGCTGCCCCGCAATCTTCATTTCCTTTCAACAATCAAGTCATAGAATCATTTGATTCTTCTTCTGTGAACGGGATGGCTGGCGCAGGACCACCTCCAAGGAGAACCATAGGGGACTCAATAACCTATACAAGCCCGAGGAATTTCTCAAGCATTGTGAGGCCCACTATGAGTGACAAGCTGGCAGAAATGAAGCCTGCTCTACTCCAGCTCATCAGTTCAAACCAATTTTCTGGCCTGGACAATGAAGACCCTCATGCACATTTGGTCACCTTCTATGAGTTGTGTGGCACTATGGGTGTACAAGGGGAGGATGAAGAAGCATTGTACATGAGACTCTTCCCATTTTCTCTGAATGGCAAAGCAAAGGCTTGGCTCCAGTCACAGCCTAATCAAAGTCTTACGAGCTGGGAGGATGTGGAATACAAATTTCTAGCACGCTTCTTTCCACCATCAAAGGGCACAGAGGTGAAGGCTGCCATTGCTACTTTCGTACAAGGAGTAGAGGAACCACTATGTGAAGCCTGGGAAAGATTCAAGTCTTTATTGAGAAAGTGTCCCAGTCATGGATTTAGCCTAGAGATGCAAGTGCAGACCTTCTGTAATGGTTTGCAACCTCATACAAAGATGATATTAGACGCCTCCTTTGGTGGTTCAGTACTTTTTAAGACTGCTGATGAAGCCATTGCTGTGATAGAAAATATGGCTTCCACTGATTTGAGGAGCCAACATGGGAGAATTCCAGCACAGAGGAGAGGAGTGTATGAACTGAGTGCCCAGGATGCTTTACTTGCACAAAATAAGATTCTGGCCCAACAGATGGAACTCCTAACTCAACATATGGTCAAACTACCTCAGCAGTTGCAAGCAATGCAAGCTCAACCTCAACCACATCATCAAGCAATGAGATGTGATTTATGTGGAGATAGCCACCCCAACGGCCATTGTCAAAGTCCTAGTAGTTCCCAACATGAAGAAGTCAACTATATGGGAAATCAAGGACGACAACACTTCTTCAACAATCATTTTCCTAATCCTTCCAATCAAGGGTGGAGACAAAATCAAGAAGCTTCTAGCAGTAAAAATCCGTATCAACTTGCTCAACATTATCCACCTCAAAATGATCGGACTTCAAAGCTAGAAGATACCTTGCAAATGTTCATACAGCAGTCCATCCAAAACCAGAAAAACACTGATGCATCTATAAAGAATCTGGAAGTGCAAGTTGGTCAATTGGCCAAGCAATTAGCAAACCAACAGGGTGGACAATTTACTGCAAATACGCAAGTCAACCCCAAGGAAGAATGTAATGTAATATTCACAAGAAGTGGGAAAGAGGTTGGAAGAAAAGAAGAAGAAAAAGAAAAGCCAGAAGAAGAAGATCAGAAAGAAAATGAAGAAGAAGAAGACATGGTTGGAAGTGAAGAAGAGAATAAAAAGAAAGAAAAAGAGAAAAATAAAAAAGAGAAAGAGATTGTGAAACACCTTCCTTACCCAAAAATCGCATCTACTGAAGGGAAGGAGAAACAATTGGCTCGGTTTAAGCAAATATTTGATCAACTTGAGATTACCATGCCATTGACCGAAGCACTACAACAAATTCCGGCTTACGCAAAGTACATGAAGCAAATCCTCAACAAGAAGAATAAGTATTTAGATGAGGAAACAATTGAAGTGCAGGGAAATTGCAGTGCCATCATGCAGAAGACTCTTCCTCCAAAATTTAAAGATCCAGGGAGTTTCACCATTCCATGCACTATTGGAAACCAGGAGATAGGTAGAGCTCTCGTTGACTTGGGGGCTAGTATCAATATGATACCCCTATCTATGCTTAAGAAGATTGGTGGTCTTGAAGTCAAGCCTACGAGAATGATGCTGCAGCTGGCGGATAGATCCATCAAGTATCCTTATGGTGTTGTGGAAGATGTGGTGGTCAAAATAGATAAACTCCAATTCCCGGTGGATTTTGTAGTTATGGACATGGAGGAATCTGCAGATATGCCACTCATCCTTGGAAGACCTTTCATGAAGACAGCCAAGGTTGTCATTCATGTGGAAGAAGGAACAGTGAAATTGAAAGACCAAGATGAGGAGGTGACTTTCAACGTCTTTGGGGTTGAGCAGCAAAATCATGAAAAAGAGACTAGTCTTGAAGCTACAGATGAACTTCTATCAATTACTAGTCTAACAGAGCAAGCTGCCAAGTTGGTAAAGATGAGCCTTAGTTGTTTATCTCCAAGAGTAAAGGGAGAAGAAGAAGAAAAGGAAGAGGAACTAGTTCACCAAAATCCTGTGATGGCAAGCGATGAGCCCAAACCTGGCAAACCAGTGAGATTCAAGAATAGGTTATGGGTCATCAAGAACATAAAGATAAATGGAGTGCTTGAGATAGAGGCTCCATATTCTAGGAGAGTCAAGTTGGTGACTAGGAAATTACTGAGAGGATGTTGGTGTCATGACAAGAAGATGCATTCCAACATCAAAAATCAAACTTGAGCTTAATGGAGTCAAGCTAATGACGTTAAACAAGCGCTTACTGGGAGGCAACCCAGCTTTCAAACCCTTTCTCTTTGTGTGATTTTGTTATTTGAGTGTGTTTTGATTGTTTGAATTTGCTTTAGAATGTTTTTTATTTGATTTGGTTATTTTGGAGCATGTTAGTTTCAATTGTAGTTTATGTGTTGTTAATGGTTAACTAGTGTAATGTTGAGTTTTATTATGTATTGATGTGTTTTAGAATTGTTCAATCTGTTTTTATGTGTTCTAGTGTGATTGTGTATGTTCTGAATGGTTATGTTGAGTTTTGGTATGTTTAAAGTGTAAAATTTGAAGCCTTGAGTTGTAGAATTAGAAAGCCTTGGAAGTGTGCACCTAAATTGGCATTCTTGCACTCAATTTCAATCCTTATGGATTTGATCAAGTTTGTATAGTGAAAACATGTTAATCTGGGCTGAATTGAGCATCAAGAAGTGCCAAATTCCAAAAATCGTAGGTGTAGTTGTGAAATTCTGCAAATCTGCAATCTGGTATGGCGCTCCAGCGCCCTCTGCTCAGGGGCGCTCCAGCGCGCTCAGCACGAATCCAGTTTTCTGGCATTCTGACCCATAGCTAGCTCCAGCGCCCTCTGTTTAGGGGCGCTCCAGCTAACTTTTTCCAACCTGACCAGATTTTTCAGCAACTCTATTTTTCTCTTCTGCTTCAAATTTTTCATGCTCCAGGCTGTGTTTTGTGATTTTTCTTGCATATTTAGTGTGCGTTTGACCTTGTGAACTCATGATCATGTGATCTAATGATTGTTTGTTACAAATACATACATTGTGAGCTCACATTTGCAAACTTTATTTTCAATCTTTTGTGCAGAAATGACTTCTTCATCCAACTCCAAGAGAATAAAAACAAACGCCGCCACAAAGTAGAGTTGTCAACAGAGGAATATGCGACCCAAGTAGCATGGCTTGGGGACCAACCCAATTTATTGGGGGAGGTGGTGCAGAAAATGAAGGAGTCTGACAATGAGCTACAAATCATGAGTCACAGGACCTTTTATTTTGCTTTCTTTTACTTTGGTTGCTAGTTAGCTTTTGTTTTTCGATTTTAGTTAAGTTGTTTTAGTTATCTGGCTTGTTAGACTTATGCTGATTCATAATGCTTATGGTTTGATTTGAAATGATGCTTGAGATGGGTTAATTTAGTTCAAATTGTTTTGCTTCCTTCATGAAAAAGTCTGAGAATGCTGTATGCTTAACTGAGATCATTATTCATGGCAGTTGCTTGATGTTATTGTGGAACCTCGAGTTGACCTTGTGAGATGTTGTGCCTTAGAATTTTCTTGTGAATGCTATCATATTTGATCACAATTGACTTTGCCTGAGTTTCTCTGATATGAACCATTTGCTTGTTAGTTGCACATGATCAAGGCCATCTTGCTCTCCTACTTCTTCCACATATTTCCAAAAGAAACCAATTCAAAACCTTTCGACCTTGATTGATAAATGACTCTTTTTGAACCTTAAAGCCCAAATAAAAATTCCCTATTTTCCTTACCTTGAGCTAAATTGAGAAATCATTTGTACTGCAGGAGAATGGTTTAAGTTTGGGGGAGTTGTTATGAAAGGATGAATTGATAAAAATTTAAAAGATACAAAAGTAACAAAAAGGAAGAAAGAAAAAGAGAGAAGGAAAAGTACTGAATGAAAAACAGTTGGGTGTAAGTTCGACATTGGTGGTAATCTAAGTGAAGCAAAAGAGAACTTTTATTCATGTTTGTAATTGTTTGATCTCTTAGCTCAAGGTGCTTTGTTATCCAGAAAAACCATGTTCCTTCTTAGCCCAGCCACAATACAAGCCAATGAAAGTCCTTGTGATGTTGACTTACTTGTGAATGTGTTTAATTTGGTTGAAACAAATGGCAAAGTTGATTTGTGTGACAATTTGATAGTAGAGTGATAGACACACATCCTTATACACCAGTGCATTAGAGTGAAATACTATCTTAAGTGAGGATTGGTTCTACATAATTCAGTAAAGCATCCTGCCATGACTGTTGATCTCTTATAAACTATGACATTTGATTGATTGATTGTGTTGTAAGCATCATAGTGGAAAACTAACATGATACACATTTCTAGTTGTTTCAAGTTAAGCAATGTATTATGAATCCAGATGTTATCTTTAAAAAATATGTTTTGTTTGACAGTCAGATACCTTTTTCTTGAGGACAAGCAAGGTTCTAAGTTTGGGGGAGTTGATAGTGGCATATTTTACTATGAATTCAGTATTGAATTAGAGAAAATATCAACTCTTTCTCATCCTTTTTACCTTGTAAATCCTAGTTTTCATTTAGTTTAAGAAGTGGTTTAATCTTAAGCTTTAATTAGATAAATTGATCATTAACCCCTTTATTTATACAAGTTAATTAGTTGGAAGAAGTCTCTGCATCAAATGAAGAGTGCTGGAACCAGAGAAAACAAGAAAACAGCAAAAACAGCAAAAATATGAAGAACCAGAATCTGGAAAAAAGTTAGCTGGAGCGCCCTTTTTCCATGGGCGCTGGAGCGGGCTCTGCACCAGGACTGGAGCTAGCTGGAGCGCCCCCTACAAAAGGGCGCTGGAGCGCCCTTTTTCCTGTTTTCGCGCGCTGGAGCGCGGTCTCAAGCGCGCCTGCTGCTGATTTGGCAGATTGGGTTTATTTAACCCCAAATTAGAAGGGCTTTGATATCTTTGGCATCCCAGACACAAATTCTCTCAATTGGAGCGTCCAGAGGCGAGCTAGGAGCTGTGGGAACAGCCCTTCTTCATCCTTGGGTCCTCCTCCTTCTTCCATTTCCACCATTGTTGTAAGCTCAAGCTCTCCATTCATGGAGAGCTAGTTTCATTCTTGTTGGGGATTGATGTAACCACGGATCTCTTATGTAATTACAGTTGTTTTGAATGATTATATGCCTCTTTCATTGATTGTTAGTGTTTAATTCCTCTACTTAAAGCTTGTATGAGTAATTCAACCATATCATGATTTTAGGGTTTGCTTGATATTGGGAAATATTGCGTGAATCTAGAACTGGATTAAACACCTAAAGGAAATAGTATCTAGGGATAGAACTAGGACCTTTGGTTGTCTTGAATCTCAATTCTTAAAGCGGATGAACTTGTTAGGTTTTCCAAGGGATTGGAGTTTAAGAAGTAATTCTAGGCTCTCTCTACCAAGGGATTGGGTTTGAGTAAATTAGAAGATTGACATTGGCTAATTAATGAAGAGGAAGTGATTTTCTATACATAAGAGTGAAGTAGGTGAAATCATCCCCCAACAATATCATTCCATAGCATTTCTAATCTTTCCATTCCTAAGTGTTTGCGTTATCAAAGATCACTTTTACCCTTTACTTTTTATCTTTACTTTAATTGCATGAAAAGCCCAAAAACATGGAATCATTCTTTAGTCTAAATTAGTTAGATATTATACGATTGTCTAGGACACGAGTCTCTTGGGAAACGATATCCGGTCTTACCGGTTTTATTACTTGAACGATTTGGTACACTTGCCAAAGTCTCAACAAGCGATCGTCTCATTCCTTTTATAATATATCTTGTTGAAAATAGCGTTCGTCCAACTTCAATAGAATTTTCCCTCTACCGTGTTCGGTCATTGACTGACATTAGGTTCCTTTATGTGAATTCTTCTAAGTATGGTTCTTTAAATGTCTTGACGTTTATGCATTCATTGGTTCCGGCCTAGAATCTTATTACTTGACATGTTCTTGAGTTGTTTGGTTTGAGCTCATGAGAGTTAGTTCATTCAACTGACTCCTTTTGAGAGTAAAGTTCGTTCTAGTCGTTCTTGCGACATATAGTTGTACTCAGTTTCTTTCTCAACCTGACAATAACCCTCTCGGTCTTATTCCATACTGGAACGGGAGATTTCTATGTCTCGTTCCAATTGTTCGTCCTCGTTCTGAGTGAGGATTTAACGTTCGGTATCGGGTGTCCTTAAGAATCCTTGAACAAAGATGGAATTTAATTGATTGGTAATGAAAGATGAATTTGAGAAGATTGATAATGAAAGATGAAGAAAATATGAGATGAATGGAATGTTGTGGATTTGAACGAGCGTTCCGGGGAGGAACGACTCATGGATGATATTGGAATTTGTAAGGTATGACTGTGGGCATGCTAAGCTGGTTGTTCATCCTGATGTTCTGTGAGTACTTGTCTTCACGTAGAAGAGGGTAGGTCATGTGTGGGAACGGCAGGAGGTCCTAGTCCTTAGGGGTACTTTGGACAGATAGGACTAACCTCGGGTGGCAGCTGATGAGAGTATTCCAGTTACTACATCACCCGGGTGCACGAACGCTTGTAGCTACACAGATTTCATACAGTCCGGACAGTCAGTCTAGTAATAGGTTTTGTATGATACGTATGTTGAAATTTATCTTGTGTGTTGGATTGTCTAAAATGTATGTTTATGCATGAAATTAAATTACATAAGTTTACCCTGTGTTTTCTAGTCCTGTCTTTTTTTGTACGTCCGTCTTTGTTATTGCAATGATCATTCGTTGTGGATGTGAGCAGAAGGAGACGTACTTCTAGAAGAGACGCTGTAGAAAGATAACCTGGTCGAGGTGGAAGTAAAGACCGAAGAGTAGGACGTTCGGCCAGTAGTCTAGCTATTGTAAGATGGTCGTTAAATCATCTTCCCTTTTTATTTTAATATGACGTTTGGTATTCTCCTTTTGTGATTCGATCGGTCAGAAGTGTACCTATGTACATCTTTGTTTAATAGTAATGCTTAATAAGGCCATTCAGCCGTAATCGTATGTTCTCTTTTTAGTGTAAGACTGATCTGTATTATTATTAAATGTAATTATTCTATTATATAGTTTATACTGTATTTTTGGGATGTTACATATTTACATTTACTTAACACATATTATAAGATAAAATAATTATTAAAGAGTGAATTTTATAATTTTTTTAAAAAAGATAATATCTATGTAAATAATTTATGTGTAAAAAAGTATATTTTTGTGGTTTTTCTTACAAATATAAAAATTTATTATCCTACAATTCCTCTTTCTTATTTATAAGCCAGGTGTCTTTTTAGCGTAAAGTAACTGCTCTTTGCTGCACTTCTCTGCCAAAAGAATATGTATGTATCTAAGAGTGGTTTAGTTTAGAGGGTTTCATCCTGAAATTCCAAATTTTCATCCTTCACTTCTAAAATGTCCTTTATCCACATCTCGGATAAGAAATTCTTAACCGACATTTGAAAATCGATTAAGAATAAACCTTTCGGTTAAATTTTTTTCTTTTAAAAGTTTACCTTTTTTTTAATAATAATAAATAATTAATTAATTTAACATTTTTATATAATTATTATTATTAATATTTTTCATATAATTTAATAAACAATAGTTATTATTATGAATCGAAAGCAAAGTAAACTTAAAATACAAACCTCAACCGTAATTGGAAATATGATTAATATAAAATAATCAAATTAAATATATGATAACCATATTTCTAAATACGATTAACATATTTCTTTCTATTTTTTTCTAATTTTATAATATTATTTATTTTTTTAATAATTAATATTTTATAAATTAAAATATTAATATATATTTAATTTTATGAAAAATATTAAATTTATTAATTTTTTATTATTATTGCTATTATTTATTAAAAATGAAAAGTAAATTGTAAAAAAAAAAACTTAATTATAATTGGAAATTGGTTAAGACGAATTATGAGATATTAATTATTTAAAATATTAATTAATATTTTCATAAAATTAAATATATACTAATATTTTAATTTAAAAAATATTAATTATTAAAAAATAAGTTATATTTTAAAATTAAAAATTTTAAAAATTTGAAAGAAATATGTTAACCAAATATGTTATCATATATTTAATTTAATTATTTTATATTAATCGTATTTCCAATTATTGGTTAAGTTGTTTTTTAAAAATTTACTTTTTTGTTTTTAATTAATAATAATAATAATTATTGTTTATTACATTATAAAAAAATAATAATAATATTATGAAAAATATTAATTTAAATAATTATTTATTATTATTAAATAAAAAAAAACTTAAAAAAAAACTTAACCATAACTTTTAACTAGTTTTCGAACACAGGGACATTTTTGGTTTGGAGATAAAATACTCTTTAACTTATTGCTTCTGTAACTTCCCACACTATACAACCACCATACTTAGCTTTCATATTATGGTATTACATTATCTGTGGGAAAAAAAATTTTAACAATTTCTTACAACTGCTTATGTGGTAGCTCGTGATTGGCCCGTTTTAAATATACAGACCAATAAAATAATGATACGTGTTAAAAAATATCATTTTTTTTTGAAGAATAAATATCGATCTCCTTTTTAACAATATTTTAATCCTAATTTTTAGTCCTCAAATAAACTAACACAACAATAACTAAAAAGAATAAAAAGTGTCAATGACTTAGTATTAGAGTTGTCAACACGGGTAACCCGGTCCAGCCCACCACGGGTTGGTTACTTAGGCTGTGTTCGTTTGGAGTGATTTGGGGGAGATGATTTGAATAGATTTGAGTGGATTTGAGGGTAATTTTTTTGTTGTTTTTTTGAGTGGATTTGTGGGTAATTGAGAGTGGATTTGGAAGTAAAGTTTGTGAGAATTAGTGTAGGATTTGATTGATGTGATAGATTTTAAAAATTAGTTTAATTGATAAAAATTAAGGATTACCAAAATGCCCCTAGTTATAAAAGTAATATAAAATGTTATTTATAAATGTTATATTTAATTGTAAAAATGTTTATAAAGAAAAAAAAATTATGAATAATTTATAAAATTAATGTTTAAAAATTAAAAAAACTAAATAATCAATTTTTTTTAATAAATTAGAAAACTAAATAATCAATTTATTAAAAATAAATTAGAAAATATAATAATCAATTTATTAAAAATAAATTAGAAAATATAATAATCAATATATTAAAAATAAATTAGAAAATATAATAATCAATTTATTTTTAAAAAATTAAAAAATATAATATACCTAATTTTATTAATATTAAAATAATTATTAAAAAAACTTAAAAAAAAAATCAGAAATCGCGTAACCGGTTACGAAAACACGTAACCGGTTACGCGAACGCGTAACCGGTTACACGAACGCGTAACTGATTACGCGAACGCGTAACTGATTACGCGAACGCGTAACCGGTTACGCGTTTCCAGCGTTTCTTAACTGAGGGCACACACGACATTTCGCTCACAATCCGCGCAAATCTCTTCACAACCGCGGGTGACTGAACAGTGCATCCATCCCGCATTTCATCGCAAATCCGTCCGCGTATTTCATTCCAAACGAACGCATAATATACTTAATTCATCGCTCTGTAATTCGCATGAACAGTAAATTCTGTTCATGCGAACACAGCCTTAGTGAATCAATCCAACCCGGCTCATTTATTAGCAAGCTGAAAAAATTTGAATCTGGTCCGATCCACCACGAGTTGCTGGGTTAAACAGATTGACTCATTAGCTCACTTAATTATAAGTTTTTTTTAAATAAAAAAATTATAATTTTTTTAATTCAAATCTAAATAAATTTCACTCTAAAATGATGTTAAACTCCAAAGAAAATTCAAAATAAAAAAAAAATATCATATCATTCAAGCGTAATCCAAAAACAAGTACAAAAGACGAACAAATAAATTTTTAATATTGATAATTTTTGTATCACTTATCCATTTATAATATCAGAGTCTTGAATAGATAAATCTATAATATTTTTCCCTCTTGAAACATCTTTTTTTTATCCTCACCTACACAATAATAAAAAAATGCTAACTAATAATAATAATATCTAAACAAAAATAATAAATAATTAAATTAAATTAAGTGGGTTGATGAACCAACCTAGCTCACCACGGGTTCAACTCGGATGAGTCAGGTTCTAAGTGAGTTAGGTTGAAACTAACTCACATAAAAAAAATTACATTTTTTCAAACCCAATTCAATTCAAACTCATAGTGGATCGGGTTGGCCAGCGAGTTACAAGATAGGAGTACCTTATATCCAAACTGTAAACTATAATGATGTTATAATAATTCAACCACAACCTCCATTAAATTACTAAAAATCGTATATCAAACATTCAACCAATCATAAACTACCATGATTATAAGTTTCCATGTTTTTGTACACTTGTGAATAAATAGCACTATACTACCTAAGTTATTTTTCATTCCAGAAAAGGATGTCAAAAATGAAATATGACGAAAATACAACATGAATGCCATGTCTTACTTTACGTTAATCAATATAACTATGTTAAGAAAAGTTACCACAACTCAATTTTAAGTTAAATCTGACTAAATTAAAAGCTTAAAAATATTAAACACTCATTTGATATTTAATATTTTATTCTTTTTATTTCTTTTTCTTTGTCAAATAACTCTCAATGTCAAAATTATTTTCCTTCTCAAATAATAATCATTACGAATGTTAATACAATAAAAAAAATACAAACGATTACATAAAGCTCAAACCCAAATCCCAAACATGATACTAGTAACAGAGTGAAGGAATGACTTGTTCGCAATGCAAGAAGTTGGGTATTAATCTGAGGTTTCCCGCTCAACGATCTTGACAGGAAAACCACCTTCCATCTGGGAGGTAAGGAAGGAAATGAAGTTGGGCTCCACCCCTTCAGCCACCGTAGGAACAACCGCGAACCGCCGAAGAATCCCAGCCACCACACTTTGCATCTGCATAAAAGCCATATCTTTCCCCAAACATATTCTGGGACCAGCTTGAAACACAGGATATGTGAAAGAATCTTTTGGCACAAACTTCCACTTTCCGGATTCAAGCTTCTCTAACCACCTCTCTGGCTTAAACTCTGCCCAATCCTCACCCCAAATACTCTCCAACCTCCCCATGGCGTACACGTGATAAGTCACCAGCGACCCCTTCTTCACCACCGTCCCATCCGGCAAAACGTCGTCCTCCACCGCTTCCTTGGTGTCCGTGGGCACCGGTGGGTACAGGCGCATGCTCTCGCACAACGCTGCATGCGTGTAAACCATATGCTTCACCTCATCGTATACCGGAGCCTCCGATTTGTCCAATATCTCATTCACAATCTCCTTCTCCTCTCGAGGGTTCTTCGATAGCAGCCAGAAAAACCAGGTCAGCGCTGCTGACGTGGTATCCTTCCCCGCCAATATGAAGCTTATGACTATGTCCGTCACAAAGTCTTCATCAGAGTGCCCCGAACTCAAGAAACGCGAAAGCATGTCTACCGATTCAAGGGAGTCCTTCTCCTTCAACTCCCTCTTCTTCTCTCTTACTATGTTCTTCGCGAACTCGCGCACTTCCCTCACTGCCATTCGCAACCGCTTTTCCGAACCTATGTTAAGCGCCCTCTTCACTTTCCACTCTAACGGAAACAGTTCGCGGAACCGATTAATGATTATCTCTGTCGCTTCTTCGTACGCCACCGCGAACTTGCTCCGTTCAACCGATGGCGTCAGGTAGTTTGCGTCGAATCCAAAGGCGATTTTGCAGATGTTATCGAAGGCGAAGCGTTGGAGGATGTCTTGGAAATCGAGGGTCTGGTCTTGTTGTGCCGCTGAAGCCATGATGGGGATGAGGTGGTGGGAGAGTTCGGCATCCACCACTTGCTCCACAAACTTGCGGAGAGACTTTGTATTGAATTCGTGGCTTGCGAGTTGTCTTTGGAACTTCCATGTGTTGCCATCGGAGTTGAATATCCCCGTGCCGAGGAAGTCGGAGAGCGTACTAATGACGGTATTGCCCTTTTGGTAGTTGGAGAAGCGGGTCTTGAGAATGTGCTCGACGTTGGCAGGGTTGCCAGTGAAGACTTGGAGGTGACCCAGTGGGCGGTGGAAGGTGAAGGTGTTGGCGGGTGAGATTTGGACTATATCAGATTCCCACTGAAGACGACGGTTGCCGGTGCGTTTAAGGGCTAAGTAGGAGCCAATGAGTGGGTATGATGGGATAGTAACGGTTTGTTTATTTGGAGCAGCCTGTTTGTTGTTGAAACGTGAGGAGTAGAAGAAGACGATGAGGGGAAGGAGGAGGGAAAGGAAGAGGAAGAGAGGAGCTATCAACTGAATATTCGTAAGAATTTCAATCATTTTCCTATGTGTTAGCAACTGAGGAATCGGAATTTGGTATATGTTGTTGGATATGTTGGTCATGAAGGAAAATTTGTGTATATATAGAGAATGATACGTTGGACAGTCAAAGAGGAAGGCTTGGAGAAAAAGCATGGAACGTCTCCTCCTGGTGGACATTTCTTTCGTTTATAATAGGAAAAGGATACTTTAACCACTTTGATAATTTTTTTTATAACGTCACAGTCAGTTATTTATTTGTTTGAATATTTTTTTAAAACAATAAAAAAAAAAGCTGACGTGTGGAATAAATTTGGGAGCAGAATAAGTTTTACGGGTTCTTGAATTTCATTTCTGAAACCCCAAGCATCTTGCATTCTGGAAACCTCTCCATTTCTCCACCACCGCCAACATCTCTCTTCATTCCTTCACCATTGTCCGAGTGTTTCACTGTTTCCATTCGTCCACCATTGTCGCTGCTGTGGTAGTCGATCTTTCGAAAGGCCCTCTTCTGCTTTGCGAAAATCCCTCTTTGCTCTTCTTTCCATGGGAGTATTACAAGCACTTCAAACATTATTGGGCTGCAAAAAAAAAAAGACAAAAAGTAATTAGTAAATAGAATTAAAATCACAAATATACAAGTGAAGAATAAAAACCGCTGTACAAAATAAAATGCTCATATATGCATTATAACAAATATTTATACTAATATTATCTTTTTTTTCACAACAAATCCAATTCAATTTGTTCGTAAAACATGTAATCATTATAATATTTAAAAATAATATTTTTTCAATAATAAAAACTTACTGTCATAGATCGTGCTTCTCATTTACATATGATTTATCTTTGTGTCTCAATATATATTTTTTTCTTGGTAATTTTTCGGTTTTCAACTAAATGGAAAATGTTAGTTAATATAATATTAGACTTCTATAAACAACATATGCAATTATATACAGTGACATGACCGTATAATTTAAATCATGCATCTATCACAGCAACATATATAACTCAATTTCTACAAGTATAAAAGTCTCAGATTCAAACTTTTTTAACGAAAACAAATAACAAAAGAAAGTAAGAGAATCATTACATAGTAAACATTGAAGGAAAGGGGTGTGATTTGAAATTGTGATATTTATATGTTGTGCGCCTTTCTTTCTTTTCTATTGTTGCAACTTTCATCTTAATCACAGAAACCTACATGAGTACATTTTGGATACGCATTCTCATCCTCTGGTAACCGATTTATTTACAAATAAAGAATTAGCTTTTAATTTGTGCTAATTAGCTCTTATATCAGCTAAAATAATATCACACTACTTGATTACATTATGGTATATTAAATTACTGTTTTAATAAATCTTTTTTATTAACATAAAAACAA
This sequence comes from Vigna angularis, assembly GCF_016808095.1. Classification (NCBI taxonomy): domain Eukaryota; kingdom Viridiplantae; phylum Streptophyta; class Magnoliopsida; order Fabales; family Fabaceae; genus Vigna; species Vigna angularis. The sequence goes on from NC_068971.1 coordinate 41,718,220, forward strand.
ATTGTTAATGAGAAATAAATTCTGACCATGCTTGTAGATATAAGAAATATTTATTTTATGTTGGTGGCTGTAACATCCCAAAATTATACAGTCAGCAACTATATAATAGAATATTAACATGTATTAATATGATAAAGCAGTTTTACAAAGAAGGAGAACAAAGATCAAATAATGGCCGAACGGCCTTGCATAAATATCCAAAAACTAACGAGCGTTCACAGAATAATTAAGAACGAACGGTTTACACAACTAAATACCGAACATTCAACAGCCGGCAGAAAATAAAAACTACAACTAACGAGCGCTCTAGGGCTCGGCTTTAACCTCTACTTCGACCAGATTGGCGTCCTCCAAATTTTCTTCTTCCAGTGTTTCTTCAAGCAACGCCTCTCCGTCTGCTCACATCCACAAGGATGATCATTGCATAGACAAGACGAACGTACATACACAGACAACACAATGGAAAGTGCAAGGGTAAGCTTATTGAATTTAATCCAAGTAATATCAAGCATTTCATACATCTTAAGCACGTCAAATAATTACAACACCTACATTCAACTCATTCATTAATTCAAACAAATTCCTGATACTAGACCAACTGTCCGGACTGTATGAATTCTGTGTAGCTACGACGTCCGTGCACCCAGGTGGGATAGCTGTAATACTCGTCAGCAGCCACCTGAGGTTAGTCCGTTCTGTCCAAGTTACAGTTATGGACTAAGACCTCCTGTCATTCCCACACATGACATACCCCTCTCTACTTGAGAACGGGCACTCATGGAATATCAGGATGACCCGCCAGCTAAGCTTGCCACATTCATACTTTACAAATCTCAATTTCCATTCAAGAGTCGTTCCTCCCTGGAACGCTCGTTCAAATTCTACAATCATAATTTCATCTCTTACACCATTCGCACATCTTAATCTTTCCTCTTATTCACATTTTCATTCTTAGTTCCACTTTCATAAAAGGACGAACGTCCAGCCCTCTTTGTAATAGAGGACGAACGTCAATATATTACCAAGAAGGTTCGTTCACGAGTGGAATAAAACCAATACAGGTTATTAGACGGACTTCATATTAACTTGACTCAGTTAGATGAACTGAATCTAGTACGATCTAGATAATACTTAGAATAATGTAAGTTCAATAACTCTGGAACGAATCCAATGGATAGATACGTCACAAACTGGTTTAGATGAATAAACCGAACACGAGGTAATTCAGGAGATCAACCGCCAGTCAATGACCGAGCGCGAAAATAGGCATTTAATCAAGTTTTGAACGAACGTCACTGAAGTCTTGGACGAACGTTACCCGATCTATTGGACGAACGCTATTTAAATTTATGGACGAACGCTTATGGGAATTCAGGACGAACGCTATTACAGCTCGTTGCTAATTACGGAAAGAACGAGCGTTCGGTATAGGACCGAGCGCTACTTATCATTTTCACTTTTAGGACGAGCGTTCGGTATAAGACCGGGCGCTACTTATCACGTACGCTTTGGGACGTACGTCTATGGGTCGAGACCATTTGCTGATTCCAAATCATAGAATTAGGATTTTTATATAAGTAGGAATGGTGAAGTTATGTTTTTGACAATATGACTAAGTGTCTGAATGGGTATTCTCAAGCTTCTCAAATCCTCACACAACACTCAGGATATCTACGTTTGGCCGAACGCTCAAACGTAAAGATATTTATAAGAGGGCGTTCGTCCTCAAATACAATCCTTTCCAAATGAAAGGGTTCGACTATTTCAAAGAATTTACTGCGAATACCGAACGGTCAAAGACCGTTTCGATAACGAACGTTCCATATCATATGAGAATTTATATTCAAAGTTTCATTTACATCAAATACATTTTCTCAGTATATACTTTCATGCATTCATCTCATTATACAGCTCATATTTCAGTTTAATCAAACCATAGAACATTTCATCATTTCCATACATCAATTCAGGATCATACTCATATGCCAATCATCCAATATCATAAATCATACTTCAAACAACACATAACGCACATGCAGTACAGTAAAATCATAAGAATTAAATCTAATAAGCTTCCCTTACCCGAATTAGAAGTGTGCGTACGCTCTTCGGACAGAAAAATCAGTTTTCAGAAATTCTCCTCTACCCTTAACGCTCAACCCAAAACTCCTCTAGCTAAATTTACAGAAAACCAAGATTTGGTTCAGAGTTATGCATAAACGCTGATAAGGACGAACAGTTAAGGACGAGGTACTTACCCGTTCAGAATCCAGAAACGTTCAGTTCCAGATGAAGCTCGCGGTGTAGGGATTGTTCTCACGGTGCTGAAACGTGAACGGAGCAAAGGATGTTAAGTTGCAGAAGAGAGAAGGATAAGAGTTCTAGAGAGATGGAGGAGAAAAGGAAAAGTCTGAGTTTGGAAGAGAAGAAGGTGCGCGTAGAGAGTGGGAGATTTTCCAGAAAAGTTACTTTTGTTCAAATCCCACTGTCAGACGGACGAGCGTCCCTCTAGACGACACCTGCACCCCACCACTGATTTCAGAAGTTTCCAAATTGACAAGTGGCGTGCATGCAGGGCTTCTGTGGGTGGATTTTTAATTGTTCAGCACACTTGGCACGGTGCATTTATGGGAGCAGAGTAGTGACTCATCACCGTAATAAATGGGACGTGACAGTGGCAGTTAACCATTTTCTGGAAATAAGAAAGATCTATGTTAATATTATTACATTTATTGAAGTATACCTCAAACAAATTTTAATCAAACACGCCCTATTTGTTTACGTCAAGTATCCAAATTATTGATTTGTTCTAGAGAAAAAAAAATTCAAACGTTTTCAATACTCAAGTTATATTGCTTCGTATGCTATTCCTTCTATTAATTCTGCTGTGCTCAAGTAAAATCTCTGCAGCTTAATTAAGCTCCCAAGTAAAAACAATATCATCAATTTTTTTTTTTAAATTTCATTTTGAATGGTATAATTTATAATATTTTTTACATTTATGAATACATCTTAAATGGTATAATTTGAAATACATAATTTAAATATGAAATTATGAATTATACAATCAAAAATATATTTTTGGATTATACAATTTAAAATACGTTTTCATAATTTTACATTATACAGTTCAAAATATATTTTCACATATATAAATAAATTTTAAAAAAAATAGAATTTGGTATATGTTTTCAAACTCTGCAATATAAAAATTTAATTCATGGGTAATTTAGATTTTCCAACCCATCATAGAACTGTGTGAAGAAACCACGGGGTGGGATAGGAAAGAGCCCAAATTGCACATTTCAACAAAAACTTTCTTGATTCAGAAAGAGGCTCTTTACTTCATGCACCCTGAATTTCTTCGCGCATACCATTCAACTCATGAAAAGTCTTCTGAAATGATTTTTCTGAAATATTCATATATGAATTTTGTTTCAAAAAAGGTTTTCGAGAACTCATGAAACATGTTATGGAAAAAACTAGAAGAAGAAAAAAAAAGGTTTTCGAAAACTCATGAAACATGTTAAGAAGAAGAAGAATAATGTTAATAAGAAAAAAAAAGGGTTTTTGTTCGATCATGTTATTTAATATTTAAACTACTTTACTAGATTATGTATTACAGTGTACTATTATTTAGCATGATTTATTTTTTAACATTTATGAGTTAGGAAAAATATTGTTTATAAGCATGTACAAAAAATATTGTAAATACAAAGAACGAATTTGGTTTTGTTGTTTTGCAAACTTTGGCAACCAATTTTTCGGTCACTAAAATATGAAAACAAATTTACAATTTAGCAATTAAAAAGTATTAGTCAATAGTTGTTTTAAGAAATTGCAATTGAATGAATGACTGAAAAATATTTCATTTTAAATAACCAAAATTTATCATTTAGTGTTTGAAATAATTCGTCGTAAATTTTTTATTTTAACTCTTACTACCAAATTAGTAACTGAAATCTGTAATACTTTTGATTGTTAAATTAGTCTAGAGTGACCAAATAGTTAAGGATTAAATAAAGACAGAAAATTCGATGGTTATTTATAGACAAAATTAAAAATCCGTCGTTAATATTTTAGCACAAGAATTTTTATTACCGTTAATTCGATCGTAAAATATATTAATAACCAATTTTTGATGTTTAGCAACCTAAAATATGATCATTAAAATGCAATTTTTTATTTTTGTGTAATTGTCTATGCTTCTCATATTGACTGAGTATAATTAATGATCTTGTTTCACTTTTTTTAGTCTATTCAATAGAAAAATTAGATAAGATAAAGAACCAACCAAAAATAAATGTTTATGTTTTTGGATGTTTTAAGAATTATCTTCCTTTAAATGAGTATTATGAAAGATACATTGTTTCCATTAGAGTATTTTTTGATGAAAAAAAAATGTTCACCAAATAAATTGTATCCTTTAAGATTTTTTAATATTTTTGTTTCAAGATTTTTGCTACTATGATAGTTTCACGCTGAAGAACTTTGTCCCAAACAAAGTGATTTCTTTGTCCCTTACAATTTGTCATTTTCCAATAGTTAGCTATTCTATTAGCGTTCAATTAACAAGTTTAAAACTCAATACATTCGTACACATCTACTAGTGCACAATACCTACATTTTACAAAATAAATATTTACTTTATGGTGTAAAAAAACATAATAAATAAAATATTTTAAATATATAAATTACACTATTATTAAATTTAATAATAACGTATTTACATTCATAATAAATAATTTGTGTTATGATATAATGTTACTTTTAGTTATTGATAATTGTATCAAGAAATATTAAAATTCAGGTAAAGATATTGAACAGTTAAAAGTTGAAACTAAAAGATGAGAATAGAAATCCTTAAAAACACTCTTGTTGAAAATAAACGTTCGTTGAACAATATCAACTATAATTCTCTCGTACAATACAATTATTTATATTCAAAATATACATTACCAAACTTGTATTGAAATATAGTAATTGATTCTCTTTTTAGCAATTTTGTTATTTTAAGTTATTGTTTATTGATACACTAATAATATATTGTTCCATTACCTTATTTGATATTTTACATATATGTTATAATAGTGTTAGTATACAACGCATATAATCTTCAATAAATGTTTTTTTGGGATGTCATATTTTTATAGATGAATACAAATTTAAGAGGACTAAAAAAATAAAATTAAAAAAATGTTTATATATTAATTTTTACTTGTGTAAAAAAAATGAGAACCAAAGTCACTTAAAAAAGTTAGAGCTGTCAAAACGGGTAACCCGCCTCAACCCGACCCAGCTCACCACGAGTTGATCACTTAGTGAGTTAACCCAACCCAACTCGAACTCAGTCGACCCACCACATGTTGATGGGTTAAACGGGTTGGTTCACTAGCTCATTTAATTATAAGTTTTTTTTAAAATAAAAAAAATTACAATTTTTTTAATTCAAATCTAAATAAATGTCACACTAAAATGATGTTAAGCTCCAAAGACAATTCAAAATAAAATAAAATAAAAGTATCATATCATCAAAGTGTAATCCAAAAACATGTATAAAAGGTGAACAAATAAGTTTTTAATATTGATAATTTTTGTATCACTTGTCTATTTATAATATCAGAGTCTTGAATAGATAAAATCTATACTATTTTTCTCTCTTGAAACATTTTATTCTTTATCACCATCTACAATATAATAAAAAAAATACTAACTAATAATACAAAAAATAATAAATAATTAAATTAAATTAGGTGGATTGATGAGCCAACTCGGCTCACCATGGATTCAACCCAGCGAGCTGAGTTATAAGTACGCCAGGTTGAAAACTAACCCACATAAAAAAATTATATTTTTTTCAAATTCAACCCGGCTCAAACCCGTGGTGAGCTGGGTTGGCTCACAAGTTACAACCCATGTTGACAACAGTAAATGAAGCTCTGCCACTATTTAATGGTTAATTTTATTATGATGGGTCGAAAAAACAAAATATTAAAACATATAAAATATTTATATCATTTCTAACTTAAAAAAAGTAATGAATTATTTTCTTTTTATAATAAACTAAATTTTCTTATTTTTTTTAATGAGACTTAAATTTATATATAAACTTTGAACATATATTAAACAAAATGGTGTATAAATTTATTGTTATTTGTAGTGTACCTTCTTTTATCCTTAATATATAGTTTGAAAAATAGTCCTTTGTACTCCATGTGGATGAAAGGAAAGGAAAAACTAAAGATTTTCTAAGTTGAATGGTAGCATTGATGTGCTTAATTTTCGGTTATGGTAAACTGGTGGGTCAGACCGTGTTATATATAAATTGGGTGTTTTCCTAGGTTGCTTCCTTGTGTCTTGAATTCATTATCTTGTTTCCTTTGTTACTAAACCATGTCAAATTCTCCCCTTTGAATGACCATTTTGCCGTTTGAATCACGTTTCTTTGATACATTCTAAGTTATAAATCCCTTAAATCCTGAAACAAGACATGACTTAGCATCATTTCTAAGTTTTACAAAAACTTTATGCATATTTCTCTGTGTTACAGTGTTTGTTAGCATTACGTATTACGCTTCCCTTATCGTGTTAGGTTGGTCAATACTACCATATGTGTTCAAACAAAATATTCAAAAGAATTTTCTTTAAGATTTTGGGTCATAAAAATTAATCCATTTCAATTTCCTAATTTTCTTTTATTTTACTTTTTTTTCTATTGAAAGAAGTACTGTTTACTTGAAATACTTAATAATAATATATTTACAGAAGAAGAACAAAACGTTGCAAAAGATTTTTAGTACAGATATCTTAACAAAACAAACATTTAATATACTTATCTCATTTGTAAATTAAAAACATTAAAAGAATTGACAATCAAGGAAAATCGTAGGCGAACAATTCGTGCAATACAAATACGTATCAATAAATAATTTCCTTATGGGAATTGACTATAAAAGGAATACTTAGTAAAATTAATGTACTGATTAAGATATTTATTCTTTTTATAAATATATGTTGCAAAATCTTGTGTTAAACACGTGAAGATATGAACGACCAAATATAAAGTAAAAAAAAAAAAAGGTTCTGGACTATAAGTGTGAAAATGGAGATGGAAGCATCCGAATTGACAAGAAAATGTTTCCATAGAAATAAAACAATGTTTATAGTTGGTTTTGAATCTGGAAGAATCAGTTTTTAGAACAAGTATACTAGAAAAAAAAAATAAAGTAAAAATATATTATATGAATTACATTTAATGTCACATATATATTAAATGGTTATATAATAAATATATTCTTTCCATCCCAAAATGAGCAGGATTTTTGTAAGATCAAAATCAATAATAGATATTTTAATTATTAAACTTGTTTTATTAAATTAATTTTATCGACGGAAAAGTTGAAGTATTGATATAATTCAGTTGAGAATAAATTTTAAAAAATATATCATATTTTGTTGAAAACTGATGATTAATAAGTTTAAAAGATAAAATTAAAAGTAAGTTTGAAATAGAAGGAGTAGGTTTTAGCACTTGTATGCATGTAAATGCTGGGAAATGTATTGCCACAAGGTGGAGTATTTATTGTCCACCAACAACTGAACAATATGAATTAAATAATGAGTATAAAGTTTGATCGGAGACTTTCTTGGTTTGTCAAATATGATAAGTTCATATTTTAACTCCGAATTTATTTGTGTCTCAAACATAATGTGATTTTGATTCTTGGATACAATAATAACACTTAATTGTTACACGAGGATTAGTTACTACAATTGAGATTGAGAAATGGAGATTATGGTTAGAATAGTAAGGTTTATAAAATCGTAAATTGTGAAATGCTTTTTATAAGAAAAAAATTATTAAAATAAAATTAATTTTTCTGTCAATATTTCATTAAAATTAAATTTTATAAAATTAATGTAAATTCCTTACAATCCTAATAATAAGAATTTTAAGGAGTATAACGTAAAATAATGTTTTATTTCAATTTATTGAAATTCAGTGAAAGAATGTTTTATTTCATTTAGTTGAAATTCAGCTAAAGAAGTGAATGGTGTAATAAAAAGCCTCTTTTATTTTTATTTGAATTTTTTTTCATTAAAATATAATTTATCATCTTTAATTAGATTTTAATTTAATTTAAAATAAAGTCATGTTAGACATTTAATTAAAATTAATTCAAGAAGATAAATGTTGGATGATGTTGCAGTCAACAATACTTGTAAATTTTAATTGTATTTATTTTTGAATTGGAAGGTGTTGTGGTTGATAATACACATAATAATAAATTTTTAATTACATTAAAGTTTAATTAGATTTAGATTTTATTTAAACTTAATACATTCACTTAAGAAGGTGAAATATGGTGTAACGAAAAATAATAAAGATTTACATAATTTTATGTTTTTCTTTTACCATTTTATTATGTTATACTGATCATCATTTTAAAGTTTTTTTCTTTGAATATTATTAACTTTCTTTACTTTATTTTATTAAATTTTCCTGTAATTTGGAGGATTTTGTTTTCGTGAGTATTATGATGTAGTTTCTAAAACTAAATATAACACAAGTTTTTTAAATGTTAAATGAGTTATCTTATGAATACATATGTTAATATTGTCAATTAATATATATATATATATATATATATATATATATATATATATATATATATATATATATATATATATATATATATATTTGTTTTTCGTTTTTACTCTTAAATTTAATAATTTTTTATATTAAAATAACTATCTATAATAAAATTTTAAAAATTATTTATATTTTCTTTTATGACTATAATAATAATTTTATTATTTTTTATTATAATGAAAAAATAAACACGTGTGTTTTTCGTATATATAATGTAAAAGCTATGAAAAGATGATCATCTATATCAATAATATTAGAGATTAAGAGTTTATGTATGACGGATCGGTGTAAATTGTCTATAAATTTTAACATTAATATTAGCAAATTTCAAGGATGCTTACTGATGAAATATTTAAACATGTTTTTTTTCAAAGCCATGGTTGCGCGTCTTTGGTGTTTGGAGTCCAAGGTATTCTGTTTCCAAATTTTCAACCTTCAAAGCATTCGCAGTCAAAGCACGATACAGTGAAGCGAAATCCAACCTCTATAAAAACATTGTTTAGTGTCTCATTTTTCTCATCAAAACATTCCATATCCTTAAGCATTACTCTTCTTTCTGTTTTTCATCTAGTCTCAGACAGATCAGATCAGAGAACAACATAACATGATGTCTTTCTCTTCCAGGAAGATGATCTTCGCACTTCTGCAACTTCTTCTCTTCATCCTCTTCATTTTTGTAGCTTCTCCGGAATCAGGAGTAGCTTGCAGCCGACCACTATTTGTACATCGTCACTGGTCCGGGGAAAATGAGCTTCTTTGGCAGTTGCTTCCAAACGCTCCTGCGCCACCCTCTGGTGGAGATCCCATTCACACCTAACCCATCATGCAATGCAATGAAGCACCACCTTCTTATATATTCTCGCAAAAAGTATTCTCCTCCCTTTTCTTTCATTCATATGGGTGTAACATGTAGCAGGCTCTTTATACTTTTGAGAGCAAAAAAACACATTTTCTTATGAATTGTTACAAGATATTATTTTTGTACGTGTTTTGTATTTTGAAGTCACTATTTACATTCCATACAAAATTCTTTTAAGCTAGCTCCGTTTCAATGATCTCACTGTATGCTGCTAACTCTACAACAAAATAGTAATAAGTCTTTTTTAATTTACTCAAAACTAATTAAGCAAAAGGTTAAACCAATTAATACCAAAAAACATATTTTGACACATCCTTTTATAATATTTTAATACAGACATGTGTTACTTTTTTACTAATTCATTATTTAATTGTTACTAAATCTATTGGGAAAATAACATATGTATTATATCAATAACAAATCTAAATATGGCTAAAAGTTTACTATTAATTCTCTAACATGGAAAAAAGTTCAACATAATTTGAGCAAATTTTATTTTGCAAATGCTTCAGGCTTATAAACTTACTAGCAAACACCTTGAAGACAAAATGATGAAAAAGGTTGAACATCAATTTATCCCGGTAGACAAAGAAAACACTATGACAATGTTGGTTTAAATGATAATATATAGCCTTACTTACATTTATATTTTAAGAGTTTGGCCTTAATACCAATAGTAAACAAAGAGGATGGAGAGGATTTTGGCGACGTAGAAGAGCATCACCAATCCCAGAACTCACGAGACATCAACATGAACCCGATGAAGATCGTCATTGATCCACACAACATCAAAGCCAGTGAGAATCTCACACTATCCTTTTCTGTAAATTTACCCTTTTATTAATAAAAGTTAAGCCTTGCATTTTCATGTTTCAAAACGGAGATGAATAAATCATTATAAAAATTGATAAACATTTGTATGAGCTAATATGTATGATTATTAACTATGATACAGACCTAATCTTCCATTATGTCTCTTCTATCTTCCACTATAGAGTGAAGAGGCTTCTACAACAGTGGTGTACTGACATGAGAGTGGTTTAGTAGATATAAACCCTAAAACACTAGCGCCATAGATCATAGGTTTCAAATTTAATTTTTTTTATCCCTTTGGGACATTGTTTAGTCAAACAACAATCCCTAAACTGTGCCATGGACAAATTTCATATCAAGCTCCTTGTAGTACAAATTTAGCAACGCATGCAATGCTCAAGATTGAGCACAGAGTAAAAAATGTGTGTGAAGCATTTGTTGTTTTAGTGCAAAGAGCTCAACCCATAGAGAAGCAGAGAGGATGTGTGTGGAGATTGGTATTAGAGCGGAGCCACGCAATTCTATGCAGCCACGTGTCAATAGTCTTTATAGTCAGAGGTCAATATTCTATGCACTCAGGAATTTTTTTTTCCTCTTTTAGTTAATTTTTGTTTTCTTTTTCTTTTGAAGCTTTTTTTAAAAATTCTAGAAGAGACACATGTAACAATCATTTGTGTTTCTTTCATTTGTATATTTTATAAATAAATGTATTACAATCGAAATAATAAACAAAATTGTATTACATTAATACAATAATATAAATGAGTTAATGAGATTTCTGAACATTGTGACTAGATTGATTCACAAATTTGTTTACCAATCATTATAGTATCAAACCATTATGTTTCGTAATTAATAAAATATATTAGGTTGAATTTTATTTAATTCCATAACTAGATACCGAATAGAAAATGCTTGAGGATTTTTTTTTAAATCAGTTAGGCGCTGCTTTTTATATAATTTCTTTGTTTGTAACTTTTTTAGTTTAGCATTAAAACAATATTTTTATTTTTTCAATTTGTACAAGACTATATTAGTTAAAATAAGTATACACTTCAATATTTAATTAACTAATAAATCTATGTATAGGTACATGATCATCCATAAAATGCAAATATATGCGTATATATGTGATTGGGTCAATGGAAGGAATTTTGATTTCGAGCATATTTTCTGTAAAGGGAATAGTAAAGCAAATTGACTTGATAGTTTTCCTTACCTCAATTTTTGGGGTTCGTGTGATTGAGGATTTTCCACCTAATTGTTGTACTTCAAAAGTGTTTGGTGAGATTTGGTATTCCAACAAGAACTAATTGCAATTAATATATAATATCCAATTAATCTAATTTATCTATTTTTATCCATTGCGTATGGGTTTGTTTAATGTTTACGTAAGTCATTTTTTAATAAATATTTTTCACTAGAGCTTTATTTTTAATGTACCATTTAAATTTATTGTAAAAATATTACTAAAAATTATTATTTGTTGTACACATAAGCAAATAAAGTCATTGGGTATGACATTTGCCTTTTTCCTTATTTATTTGCTTATGGGTATAAAAAAAGAATATTATTGACTTTGTAAATGTTATTTGTATACTATTTTTTCTCTGTACTTTCCTCGGATGCGCACTAATCGGGTGAGATCAAGATTCTAATAGCTTGATTGAAAAATAAGTATTTCCATCACTAGTTACAAATATTACAGTGTTACTATTTGTACTCTTTTTTACTTTTCATTCTCCAAATATTTTTGACAACGATTAAAATACTAAAACTACCGCGTGTTGTTGCTTGTTCTCCGGAGTTTTCGTATGCTTCTTTTTCGACACTAATCGGTTTTTTATTCAATTTGCTGATGTGATGGAAATTCATTTTCGTCATGGCAATATGAATATACACAACGAAAAGTCAAAACTTTTTAAATTTATTTTCAACATTTAATAAATAATTTAGTTAATTAACTTCTATTTACGCGATATGACACGTAAAACATATGATACAAAATGATTACGTCAAGGATAGATACATCCAGGTTGAGAAACATCTTTGACGTCCACAAAAAATCATAAAAGTTATCATTTTGTTTATTTTTATATCATATACTAATATCGAAAATGAATTTTACTATTTTATGTTTTACATAAACCTTTTAAAAACAAACTAAAGTATATATTTATACTTCATTTATAAAACATTGAATTTAAAAAAAAATATTTGGTCACACTACGAAACGTAGAGATGGACGATGAATTGGTCATGTATGACTTCCTGATGGCGAAGATCGATGGTGCCAATTTACTTTTTCTTTGCTCGCTTTTGATCGGGTCGTCTTCAAATATATTAGTGCATTCCCTCTTTTCCTATGTTGCTTCCTATGTTTTGAATTAATCAAAAGTTGTTTTTCCCGTCACTTGAATTTGAATTACCATCGATATTCCTTTGTATGATTAGATTTGCCGCTAAAGTGTAAAAAGTTAAGAAAAATATGTTTCGTTAATACATGTAGAAAAATTCCTTTCATGCAGCAGAGCAATGAAATGGAGAGAAAAAGGTGATAAGAAGCCCTAATGAAAGGATCTCTCAGAATAGTTAATATTTGGTTAACTACTTATAAGCACAGTATAACTAAACGTTAATCAATAATTAAATAACCTTATTAGATGCTTACATACGTACGTAGGTTCTTTACAATTTCTATATAGTTTTTGACGAGGTCATCGCGATACTGGGTAGCGCGTATATGGGTGTTTTGGAGTCCAAGGTATGGTGCTTCCCATATTTCAACCTTCAAACATTAATAGTCAAATCAAAACACTAAAAAATTTCAAACACAACCACTATATAAAGCTAGTATGTCTGTCCCCTTCCACTTTCATATCAGAAAACCTAGCTCTGGTAACTGTTTCTCCAATCAGTCATCAATGGCTCTGTCTCACAGGAGGATCCTCTCCACAGTTTTGCAGATTCTGTTGGTCACCTTCATCGTTTTCGTTGCTTCTCCAGAATCTGGAGTAGCTTGCAGGCCATTATTCTTACATTATCAATGGTCATGGGAATACGGCCTTCTCTTTCAGTCCCTTCCAAACGCACCAGCACCACCATCAGGTGGAGATCCCACACATCCCTGATTCATCACCTTCACTCTTTACACAGATTAGTCCTTTTAGATTAAAGAAAAAACAAGAATCTAAGGACTCTATCAACCCTATTTGTCCTACGTGATATGTCACCGGAGCAATTGCAGTCTCCGTGCACACGTTTCACGTGGTTGTAGATTATTTCCATTTTTATTATTTTTTTTTAGCGTTTTTCATGTTTTCACATGTAAATGCTTTTTCAAATACCTCTTCCTTTACTTCTTGTATTCACATTCCATCAATTGTGATACTCTCACACAATTATATATATTATTAGTTATCTGGAACATGTGTAATTTATTCTTTTAGGTTTGTTGCCATTATTGTATGCTAAGCTTTGGTTTAGCATTAAAAAGAAAACCATTTTAAATTATGGATTAAGCTCTTTAAGCATTACGTGTTCTTTCCGTTCTCAGGCTGAAGCAGGGGCTGTTAAGCATGTCGACGATAAAATAATATAACTGAGGAAAAAATGAAATATTTACATGTAAAAAAAACAAGTTTTTTAATATATATTTGGACGGCCGGAATTTATTTCAATATTTATTTGTTAAAAAATTGAGATTGGCGCGGTCACCATGTCATCCTTGGCTGCGTGCGTTTAAAGTTGAAAAAAAAATGGTTGTACCTAATTTTGCTCAAAGCTCGAACTAACAATCGATTACATTTTGTTTAACTATGACCATTACTAATTGTGTTCTTCTTGGACCTAACAAAAACAAAGATGGGTTTTAGAGACTTTGCTGTTAAGACGTTCCTTTCCGGATATTACTGCCACCAAAAGATGACGACTACATACATAGATGAGTTAATATTGGCCTATCTAATGTTTTTAAATTGACCATTGAATCTTTTACTTGTTCAGTCGGCGATTCCAATGTATAAGAGCATATCTGTTTAACACACTACGATTTCGCTAAAAATCTCTTCGTCTAAAACTAAAGGCTGAGATGACTTTGGCCTGGTTCAATGCACGACTCCAATTTCAAACAAATGGATCACTCATATTTTGATAAATTATTTTACTGTAGCCTTGATTGAAACTCAGAGGTTAAACCATAACCTTAAGACAGTGTTTGTCTTTGGGAAACAACGAAAACTTTTAACGAGTCAAGATTTTACTTGTGAAATACAACGATACTTTGGAACCATAAGAATGTGTCATACATCGATCTAAAGTTGAGAATGAACCTATCATTTTATTCATTCTGGTTGAAATAAAAGATCAAAAACCTATCTATTAAATATGCCTTCTATTATTTTATTTTTTAATTTTACATATTCAAAATTTATTATATATATATATATATATATATATATATATATATATATATATCATATATTAAAAATACATTATAAATACTTTTTTATGTTGTAATTGATTAATTAATATCTCCAATTAAATAATTTAAAATTATAATTATCTTTATATGTTAAATATTTTATTACAATTAATAATTAAAATTTAATTTATAAATCTATATCTATATATAAAGAGATATTTTTTTATACAATTTTTATTTTTATTTTATCTTTTTATAATATAATTTTTAATTTATTTTTAAAGAAATATAATTACTGATTAATTTTTTGAAATATTTTATATAAAATTATCATATTCTTTATTTGTTTTATTATAATTGTAGTTTCTACTTAAGACTGCTTTTAATTATTTTCTCTTATATATTAGTTTAATTAATTTATACATTATTAATTTATAACATAATATAAATATCTAAAAAATTGGACACATATTTATGAAATTATTATTAATTTAAACTATATTATTATTACTATATATTTAGATATAGTAAAAATATAATTTTTTAAATTATTTTTTATTTTATTTAAAAGAAAAGTAAACTGCGATTAGCCAATCCCATCTTATTTCTTGCTCACGACGGATCAAATATAAACGGTAAACAGATTAAAAACTGTGTAACTTGACCTATCAAATTTTGACAGGTTTTACATATCTTGACAGACTCTATCGCCTATATAAATAGAAAACGTGTTTTTTTATGACATGCACCAACTGAAAAGATATTAATCATTCCAAAGGACTATGTGATTAATTCACATGTTGTAAGTTCTGATGAAAAGAAAACACAGCTTCTAAGTTTTTTAATTGACAAATGAGAAACATACATGGAAAATGATTAATTTATATCTAAATTTAAATATAATTATATGAAATTAATGTATATGGTTAAAAAATGGGTTAAATATATTTTTATATTTGTGTATAATTAGGACTTTGATTTTAAAACAATAAAACTAATACTTATTATTTTATATTTTTCTCCTAATAAAACACATTGTTTTTTACTGTCAGATTCGTCAATAGTCGCCAATCGCAACGCTTGTCATATTCTTTTAAATTTTTTCCTATTTATAATATATTAATGTTGTATAATTATCTTATTGTTGTATATGGTTCCTTTAAAATCCTATGAGATATCAAAATTTATAATTTTCTCAAAATGGAGAATTTTACATAATTAAATTTATGACAATCTTTATTTTTAATAAAGGTTTAATTCCTATTTTGGTCCCACTTTTCGTAGGGTCTGTTCAAATTGGTCCTACTTTTTTTCAAAAGTTCACTAAGATCCCACTTTTCGCAAAAACGGTGCAAGTTAGTCCTTTTTGGTTACGGCGTTAAAAAACTAACGGCACAGCTGCCCAGCTGGAAGAAAACTGATGAGCTGTACATTTTTTTGTTGACGTGGCACTGTGAATTGGTGATTCATCCTGAGAGCAGAGGATTCATGGCTGTTTTACCCAAATTGAAAAGCAAAGTTAGGGTTCTGAAATCTAAAAGCAGGAGGTTTCAGCAAAGTTAGGGTTCTGAAATTTAAAAGCAGAGGTTTAGGGTTAGGGATGAATTCATCACAGAGTTGTTCTTCCTGTTCGAAGGCAACCTCCAAAGGATTTTCGCAATCCTCACACGGTGTTGTTTCCAGGAGAGTTGGGATAACCCCTATTTGCCACTGTGGTGATATTGCTGTAATGAAAGTTGCTAGAACTTCAAGGAATGCTGGGAGGAAATTTTGGGGATGTCGCCATTACAAGATGAGTGTTGGTGGGCAGCGAAAGAGATGTAGTATCTGCCGTGAACTGGGGCACAACAAAAAAATGTGCCCTTTAAATCCAGCCATCATCCAACCAACACAATCAACACAGGCACAAAGTTCACAACCCATTGCACCTTCACAGCCATCAAGTCCCCAATCTCCTCAACCACCACAACCAAGTCAAGATTCCATCCGAGATTTAAGTGAGCCAATACAAAGGCAGAAGTTAAACATTAGAAGAAAAGATCCATAGATTTAGTTGAAAATTTGGATGTATTAATATGTACTCTTCTTAACTACTTTAATTGTGGATGTATTAAGCACTTTCATTGTCTGTGTTGAATTCTTATCAAACACTTTCATTCTGTATGTTGAATTCTTATTAAGCACTTTAATTAAATATGTTGCACTGATATTATGTTGTGATATTTGGAAGTAGTGATATTATGTCATTATATATGTTTTTTGCCAGGTATCCTTAATATGTATTATAGTAATATAGTAAGGGACCAATTTGAACAATTTTTAAAGGAAAAAGGGACCATCGTGAACAAATTCAAAAGCAAAGGGGGACCACAATTAACATTTTTAAATCAAAGGGGGACTAAAACGAACTTCATTACACGAACTCAGATTGTTCACTCATATTACATCCATAACCCTTATTTTTTCCTTCATCATGGGGTGCCAAAACATCACTTCCCACCATTGAAACACCAGGACCAGCCTAAGAAAAGTGCAAAAAGTGCTTAAAACTCACCTTTTTGGCCAATGGTGACCCCAGTTCACCTGACTGAGTACCTGTGTTGGACTTTCTGTACAAAATCCAGTTTTCTCTCGGGTAATCGTTTACAGTGTCCTTGTAATCGATTACAGTGTCAAAAAAGGTGTAAACTTGATTTCTAAGGCATAATTCGAAAGGTCTTTGAGTATAGATTCCAACAAAACAAGAATCAACTCATTTGGAGTTCGGTGGAGAAAGTTATGAGCAAAAGAACAAGCAAAGGTCAGAGTTGGCAAAAATATATGAAACGCTAACTTGAAAGAATAAACTGTACCAACTCAGATGTCCAAAAAATACAAATTAGTAGTCATTGGAAAGATTTTTGAGTCTAGTTTCTAATAAAAAAAGAATCACATCATTTGGAGGTCGGTGGGAAAAGTTATCAGTAAAATAGTCAGCAAAGGTCAAAGTTGACACCATGTTATCTCACCCAAGTTGCTCATCTCATAAACATTGTTTTTTTCCTCCATCATGGGGTGCCAAAACATCACTTCCCACCATTGAAACACCAGGACCACCCTAAGAAAAGTGAAAAAGTGCTTAAAACTCACCTTTTTGGCCAATGGTGACCCCAGTTCACCTGACTGAGTACCTATGTTGGACTTTCTGTACAAAATCCAGTTTTCTCTCGGGTAATCGTTTACAGTGTCCTTGTAATCGATTACAGTGTCAAAAAAGGTGTAAACTTGATTTCTAAGGCATAATTCGAAAGGTCTTTGAGTATAGATTCCAACAAAACAAGAATCAAATCATTTGGAGTTCGGTGGAGAAAGTTATGAGCAAAAGAACAAGCAAAGGTCAGAGTTGGCAAAAATATATGAAACGCTAACTTGAAAGAATAAACTGTACCAACTCAGATGTCCAAAAAATACAAATTAGTAGTCATTGGAAAGATTTTTGAGTCTAGTTTCTAATAAAAAAAGAATCACATCATTTGGAGGTCGGTGGGAAAAGTTATCAGTAAAATAGTCAGCAAAGGTCAAAGTTGACACCATGTTATCTCACCCAAGTTGCTCATCTCATAAACATTGTTTTTTTCCTCCATCATGGGGTGCCAAAACATCACTTCCCACCATTGAAACACCAGGACCACCCTAAGAAAAGTGAAAAAGTGCTTAAAACTCACCTTTTTGGCCAATGGTGACCCCAGTTCACCTGACTGAGTACCTATGTTGGACTTTCTGTACAAAATCCAGTTTTCTCTCGGGTAATCGTTTACACGGATGCTGTAAACGATTACCAAGCCCTTTTTTGAACACTCTTAGTCATCCCTTGCAGAGCTTGCTCCTCCAACTAATGAGGGGTCACCCCACACTCATTGGACTCACATCACATCACCAACCACCCTCTCCCACCACTGAAACACATGGACCAGCCTCAGACAGGTGCACAACTGCCTAAAACTAAGCTTTTTTTTCAATGGTGACCCCTGTTCACCTGGCTGACTACCTATGTTGGACTTTATGTACAAAATCCAATTTTCTCTCGGGTAATCGTTTACCAGGATTCTGTAAACGATTACCAGACCATTTTTTCAACACTCTGACTCATCCCTTGCACTACTTCGTCCCTCTACTCATCACGGGTCACTCCACACTTCTTGCGTTTATGGAAAGATTAAATGGTTGCTATTTTCCTCTCAAATAAACAACTTTAAGCAAGTGATTAAATGGTTGCTATTTTCTTTTTGTTTGAGGTGCTGACTATGATTTATGTGTAACTTATTGCTTTCCATTTCAAGTCATTTCCCTTGATCGTTTGTTCTGGTGCATCTAACAGGCAACCGCAGGAAAAAACAAGATGGCAACTCTTGAGAATTTATGGTGTTGCAGAAAAATGTTACTATCATGAAGGTGATTTGGAATGTCTCAGTCTGTTTTATACATCTTATTGTTTTATACATCTCAGCTGGAAGTTCACTGATGTGGTGCAATGATTGCATTCTGTGCTATTGCAAGGGTGGAAGAAGGAGGAAGAGAAGGAGGAGAAGGAGAAGGTGGTGATGAGAAGGAACGCCATGGGCATATGGGAGGAAGAGAGTTGGGGCAGAGGTTGAAGGTTGCAATTGCAAGGTGATTGCCATGTAGAGTGCCACGTCAACAAAAAAATGTACAGCTCATCAGTTTTCTTCCAGCTGGGCAGCTGTGCCGTTAGTTTTTTAACGCCGTAACCAAAAAGGACTAACTTGCACCGTTTTTGCGAAAAGTGGGATCTTAGTGAACTTTTGAAAAAAAGTAGGACCAATTTGAACAGACCCTACGAAAAGTGGGACCAAAATAGGAATTAAACCTTTAATAAATTATTAATAGTTGTCAATTTGTTCATAATCAACTTCCAAGCAAAGAAGAAATTAGTATTTGGAAGTATTTTTTTAAAAATAAATTATCACATAACATGTTCAATCAATCACAAGAGTGGTCGGGTTATAGCTTGGATTATCTAGCGAGTCACTAATGAATTCGGTCGACTATCAAGCAAATCAGTCGATCATGAATAAGACCAAATACATTAATTTTAATGTTCATCAACTTAAAAGTAAGTACGATTACACATAATTGGATCCTAATTAAGCCAACGTTAATAAATAAATAAAAAACTTAAGATAAAACTTATAAACAGAGGTTTGAGGTAAGGAGGAAGGTTACATACATTTACTATTGCATTAAATTGTCAAATGTTAAATTGACTTTGGACAAATGGTTCGACCTAATAGACTTCTAGACAACATTTGGACTTTAGACAACATAGCATAACCCGAACCGTTTACATTGACTCCATTTTCAAAATATTTTGGAATCCACCGTGGAACTGTGTGATCAATAACTAAAAAAATATATGGTGACCACAAGGAACATGATCAGTAACGTAGCAACAAAGGAGTTAGAGAACCAACCTAGCCAACTTACGATGCTTAGGAGCACACAGAAAAAGATGGAGGAGATGCAACACAAGTATAAGGAAGAGTGATGACCCTCCAGGTTGAGAATGCAATTGCATAGAGTGTCTGACATTCAGTGTCTCTTACACCAATCCAACTATCTCGACCAGATTGTGGGAGGATTCATGCAAGACCGTCCATGAGGACAACACAGGAGCCAACAAGGACAACTCGTTCATGCAAACAGTTAACACAGTCGGGTTGTTTCCCTTCATGTCGAGAAAAATGGAAACCTCCATGCCTAATAAGTGAATCCCTCTAGCTTTAGAGAAATATGACAGTTCAATCTATCCTAACAAACTTCTTAAAATATTCATGAATTAAATGACTTTCTATATATTGATCTTATTCCCTAAATAACTCAAATTGTAAATTTATAATTTCATGTGTTGATATTACCATATCTATGTGTCACTGAACTAACTATATCTATAATTCTTTTCTTGGACTGAAAGTGAAAATTTCTCTCAAAAGGTTATCTAGAGATTGTTTCTCTCAATCAAACATTCCAACTAAACCTTTAGTGTCAATCTCATTTCTACGACTACATGTATGCGTTAATACTTTGATTTTGCTCTGAATTTTTGTAAAATTTGTTGTATTTTTTGTTTGTGTTAACTATCAATCCATATGTCCTTTGAGAATCTACATTGTTAAATTTATTTTCTTACATTAAAGTTAATAAATTCTACATACCATGATTAAAGAGAGAGTTTGTGAAAGTATAATGTTTTGTTGTTATTTTGTTTTTCAAACTTTATAAATAAAAGAAAGATGGATCATGAGATTGTGATGGCATGAAATTCAAGCAATCTAGCTCATTCATCATCTACGGAACTTATTCAAGACATAGCGCAGTTTCCTTTCTACATGATTCATCTTTATGTCAATTAAATTGTAATATGCGTGCTTGCTAAGAAAAATATCTGTCAAAATTTGCTGCTCAATTATCTTTTTCGTAGTTTTGTTTTGTTTTTTTTCTTCAATTTTATCCAATTTTTTAATAACTAATTTGATATCAATCTTTTCTACATGAAGATATTTATAAGAGGATATACATTTTTGTAACTCTCTTTGATGCCATATTTTAATTTGACAATTTTAGCTTATAAAAAATGAAAATAATTTATTTATTTAGTAAAATAAATGATTGAATAATTTTTTTTTACAACAACTAAATAATCTCTCCATTTCAAAATGATTAAATATTTTTTAAATAACAGTTGCATAATTTTTTAATACTTTTTATAAAATTATATGTGTTTTCTCTCTCTCTCTCTCTCTATATATATATATATATATATATATATATATATATATATATATATATATTAAATAGTTATTCATAAAAATAATAAAATAATATATTTCAATATAGTAAAAATGTGAATACGAATGCGTGTAATTGTTTTGGCTAATAGATATTAAGAAAAACATGAATTTAATTTGTGTTCTTCAATATCAAAATATATGACATCTATATATTTCATATTTTGAATCATCAATTATGTCATCACAATGTTACTTCTCCATTTACAAAGCCATAAAAATCCAAATTTTCAAAGACGTAATAATCCAACTTCCGTTCATCCAATATTCATTTCGATGGAATGATAAAAAACTCGCTATGAACTAGGTCCCAAATTCAAACCACATCCAAATTTCTAAACAATGCTTTTTAAGTTTATCTGACATAATTTTATATATTTATCTCTAATAAATTGTTATTCTTATAACCCATGTTATATATATACTTTGCTGATAAAAAAATTAGTGTTTTTTTTAATATTTGAAAATAGTAAGAAATTATGACAAATTACACGCATAATTTATTTCCACACCCTTCAAAAGTTATATTTCCTAGGACAAACATTATACGAAAAGTCCTTTTTTCTCTAACTAGTTTTCTTCATTTTTATCTGTTCAAACATTCTGGTAGAATATCGGGTGCTCAATGGACTTGCAATTCATTTATATTGCCCTAGAACGTAACTGATATGCTAAACTATCTCATCTACACAGTCACCAAATTTTCTTGCTTAACGCATTTTAGGTTGAAAATTAACTACACATGATAAAGTGATTTTAATATTTTTAATTTTGCACTAATTTTTTCCCTTCTAAACAGCGGTCTTGTGACTTATTCAATTTAGAGAAAATGTTAAGTTTAGTCAAGAATTAGATTTTCTTCTCATCTTTTGATATTGATAATTATTTTCTATAATAATTCTACACTACTCAATGATAATTTATTATTCAATGTATTAATGTTTGAAAATGATTTCTTAAATAAGTTTGTTTTAAATTAAAATAGCCAAAAGATGTTTTCTCTTATTTCACACTATGCACCAGTTGAGCAACATTGTGTACCTGCATTTTTAAAATTGGAAATACTTTTTTAAAATAAAAATTAGACATAACCTCGTATATTTCATATTAAGTTTGTGTACATGTAACATACCAACCACAATAAAAATAATAATAATAATAATAATACTAATAATAATAATTTTATTATTATTATATTTGGAAAACTGAATGCATGGAAATTGAATAAGATGTTTAATTTATGTGTTGTCGCAATTGGACTTTTGCATTTGATCCAAATATACTATGATCACACTGACATGACCGGGTGTTTGGCGTTCAAGTTGCGTACATTTGATTTATTCTAAATTTGTGAGTAAAATTCAAATTCAAATTCAAATTCCAATTCAAATTCAAACCTTTTGAAATGACGACTACTGAGAAAGTCAATTCACACAGCAAGGATGCGTTTGAGGAAACACAAATTATCATAATCGATCTCAGTGGGTAAGGCCGAGAAACCATTACAACATGTTTTTCCACCGTCACAGTGTTGCAGTTTTGGTTAAATCATTCTAAATTTTAAATTAATATATTTTAACGTGTTCGTTCAAGAGCGGTGTTATTATATAAACAAGAATCAGACAAAAGACACGAGTCAATATATCATTCAATAAATTTATATAAAAAATTATTATTGAGATATGTGTCTTGATGGAATTATGAATAAACTTATATCTACTATTCGTGTTGGAACAACGTGTCACAACAATCACTTCTCTTTTTCTAATTGGTCTTATCAAACTTAAAAGCACTTAAAAAGTGTGGAATTTATAATTAAAGGTAAAAAATTATATTTATTTATGAAAATATTATCGCATCGCTTCTAAATTGATTATTAATTCGTGTTAAAGGTTGGGTAGACAATTAAACCTAGGTAGAGGGGAAAACTCTAATGTAGTGTTCACTTAGATAGAAATTATTATGATCTTCTTTTATTTATTGTTAATTTAATGAATACAAATTAGATGAATTTTTGAATTATTTGATAAATTGAAAAAGAAAATTACTGAAAAAAGAAGATTATGTGCAATTGTTCAACAATAAATACAAGTAATGGAGCGTTGAAATGCACTCTTAACGGCCATGACTCATTCATTTCATCCAACTTCAAAAGAAATTCAACATATGAACATTCAAGATGATAATTTATTCACACGGTGTTTCGACTTTCTATCTTCACATTTATCCCATACAAGACGTTTAATATGGATGCTAATACAATATCGTTTCAATAGATTGCTTACATACCTCACTGGAGCAACTTTATCATAAACTATGACAAATATATTTGTATGTTATTATATTACAAAAATATTACTTTTAAAAATAAATTCATTTTACTAAATTATAATTCTTTTTACATTTTTAAAATTATTTTTAATAATTAATGTTAATTTTTTACTCTTTATAAACATTTTTACAATTAAATATAACTTTAACAATTATTATTTTATATTACTTTAATAACTAGGGACATTTTGGTAATCTTCAATTTCTAACAATTAAACAACTTTTTTTATTTATCATATCAATCAAATCATACACTAATTCTGAGGCACTTTACTATCAAATTTACTCTCACTTACTTTCAAATCCACTCAAATAATCAATAATTAATTCACCTTTAAATCTTCTCAAATTCATCCACTCACTCTCTCCCAAATCCCTCTTTCAAAGTAAACATACCGTAACATAAATAATTAAGGTTTTTTCGAAAGATTAACTATCATCCATGATACTCTTCCAAATAAAATTATGTTAAATATCATTATAAATTTTTTGACATATCAATTTTGATATTTCAATTATACTAATAATAAAAAATTTATCAATCATTTATTATTATATAAAAATTTATTAAAAAAAAGAAAATAAAAAATACAAAGCATGGAAGACCACGTCCAACTCTTATAAAATTACACTTCATAAATCAAGTAAACTATACTTATTATGGAAAAAATTTAATTAAATAAATACATTAAGGTAATACATTAAACTACTTATGAAAATACTTGCTTGAACAAAGTTAAAAATATTTTGTTTGAAGAAAACATAAGAATACATGAAAAAAATTTGAGTTAAAGGAATATTTTAGTTGACACCAATATAAAATAATAATATAATATTTTTAACTTTTTTAGTCTATTAATAATTTTATGTCTATGTGGATGACGTAAATATATATCGGACAAATTTTCTGACATAAATTTACATCAAATTTTATAATACTTGAAGTACTTTTTTTTGTAATTTCTTTTAAAAAAATAGTTTTGACTTAAAAGAAAAACTTAAAATATAAAAAAATATCAATTGTAACAATTTTGTTCTATGTATATGAAACAAATGACAATAACATGTAAAATAAGAAAAAATCTCAATAAAGATGTTAATGAATTTTGTTGTTAAGATCCCCGAAAAGTCACAAAATATATAACATACAATGCCCTTGACTCACAAAACTTCAATACAATCGAGGTAACCATTAAAAAACACCTATAACCACAAGAGAAACTTATGAACAAAGAAATATACTATCAAGTTTTCTTTATTTACAAAAAATACAACCACACTTTTTTAACGTCTAATTCTTTGTAATTAAATGTATATTATGAGACGTAATTGACTTATTTTTCATTAGTGTGAGTGAAGTAAAAATTCTTGTAACCAAAGTTGAGCAAAAAGTTTCTTTTTTTTGTTGGGTGAGGCTTAAACCATAAGTCATAATTAAGGTAAATGAAAATTTTCTTGATTAAGGTCAAGCTGAATATAGACTAATGAAGATTAAATTATTGATTTTTTGATTGAGATTGAAACAAAAAATGTCTTAATTTAGAATAAAATTTGATGATGCTCTTATTAACACTTAGTTGAAGATGCTCAACTACAATTAAGTTGATGATACTCTTGCTAAGGTTGACTTAATTATGTTCAAACAAAATTTGATGTGTAAATATTCTAGCTAAAGCTATCAAAACGGGTCATCCGGCTCGACTTGGCCTGACCCACCACGAATTGATCACTTAATGAACCAACTTAACCCAACTCATTTATTAGCAAGTCAGAAAAATTTGAGTCTGGCCCGATCCACCACAGGTTGGTGGGTAAACTGGTTGGCTCACTAGCTCACTTAATTACAATTTTTTAGTAAAAAAATTTACAAACTTTCTATAATTCAAATCTAAACAAATTTCACTTCCAAATTTCACTCCCAACATGGATGTTTAACTAATTTTGAAAATAAGGAATTTAAATAATTTTTTCAAGCAAAAAAATAATAATAAATATCTTTTTATAAAATTAAAATTAAATTTTAATAAAATAAAATTAGGTAGGTGGGTTGGTGGGCCAACCCAGTCCATCACGGATTCAATCCGCATGAGCCGGGTTTAAATGAGCCGGATTATTGGGTTGCGGGTTGGGAAATATTTGTTGATATCAAGGTATAAAAATTAAAGTGGAGTTAAAAATTATTTAGTTAAAATGTTCTAATAAGAATTGAGGTGAAATTAATTTGGTTGAGATTAAATTGAAATATTTTAGTTCATTTTGAGTTTAAATTACTTTGCCAATGTCAAGTTAGATATATCAGTAAAAAAAATATTAAATAGTAATAAATTTTAGAAGCATAAAATAATTAGTTATTAAAATAATTAATTTAGATACTAACTTATAAATTAAAAATCATTATTATCTAAAATAAATTATTTTATAAATAAAATCATGATCGATGAATTAGAATCTAAATTAGTTTTTATTAATTTCCAAAATTTTAGCTACCAAGAAACAATCTCTACTTACAAGGTTGGATTCGAAATACCTAATATGTGGCATAATTCTCAAACAATATAAGATTGCTGGCTACTATTGCATAACCTTAGAATTGGATTCCAAAATCATCAGATAATTTTGTTGGAAAGACACATAAACAAGCTATGTGTTATGTTCTTGGTCACTCAAGAACATTGTCTACAGAGCTATTTTCTCTTGCCCAAAGCATTTCTTCACAATTTATTTATTTTGCATATTGGACTTTATAAGCCCGAAAACCATATATACATATATGCTCATCTTAGATCAAGTGTAGTTACATTCCTTCATAAAAACTTCTCTACCATTCATAATAAATACTTCTCAACCACTTATTGCTGAAAAGGTAACTAAGACCTTAAAACTTAGAAATACTTCATCCTAACAAAACAAAATAAAGGCATAGCTCTCATTTTAAAGAACACACGAACAAAGTTTGTTAAAATGAAAAAAATAATTTATTGTTACTATTGTTATAAATTAAGAGCGAAGAGGTATTTAAGTTACAAAATAAAACATAAATTTTTTGTTGTTGTAAACACTACAAAATTTCTTGAAATTATAGATAAAATTTTATTAAACGAAAATAAATATATTTGTAAATTTGAATTTTCGACGAATTTTATAGTCTGATTTTAAAATTTTAATTATCAACGAATTTATTACTTATAAAAAAATTTGTCATGAATGATAAATTTCTCACTTAAATCTTGCGTTTAGTGTGTAAACATAAAACTTTTTCTTCATCTTTTTCTATGTTGCGCAATCCATCATCATTACAACCTAAGTCCTCTAGATACATGAGATGCTTTGCCTCTTCATCTTGATCTCTTATTCACACTCAAACCATATGACTATCGAGCTTCCTTATTGCCCGAGACACCACACGCATTTTCCACTATCACATGAACATACTCTTTTCCCCTTTTCATCATGAAAAGTTTCCATTTCTAAACAATAGTAGGACATTTGCTAATGATGTTGATTTTGGGCTTGAGGAGGATTATGATAGTAAGGTTTCGGTGGTGAATGTTTTGTAGATCTTGATGAGGTTCATAGGGTATGCAAGTTGATTGATGAATTGTTTGCCTTATATAGGAGTAGGGAGGCAGATCTTGATGAATGTGTGATTCAATTGTTGCATGATTTGGTTGTGGAGTTGTTGCAAAGATTTAAACATACTAAGAAGCCAACTTTTCAGTTTTTTTGTTGGGCGAGGAAAATGCCTAGGTTTGCTAATGATTGCAGAACTTATAACTGCATGATGAGTGTTCTTGAGGAAGACTAGATAATTTTATATAATGGTGGTCGAGATGTTACTAGCCAAGTTGTAACTAGTTAAGCTGTCGAATTGGTCAAACTTGAGAAGATTAGTGTTGGATCAAAGGATTTTTCCTTCAGTAATTATGATTGATTTTTCTTTCGGATATAGATGAAAATTTTCTTTCATAATTGTTGATGGATATAAATTTTTATCAATAAATGTTACCGATTGCACTTTTACCAACAAATTTCAGTCTATCAAAATTTCTTTAGAAAAAAGTCATTATCGACAAATCTTTTATGTTTTTGATGGATTTTGGTTGTTGATAATACCTTTTTTTATAGTGAAATTAGGTGATGAAATTATTGTTGTTGTTACATGTTTATGGTTTTTGATGTAGATTGAGCAAGTTATTGTTGTTTAATTATAGGCTTGTGTGTACAACCATGATATTTTAATTTCTCGATATTCTAAGAAGCAATATGTTATAGTTAAGTCAAGTAATAAATCTAAATATAAATTTTTAATTAATCTTATAACAAAAATGTATTGATCATTTCTCTTCTCAAATAATTTTCTTTTTCTTTACTTTTAAGACCAATATATGGATAAATACTTGAGTATATTTGCTTTTGCATTAAATTATGTTCGTTCAAAATATATTAAAATTGATGTTTATTTCATTAAAAAACATAATGTTAAAGAAAAATTTCAAAATTCATTATTTTCCTTCACATGATCATATTGTAAATTGTCTAATGAAAGCATTAATGAATTTCCATTTCCAATTCTTACATGACAAACTTGGTGTGACAGAAACACCCGGAAGAGTTAAAACCGTTAAATAGTTCCAGTATAAATCTATTCAAAATATTTTCTTTAGTATTTGTTGATACTTTAATTACTCATGTAGCATTTTTATTTTCGGATTATATCAATTTCTATTTATATGGATGAAATAAAATCTCACAACAATATATGCTCCGTTACAAAAGCTTCCCAATTATTTCAATTCCATTTTTTTTAACTCTAAACTAAATCAACTTGTCTTGTCTTCCTGTTTTATTTACAAGCACTGTACTGTAGGTAGAGTTTGTTGTGTAATTTCAAGATCCATCATCCAGTCAAATCCACTTATTATTCTCCTGTAATTGGTCTCTTTTACTGTGCAAAACTAGTTCAAAACCATCTCTCTTCTCCGAAGATTTCAGCATATTATTTTTCTTTTCAATTCTGATGTTCCAATATCCATTGTCTTCTTACAGGAATCTTATTTTCCATTTGAGTACCCCTTTTTTACTCAGTGATGTAATCAAAGATCTTATAGCTAATTTAAAAAAAATGTGGCTACGGGAAATACCATAAGTGTTTGACAATTCAACATGCTTGCATGCTACGCAGCATTTATTCTGCTTTTATGTTCTTTTTATGCTCAATAAATAAGGACCAAACATACCAACAGTGTTATA
The DNA here is from genome assembly GCF_016808095.1 of Vigna angularis. Taxonomy (NCBI): domain Eukaryota; kingdom Viridiplantae; phylum Streptophyta; class Magnoliopsida; order Fabales; family Fabaceae; genus Vigna; species Vigna angularis. The sequence continues at coordinate 41,747,394 of NC_068971.1, forward strand.
TATGTACTTTTAAGTCTTTGAGAATTGACATCACTTTACTTTTTTAGGGTGTATACACGGACTTTTGACCTTTTCTATTTACCATTCTTGATTTCCTCGCTATATTAATATTAGTTTCCATATAATGAATGAATTTCAAAATACTAAATAGATTTAAAAATAAATCTTTTATATAAATAGTATAATTAATGGATGGTTACCATAGCATTTTTTATCAATCAACAAATATATATATATAAATATATATATATATATATATATATATATATATATATAAATATATATATATAAGAGACATGGGAATGTTCACCATAGTTTATAGCGATTGATTATCAGTTAAAAAACATAAGATAATCTATTGAGTTGGCTGATTTCTTAGACATGAAAATGTTAATTGGAAATTAGTCTACTTCTCTTAACAATGCTAATACTTATCCAACAAAGTTTTTTTTTTTCTAAAATTGAAATAAAAAAGAGTTTCTTTTATGTAAATCACATGCCTTTAATTTATTGAAAAGAGTGTTTGTATCTTTGGAACATAATGTTCTCTTCTCCTGAACCATGTGAATTAAAAAAAGAAAATCACCAAGGGATAACTGAGAAAAAGGGGTCTCTAGACTGGGTCAATTAATAGCGTTAAAAATCACTTAACAGTAGCGTTAAACAAGAGAGTCATTAATTATAACATAAATTATAACAGTAGCGTTGAATATCTGGATTGTTAAGCCCGTTGGAGGCAGCAGTTTTTGGAGTCCGACAAGTTTTCTTTTAATCGTCGATGTTGTTTAAGGTAGATAACTAATTGTCAATCTTCAACCATGCATACCCAGTCAATAGTACAACTGATCAACCACGAGAAGCACCGGTCAATTGATCAAATAGCTTCTTGCCTACGTATATTATATATATAAATATTGGGGGTGCTACCACCTACCTTTCACCATCTATACTCAAAAAACTCATTTTGTTCCAGTTCCTCATCTGACCTCTTTAATTTTGATCCAGTGATCGGTTACTTCAAAACAGCTACGAATGGCATTGTCAAAGAGAATGATCCTCCTGGCAATTCTACTAATCATCTTCACCATTTTTGTTGCTTTTCCTCAATCTGGAGTAGCATGCAGAACATTACAAGAAGATCAGTGGTTGAGGCAATCCAACGGGATTTTGTTGCAGGTCCTTCCACGGGGACCTGTTAAGCCATCAAGTCCAGATCCAATTCATACATAACAAACCTGTGAAGCCCTTAACATATTGTGCTGGCTCAGAATATCCACCATCTTGGATTCCCATGCAAAAGTGTATTATACCTTTTTACTTTACTACTTTAATTGTAATCTGATACAATTCTTTAATTCATACTAATAACATTTGCTGACAATAAAATCTGTAGCACCTATAAGCTGTTTGTATTTCATTGGTACGCTTTCTTGCCCAGGATAATGATATATTTGAAACAGAAGCACCTGATGTGTGACCCACGTTTCAACCTCCACAGATGATAAAACAATAATGGATGTAACCTTTTTACGATAGCAATAATAATGTTTACACAATATTATGGTGTTGACTGGCTACAATGTGGAATATATGAAAACATACATAATCTTTAAAAATGAAAAACCACATCTCGAAGATATTTTTGTGAAAGTCAAACTAAATATATGGATATGAATTACAGGAAAATAGTTAAAAACAAACTTTTCATATTCAAGATTGGTGTATTGAACTAGTGGATTACTTGAACTTTATTTCATGATTAATCTGTGAGAAGATTAAAAAGTAAGCTAAACAGAATAGATGTATAGTAAATAAATAGAAATACTTGTGTTGTCATCCTGATCGTGAGAATGCAAATGCAATTAACATTTGAATGACGATCAAGTATATGCAAAAGATTTGCAAGGGCAACCACAACAACCATTAATGCACAAATAATTACCGGTGACCAAAGCATATTCGTTCCTCTATGAAAATTGTTGGATGAAACAAACACCAATCAATCATAAAGATACAAGGAATTGTACATAATTATAAATTGTCGTATCTAAGCCTTTATGCTATGTTTTATTATGAAAGTATTTGCAGTTTTTGTAATAAATTGTTTGTAGTAAATGCTACATATATTTTCTTTAATAATATAAGTTTGTAAAAAAGTTATAGTATCCCAAATATTTGTATATTTTTATATTTTTTATTACTGATAAAATTGTTCATTAATTTTAAATGAAAATTAAAATTATTTTTTTAAAATTTTGATTAAATTTAGTCCTTAATTTTAAAAATAAGTAAATTTAATAATTTTAATCAAATTTTATTAAATTTATTTGATACATTTTCGCATCAAATATATATAATAAAATTTAAACAAAATAATTAAATTAGTAAATGTTTAGAGATGGAGGTTAAATTTGTCCAAAATTTTTAAGAAAAACTAATTCTTAAAGTTAAAGACTAAAAATATATATTTTATAAAATGTTTAAACAAATTTTTACTTTTTTTAAAGGATTTTTTTCTTTTTTGTATTAGTTCCTCTTCTATTTTGTATTTGAGTTCTCCCAGGGAATTTTAAAAATAGCGTGGGAAACAATTGAACGATGCTCCCGCTGACACATTGATTGTTCCACACAGCTTGTCCATGTTTCAGACAAGACAGCACTAGCCACAAAGAAAACATTATTAGCCTGGCTACATGTGTATTTAGTTGTAGTTTCATATTATTTTATATGATAATAAAGTGTTAGAGTATGTACTATTAATTATTCTATGTACTGTCTTCCAAAATACCTGCAGGTGATCAATGTCTACCTGATGTTCTTATGTTTATTCTTTAGATTTCATTTAGTTGATGATGGCGGCTAGCATATACAACGATATGTTTGTCCTTAAAACTAACAGCAATGTATAAGGGCTGGTCCTGAAGATTTTTGCAAAATTGTTTTCATGTATTATTTTCCAATTCATTGAATCTGAGTGGTTTCATAAATCAGTTTTTATATTAGATAAAAATTAAAATAAAAAAATAAAATATCATTTAAAAACTCATTATTCTTTTAAAATTTTAAACTGAGAATGACGTTAATTCATTATATAATTAGACTCAAATTTTATTGATGTTGTCTTAAAATTTTAAACTAAAAATAACATCAATTCATTATATAATTAAACTCAAATTTTATTAGTATTATATTTTTTTCCTCGTCGATAAATCTAAAAACTACTTCTTCAGTACTCGATAACCTAATAAGTAGTTGTCGCTGACAAGGAATTAGACGCCATTTGTGACATACAGGAAATAAGTAATTGATAATTTGACATGTTCGCATGCAACACGGCCGTTTATTTTGCGTTATTGTTCATCTTATGTTGGAGAAATTAATAACAGCCAGAAACACGGTGTTGGAGTCTTTGACATCTGTTTTCTTTTTCAGCGTTCTTTTGACAGTTTCAAAATCAAATCAGTTATTAGTTAAACAGACGAAAGATATATTTACGACATATTAATAAATCAGGGGATATGAGCTAAATGCATTTATCAATTAAATATTATATATATGTAATTAAGGAAAAACCATGAAACTTAGTGATTGATATTGCACATTTGAAAAAACTTTGAATACTTTATTTACTTCTATTTGTATTTGGTTGATTCTCTTTACCCGATTGGCAATTTTTGTCTGCTGTTCATAACCACAATAATAATTTATGTAAAGATGACTTAGAAAAAAAACATTTACAAAAGTAAATAGATTTTAAAAAAATCGTATAGGTGTATGCATTTTTTGAATGCGACTTCTAATAAATGAATTATACTTTAAAATATATAGCATTATATTGAAGAAGTCATGCTTTAAATTATTATTTTAAATAATAGGTCATATTTTAAAATAAATTTTTTATTTAAAAAAATCGTACTTTAAAATACAATTTCAACTTAAAAGTGAATTAAAGTTGTGTTTTACAACATAATCTTAACATTTTCTAAAATAAAATCATATATGCTTTAAAATAAAATTTCTATTTTTTTAATGCTGAAGTTGTATATTGAAATAGTAATTACTCCTGGTTAGTATTTTGATTAAAAACTTGTCTATCTTTATAAATATTTTAAAAATATTTTCTTGAAACATAAAATATCCAACAAAGGATTTGGTTGGTATATTAGACTACCAGCCCTAAATTTTTGAAATCATAAAGAATTTACCTTGAGTAACCCACTAAAAATGCTTGCATCCAATTTTTTTTTATCATCAAAATTCCTTACATTCTATTTTTTTAGTATTAATTTACATGAATTCTCGTATAGTATGTTTATTTACATGACCATCTTTGAATAAAAACAAAATTCACCCACGGATAACTAGAAAATGGTCTTTCAAATATATGAATGTGACTTGGTCAATATATATGAATTTGGAAAATCGTACAACAGTGGCGTCGTAAAACACAAACTGAGTCAGATATATAGAAATCCAAAAAAGGTAGAAGTTGAATATATGAATCGATCGCGGTTTGTAGGCAACACGGTGTTTGGGTTCCGACAAGAGGTGTTTTAGCGTCGGATTTACTTTTCTCTTAATCGTCAACGTTGTTTTAGCTAGCTACTCGTTAATCTTCAAACCGTGCATATATACCAAGTCTCATCAACCCCAGAGCCACTGGTCAATTCAAAATTTCAAATACCTATATATACATAAATGCGCATGAGCCTAACACTTACCTTTCATTCCAATCTGATATAAACATTGAGCAGAAAGAGTTAGTGTGAGTGCTAAAGATGGCATTGTCTTTCAGAATGCTGTTCTTCATAATGGTAGTAATGATCTTCACCATTTTGGTTTGTTTTCCTGAAGTTGGAGCAGCAGGTAGAGCGTTAGAAGAAGATCAGTGGCTGAGGGAAAACAACGGAATAACGTTGTTGCAGTCTCTTCCACGGGGCCCTCTCAAGCCATCAAGTCCAGATCCAATTCGTCCATAGACAAACCTTCAAATGTGCATGCATGGCTAATTAAACAAACACATTGTCACTCATTTTTCATAACTTTTCTTTTTGGAACTCCCTCAGAACCATCAAATTCTTCGACTTCCCATGCAGGATTATATATATACATACATATATACATGTAAATTCTCTGTTTTATTATTATTATTTTATTTTTTTGTATTTGTATTCAATACAAACTGTAATTCTTTTTGTTGAAACTAGTTAGAATTTCTGAAAGTATAATCACGATCGAGCTACGTATGCATCAACCCAGCTCTGCCTACAATAAATTTAAACTTAAAAGGCATTTTTTTTTGGAGTTATATAATAAATATAAATCATCATTTTTTTTATTTTTTTATAAAAATTTTGAACTAAAATTTTAAACTAAAATGAATAATGAAAGCAGTTTTTTAATATTTTACTCAATTTTAATTAATTTAATCACCCATTTGCGATATAATTGATGTCAAATTAAGCGAATTTTCTTTTGAGTAATATAATATACTGTAAATATTATTATTTTTAATTATTTATTCCGTTATTATTGTTGAATAAAGTTTAATTACCTTTTAGTTCTTATATTTATTTATTTTTTATTATTATTAAAAAAAATTCTAATAAATAAGGACTATACAAAAATATTAAAAATAGTATACATATTAAAATGAATATAAATTGTGAGTAGAGACTAAACGATTTTAAGTATAAAGGTAATGTTTATACAACTGTAAAGATTATTCGATAAACTACTATTAATAATATTTGTACAAAGGTAATGTTTGTACAACTATAAAAGCAATGAATAAATTACTATTAATAATATTTATAATATTATATTTTTTAAAAATAAATTGTCAATATAATTTAATACTTCTAATAGAAATTTAGTTTATATTGTTAGTACTTCCCATCTTTTTAGAAAATAAATTAATTTAAGATCACTCGTATAAATTAATGCTTATTTATTTTTTATAAGTTTGATCCTATATTTATTTTATTGTTACTTTTTTAATCAAAAAAATTAAAATTGTTTTAATAAATGATATCTATTTAAAAAATCTGCAATACATATGTAAAATTTAAATAAAAACATATACTCTCACATTTTAAAAAAAAAAACATTAAATAATCATTTTAATAATATTAGTGAAAACACAGTTTTGTATTTACGTTTTCAGTATGTTAAATTATTTAATTTTACAACTTTTATAATTTTATTATTTTTATGAATAATTAATTAAACAAAAAATTAATACAATTTAAAATATAGATGTATATATAATTCTGTAAAAAAACTAATATTAAAAAATTATATTGGTGTTATTTTAAAAAAAGAAAAGTTACTTAGTTATTTTAAAATAAATAAACATTAGTCAATTATTTATATTATTAAATAAATAAGTTATTTTTATTTACTAAAAGGTTTACAATTAAAAATTACACTAAATGAAATTACTAAACAATATGTCCTTATTTATATAATGATTTGTAAGACCTTATTTTCATAATCTAGTACACTTTTTTCTTAAAGTTTTTTCTTTACCAAATTCATTAAAAAAACTGATAATGTCATTAAAAAAATTTTAGAATTACCAACTAAATTTATCAATAAAAATAAATTTCTCACTAAATTAAATCTTTTGAAAAATTTTACTAACAGATTTTGAAATTTTAATTATCAATAGATTTTAATATTTATTATTAAAAAAAAATTGTCGATAAATTCATCAATATTATATAATTCAATTATCCATGAACTTTTTTGTCAATAAAAACTCTTATTAAATAAAATGTGTGATAAAATAATTTGTTAGCACATATTTTGATTTGGTTAACCTTCTCTCTTCTTTCCTTGTTTGTTTTTTCTGTGTTATCCATAACCTTCACAATTTATCTTCTTAAATGGTGAGATTAAGTTAATGAAATCTCAATTAAAAGAATATGAATCACTTCAACACATGATACTCTAGTTAAACTTTTAATAAAAAAAAGATCAGATATCTTCAAAAGATTATTCAGTTGAGGCCTTCACCACACATCCTGTAGATGAACTCACTATATCTACAACCAAACAGAAAAGAAACTATGACTATATAATAAGAATACTCAATAATAAGCACAAGAAAAAGGAATATGAAGCTAAGAAAAAGAAAAAGCTCGGTTTTTTCTTCTCTTGTTTCATTCTCCTACCTCATTTTTGTTTGCTCTTCTTTTATGTTACGTCCCTTTTTTTTAGCATGAACTTCAACCATAATGTTAATAAGGTATCAAAACCATGAGTTTGAACATATCCTGATATTTGTTGGGCTTATTATGCCACCTGTAATAAAGAGATTTCTTGTTTTTTGTCTATTGTTCTACTCGTTATTGGATCATCTATTACTGTCTAGTCCCACGTTTGAGATGTATATACATCGATACAAGGGGTGTGTTGGAGATTCCACACCAACTAGAGATAAGATGATTTATAATATATAAGTGAATGCAAACCTTATCTTACAAACCAGTTTTATAAGATTGAGTTAAACTTAAAGTATATTTCTTAACTATATAACATTTACCTTATATTTATTTTGTAAACCAGTCTATATATATGTATATATATTTTTGTTAAATTTCATCTTAGTGTGACCCATTTGATTTGTTAAAAGACTATTTGTTGAGTTCATTGTTAGTATGAGACTTTTTTTAGTGCTACTACTTTAAATTAAAAAAGAAAAATATGATTAAAATTTTAATATATTGAATTGTTAAATAATTTTGTTTTCTTATCATCTCCACATTTAAATGGTATGATCATGAAGGTTGTGTGAAAGCCAGGCCAGCAAGGTAGGCCAGATTACTTGAATCAAACTCTAAATATTTTTACATATTTTTTTGAAAATTAATTTGAATAATCATTAAGCGACATAGGTAATGTTTTTTTGTTCGAAGTAGTGATGACTTGAACAAATACATGCATGATGTATATACGACTGATTTTGACATTAAAAAATCTTTTACATTTCATTTGATACATTTAATTTATTTATTTATTTTACAAATAAAAAAATTTAAAATTTCTCTTTTTATTTTTGTAGATAAAAGAATAATTTTTTAAATGAATATTTTGTCTTTAGGTTATAAAAAAGTGGGTTCCAAAAAATCATTTTTCATACATGACCAGCCTGTGTTCCAAGCATGGCTGTTGATGGAAAAATGGTTGTAACTTCAATCAGAAATAATGTATTAATAATTATGCAAAACTGAAACACAACAGTATGAACACTCCCAAGCTCTAGCTTGTAACGTTTAAAAGATCATTCACGAAGAAGTCATGAAGTCATGGTGGAAGGTTAAGGAGAAACTAAGAAATAAATTGAAGTTAAATATACGCAGTGAGTTAGATGTGCATTTTACTACTCCAACACGAAAGAGAAAAATCATGTTTATAAATTTGGGCCTAAATTCAAACAATATATAGAAAATGACAACATTGCGATCTGGCTTATAACGTATGAATCTTAGATCCAGTTGATGGTGGCGCAGGGGCGTTTGGAAGCGACTGCAAAACAAGCCTTTCTTCTTCCCTCCACCACTGATGACGTAACAGTAACGGCCTACTGCAACCTACTCCAGAATCGGGAGAAGCAACGAAAATGGTAATCATGATAAACAGAATTTGCAGAACTCTGAAAAGGCACCTTCTGTCACAAAAACCAGCCATTTGTACTAATTATCTCCAACTAAATGAGAGACAAAACGAAGATGCTCTTTCGCACGTCGAAGGAGTTCAGTTCTTCGGTAGACCTAAAATGGTAATGAGTTTGTGAGAACCACAAGATATATAAATGAAGTGTTGCGGTGGAACCTTTTCAAATAGATTGTATTCACGTTGTTGTTTGTTTATGACATGGTTTGAAACTTGCTTCAAGTTGACCGTCAACGGTTTCAGCGTCGAAACTTATTACGACCGGAAACCTCGACCCTTTTGCTTTCCACGCGGAGCCTGTGTTTTTAGAACAATCAACTTGGTCTACACAATTAAAATGGGTTTAATATTATATAAACTCTACTATATTACTTCTTTTTTCACTTAATTATCTCTATTTTTAATCTTTTAAATTTCATTTTAACTTTTGTACAGTATCACCGTTAAGATGTCTCATATTAGACCATCAATCTTAACTCAGATTGTTGTTAGTGAAATTGATCGGTACATAAACAAACTCATGAATCAGCGTTATTAGTCTTAATGTTGATCAACTTAAATGTAAATGATTGTGATTAAGTTAATATTAATTAAAAATTTACTTCGAAATATACAAATACAAGTTGAACATAAAAAAAAAATATGACTTATATTTATTATAATATTAATACTTAATTGTCAACATTTTAGTATAGAAGTGTCTTGGATGATTAATTTGACCTAATACTTAAACTTCAAGACAAACTTCGAACGACTTAATATAACTTAGACCATTTACCTTAATTTTATACACGAAAGAGTTTCGGTCTCTAAATTTCAAATTTATACGGCATATCTCATCTTGACATTTGAATGTGCTAATTCATATATATATATATATATATATATATATATATATATATATATTCGAAGAGATAACGGGGAATCCAATCTAGATTTACATGATTTTTAATTCAAAGTTGTAAAATAATAATTTTATGGATATTTTTTATATTATATATTAATATTTTTATTTTTATTAGACGTAAGACTTAGATGGAAAAAGTAAGTCAAAATCCAACGCAATATTTATCATAACTTGTTTGGTGTGTGTTTTCACTCTTAGGCGTCAATTTTCCTTGCTGGCACGAGGGTCACAATGAAAGAATACGGTCAAAGAGTTCCTTCTAGAACGGTATCATATTTGTAGACAATAAATAGACTTGCACGTTACTCAATAAATTTTTACATACATTTTATTTTTATGTATTTTTTTAATCTCAGCTGGTAAAAATAATGTCAAAAAAATATATTTTTCTTTTTTTGTTTGTTTTTCCTTTTTTGCGTTGCTCGAAACAGGAAAAACCATGACCAGTTGAATTTCTATGCAGCAGTTGAACTTGTACATCTTCTTCGTTTCTCTCAAATTAAAATTCTTTTGCTCATAATTGAATGTAAGGAGAAAAAAAAAAGAAAAAAAAAGACTTAGAAGACAAAAGTGAGAAAATAAAAATATTTAAAGAAATTTGATTATGTGAGCCTTAGCACAATGCTATATTTGATTTCGAACTAATTAACAACTAAAAAATGTATAAGGATTTAATGAGATGGTGTGATGTGTGTTCACCTAAAAGGTTCACTGCGTGGAAAATTATCACGTTTAGTTAATGCGCCACAACACTTACCGAAGCCGAAAGTCAAAAAATAAATTAAACGAAGAAAAAATTGTAAGGAAGGTGAGATTATTTTAATTCAGAGGAAAATTTGAAGTATATTTCATTACAAAATATAATAACTTTAGTTGCATATTAATATATTTAGAAAATAATTTATAAAATCAACTTTAAAAATAATTTAGTTTGAAAAGATAAATTTTACAAAATATAAATTTAGTTATATTTTGTTAAGTTGGAATAAAAACTTACTAGAAATTTCTAATAGACAAAAATATATATTTCAAAATAAAAATATATTAAAATAAATAATCAAAACTTAAATTAACTATTTTTATTTTTTATCTTTTTTTATTTTTTTGTAATATAAAATATATATATCAAGAAAATGTTTATTTTATTAATTATTTTAGATTTTATTTTAATTATTCATTTTATTATAATATAATGCAGTATAATTTTAAATATTTAATTACGATTTGTGTTTACGTGATAAAAAAAATATAATGTATAAGTGAATATGATTCATTTTCTTCATTAATCTTTGCATCATATAAAATGTATAACAAAGAAAGTGTTTGTCTGATTTTCTACTAAATTTACAAATCAAAATCCAGTAAGTAGACAGATAGTCTAATAGAAAAAATTATTTTAAATTTTAAATATGATATTCACTTCCAATAATTCAACAGGTTTTTTAATTGTTGTTGAAATGTTATGTTTCCTTGTAGCAACAGAGTTATTTTCAGAACAATCTACCATTAAAGTCAATAATAGAGCAACAGGATTAAGAAAAGGTCTTAATCAAATTTCCTGCATAGATAAAAAAAAATCTTTTAATTCTATTGAGATATTCCATACGTATTTTGTTTTCATAATTACAAATTAAATGTTCTCTCAAAAATTATTTTCCCTTACACAGATTTTGTATTATAACTCATAATTAATCTTCTTAAATGTGAAGATGCTAGTTAAGTATCATGAATGAACTTTTCTTGAGAAGTGGGAAGAACTTATTACAAGTTATTTTCATGTAATCAAATTTAATTATGCTTTGATATTTATCTTTTTGGATTAGACTATTTATTTTCAAATTTAATCTTAGGAAAAAGAGTTCAAATAAACGCGATTTATTTCCCATATCTTTCATTTATGTTCAAAGTAGACTTTAGAGAGATAAAGTAATTAAAATTTTGACTTTCTTGTTTCAGATTAAATATTTGAGATCTGAACTCAACTTTTTTTATATCAATAATTATAGGTGTCGTGATCAACATTTTTAATAATATTAATAAAAAGGAAAACCATCTTTTAATATTTAAATTATTACTTCACATCGCTTTTGATAGTAAGATGATAATAATGTAATCAATACTAAATTTTGATCAATAATTTGAGAAGTCAAAATAATATATTCAGATTAAATGTGGTTTTAAAGTTTAACTTATATGCAAATTTATTAAAATTCATTTTTCACATGTCTTTAAGATATCATGGGCGATTTTTTCTTCTTCCTGTATCCATATTGTACCATATTTATATTGCACATTAACAAATATATGAAATAAGTATATTCTCCTAAATCATCAACCGCAATAGCTCTTAATTTTTTAAAAAAGAAAAAACGTAAAAAACGATAGACATCAAGTTTTATGCAGTTATTTGTTAATTTTTATAATAATCATCTTAATAACCACACATAATTTCTTCTTTACGGATAATATAATAACTTACAATAACAATGTATGTATTAAACTCATTGAATGTTATTGTTAAAATAAATAGTACAATGAAATATGGTCAATTTTTTATTATGTTAATATTGTAGGTTCCTTTATTGAATAATTTTAATGTAAGTTTTCTGATAAATTAGCTTGGCTTAACTCGAATTTGGGTGCTTGTAATAGCTTATCTCATGTTTGAAGTAAGTTATATGAGAAAAGCAATTTAATTGAAATTTAGATGGTATAAACTAAATATAAAATCAATAATAGCCTTGATGAAGATATGATAAATACAGAGATATACAAGTAAGGTGGATGAAATGATGTGATGAGTGATCCTTATACTATACAAATAGGATGGATGCATGATAATTCAGAGAGAAATTGAGCTGAAAACAGCACTATTAATATCTATTGGATAATTGAAAGGTGATTTGGAAACTAGCGATCTCCAGGTCTTATTTTTTGGGTGATAGATTTGAATGAACATTGTTCCTGCCCTCTTTTGCTGTCTTGACCTTCGAGTTTCTGAAAAATCAACAACACATAAGTGTGTCACTACATACAGCTCCCCCGCTAATACTACAAAACCAAATGACGAATTGTAAGGAGCTTTTCTTGGCACACGACACTCGTATACCCAACGATTGCAACACATGTCATATCTGCAAGGTGTATTCATCATCAGAAACGGTCAATAACACATTTACATGTAAACAACCTCAGCCATCAACAATCTTTCATCACCCACTAATTTCTATTATCCTATAAGTTCCATGCCTTCAAATCACACCAAACTTCAAGAGATAGGGATTTCGGCTCCACAAACATCACAATAATTTATAATTTGTTCTACAGATTTTACACTACATTCAACAGCATTCGTTTAACTGCAAATATTCTCAACACTGCTACTGCAACAGACAAAAAAAACAAATTCCCTAATAACACATACTCTGTTTCACAAAACCATAATTCTCTTATAGTTTACAAAGCCTAAATTCCAAGCAGCAGCAGTATGAAAGTTATATCACCTGTCATACCCTCATAGGTGAGGGTGTGAGGGAGTGTATAGGGAAATTAAACTAAAATTCAATATAAAACAAAAATATAATATTTCAATCTTGAGTACCAAAGGTATATTACAATTCTTAATATATTTTTTGTCCTATTCCCAGATTTGAGCTCGAAATCTTACTAAGCATCCCCTGTCTAGTATATTTTAGTCCTCCAACTCGAGGATTAAACCTTATATATTTATACTTCTCCAGCTTTTAAAGAATGCAGAGCATACTATAATCACATCACCAACATTGCATTATTCAAATCATAAATTTACAATGTTCAAATCATCAACGCACAAAATTCAGAATATTAACATACAATATTCAGATCATTCACATAAACTTATATAAGAAAAAGATCATAATTAATAATCATGCTAGTACACCCCTGTCATGACCATTCAAACACTTCAATTGTTAAAGGGACAAATATATATTTTAACAAATCACAATTATAAAATATTCATACAAAATCGCCCAATCACAGTATAATAGGGTATATATCAAGTAAAACAACTATATTCAACATACCTGGGTGATCATGATTATATTGAAGTAAAACCAGTATTAACCATCAATGCAAGATTAAAAAGGTCCTCATTAAGTCATTTTCACTTGATATGCTCCCTACATATCTCAGAATTTAATATACACATACTATTAGTGAAAAAATGTTTTACACAAACATCTAATAGGAAGGAATTTACCCTACCACCACATCATCCTATTATTTAATATCATGACTAAAAAAGGTGAATTCTTATTGGATGTCTATGTAAAAAAGTTTTAAATTAAATTATACTTATAAAATTACACAAATAAGGAATCAGCGTCATTAAACTAGACTCAATTATTGACTCAGTGGAGGAATTAGTCTCTAGTAAGTCACAAGTTGAACCAGACACAAGCAGACACACATTCTGATTTAAAAACTATCTAAACATATTTTTTAGCATGTTCAAAATGCAAAAAACAGCCTGAATGTACAATTATAGAGAACAAGTGCAACTAAAAAGTTATAGTACAGTGTACAATTGTACCCAAGGAGTTGGGTTTGGGCTCTATGTCAAATAAAATAAATCTGAAATTTGACTTTTCCCAAGGGTCATTCAATTATTTTGCTTGCAGATATCTTAAGATCATGCGATGCGTGAGCATTATAATAGGACAGAAAAGGCCTCTAAGAGTATAACCTACCAGAGATAAGCCTTCAATCAAAAAAATGCCACTAGGTTCTAACTACTAAAGACAAACCAAAACGGCAACAAGAAATGACATAGGGCCAAATCTACAACCAGGAAAACCAACACTCAGTTAAGTCCAAGCCACGCAAACGAGGAAACCCAACAAAGAATGTGTACAACAAAACACACAAACCAGAATCAGGAGAAGCAAAAAACCACAAAATTCAGCCTAGTAGAAGTCCCACATCCCAAAAACTCTGATCAAAGTTGCATCATCACCTGTCTCAATAACAGTACATTGCCTAGCAGAAGTAACATGACAACATAGTCTAGTCAAGCACAGGATATGATATTTTGAAAGGAAAAAGTGATATCTGGTTTAAGTACACTGAACTGAATGGTTTAAAGTCTAGGTGCGTAAGTTTTAGAGGGCTGAAAATGGTATATTTTGTTGTGACCAACCCAGAAAATGCTTTTCGTTGAAAATAGAGGATAGCAAGCAATGAAGATTCGGTAAGCTATTACATTACAAGTAAAAACATGATTCATCTCCAATTCCAGAAGATCGTTTCCTCACCAGGGAACAGAATCACAGAATATGACACATCATGTAAACGTACGATTCTACAACATGGAGGGTAATTTTGACGACCAGACACCAAACAAGGGCCTCATAACAATTTCTCAAAGGAAAATCAACAAGTACCGTATTATTGACAGATCAAGCTTAACAATAAAGAGAAAAGACTCCAATTCCAAGCACAAACTTGTCCGGCAAATAGTAAAATCATTAGTCTTAAATAAAACTTGAAATATGTATAAGTAACTAGTTTGACTCACAAGCCAAGATGATTACGCCCCTCATCAAACCTTTTTTGTCTTAGAAAAAAAGTTTATTCCAAAGCCATCATAAAAGGTACAGCCTAAACAGTTAACATACTTGTTCCAATTCCACTGAGCAAAACCATAATGCAAAATAGCAGAAAGAATGATCACCCAATAGTATCTCAACCAGCCTTTCTTTACACCAGACCAACATTCAACGATAGTAACAAACAGAACAATCTATTCACAAACATTCCATCACTGATCCCGAAAGTTTAAAAAAAAAAAACAATCATAATCCCATTTCCCAACACCACATCACTACCAAGTCAGTTCACATTCAATGAAACACGAAACCAAAAACAATCAAAACCACAGAATTCAAATGTAATTCATGAGTACAAGCTGAAAAGTACCTCAAAATCTCGTTCCCATCAAGCATGAAAAGGGTGGGACATCCATCAGCATCCACCACCACAATCTTCCCAACCCTCACTCTCTCCCCATCCCCCCACACATCCCCAACCTCCCGCCACCCCCCACCCTCAACTTCCATCACCACTGCATCCCTGTAATACTCATCCACCGGAAAAACCCCGGATATGGTCCGCGACGCGCCGTACCCTCCCACCACCCAGAACTCCCTCCCCTCCCCGCCAACAAACCCCACACACCCAGCCCGAAACCCGGGCAGCGGATCCATCGCCACCCACCGGTCCCTCCCCACCTCGTACCGCTCAACCGACCGAATCCTAGTCCCAGCAGCCCCAAACATCGTGTGCCGCGACCCCCCGCCGGCGACAAGAATACGCCCCTGGACGACGGCGCAGGCGAAACTGCCCCGCGGCGTGAGCATGGGGGCGCGTGGCTCCCAGGAGAAGTCGTGGAAGTTGAAGCGGAAGGTGGCCGAGGAGGGCGAGGGGCGATCGATTGGGAAGGAGCGCGTGTCGAAGAGGGAGCCCCCGAGGACGTAAAGGTGGGGCCCGAGAGGCACCGCGGCGAAGTTGCATAGGCCGTACACGTGGGGGTTGCAGGGCATGGGAGGGAGAGGGCACCAGGCGAGCGCGTTTGGGTCGAAGAGGAACGGCGACGCGATCGATGGGTCCTGCGGGAAGATGCAGAGAAGATGGTTCCTCTTATTCAAAGAGTTCAGGAACGATCTCGAAGACAAAAGCAGTTTCCATGATTTGCAAGTGCTTTTCAGTCTCGCGTGGTGCGAGTATGGCACCTTGGAGAGGATCCACGCCGCGACGTCGTTTGGGAGACCAGGGATTACGGTGGCGCCGTCATCACAGACGGAATTCATTGGGATTCGATCTTTGGGTGTGTGTTGTGGTGTGGTGTGTCAACGCTCCCTCGCTGCGTTTGCATTGCCGTGCTAGTTTCTCTGTTTCTACTATTTCGTCACTTGGCTATGTTGAGGGGCAAATAGATAATACACTTTTTCTTTTTTCTTTCTTTTTTAGCAAGACAAGACACTCTCTCTTTGGCACTCCTAATCTAAGGACGACTTTTACAAAATTTAATCCATAACTTAGTTTAAGGTTTTTTTTTTTTAAGATGGAAGTATGCTGTTATTTATTATGTGTAAATATATAAAATTATATTTATAATAATAAATTACACGTGTATCAAATTTCTTATTAGACTTATAGTTATCGGTACATTAATACATTTTTGTATTAATTAATTTATTGTAATATTTTATTTTATATTTTATGGACGTATTAAATTAAATCATTGTAATGTGTTAGATTGTGTATGAGAGAATCAAGGTAATAAAAAATGAGTTTTATTGTGTTTGTTTTTTTCCTTTCTTATTCCATATTTCATTTTTAGTAGTTGGGATTCGTTAATACGTTTGTGTTTTCATAAGTTATTATGGATATTTCAAATTTATTTTGCATCATACTATTAAATTCTTGACATAAAGAGTGGTTAGTTGATAAAATATTATGTCTTTCCATAACCAAAACACGGTTATTAGACTTCAAATCCATTTTACCTTTAGTAAATCTCTTTTTAATAAGGAGCTCATTACCTCTCGTATTAACATTTTGGTCCTTATTTCAATCTATGCAAAACTTTCTTAAGTTCGTATAAAATTCAAGGTGTTAACTTGGTAACTTGTATTATATATATATATATATATATATATATATATATATATATATATATATATATATAACAAATTATTAAATATATTAGAATCATTATATTTTATTGACCAATTTATTAAAATAATTTAATTAACTAAATTATGGATAATGGTGTATATGTCATGAAAGGTTTACTATCTAAAGATTATAAGTAATATTTTAATAAGTAATATTTTAATTTGTTTGATAACCAAATTAAAATATTGAAACATAAGAAAAAGTAACTGACAAGGGTTATATAAAGAGTCATGATCCGTAACTATAAGCATGTATATTATTCTTGTGTTTTTCTCTTTATTCCAATAGTCTAGTTACTTGTCAAGACCTAATCACGAGCTTTAATTCTTTGGCTATCCATCCATGCTTCTAGTTAAGAGACACTAATATTCGACATCCAGATTGAAATATTTGGTTCCTAATATCAGGTACCCTATTATGTTAAGGCTATAGGTGTTACTTGGAAAGGTTAGTAGGCCTTTAGCCTTATACAATACAGTAGAAAAGTAGGGTTGAACGCAACCATAGTAGAATTGAGTGATGGAATAGAAGGGCTGAGCGCCATTAGGATATAACTAAGTGGTGGTTTGACAAAGAATTCCTTATATGTTTTAATTGATGACGCTCAACAATACTCATATGGTGATAAGCGATGACGACGCTAACATGTCAAAATGAGTTATTTAAACATGTTTCTCACAAGGTTTTGGGGATCCTCTTCCTTCCGCACTTCGCTATGGACTTAAGGAGATAGAGAGAGGCTATTAAAAATTGTTTGAGGTGCTAGGAAGTTCTCCCACCCTCCTTTGGGTGCTAGGCAACTCTCCTTGCGCTTCAGTTGTGTTTCTATATCCAAAAACTCTCATTTTCTTCCACTCTTAACACTTTAAAACCTTCTCCAACAAATGTATTCTCATTGAGCCACAGAATCTTCTCGTTGGACTAGACTGTTTTGTAACTGAGTCGCAAGACTTATTTTGCTAAATAAGAGTACATTTAATATGTTGTCCAAATATTGAAAATATTGGCTGCGAGCATATAAAATTAAGATTGTCCATATTTGATGTGTTTATGAATTATGTGGACTAGAAACAAACTTCACAACAACATTACATCACTTGAATTTATTTGTTATCGTTAAATACTTATATTTACATACAATAATATCGTCAAAATGTAGTATATTCATCTATTCTAGCATTTTTTATATTTGAATAACTGACAATAGGATATTTATTGGAAATCATGATCACCAATCAAGCTTCACAGATTCTCAAAAAATTAAAAGAAAAAAAATGTTTTTAGTCTATTTTTTCTGTCTCCGTTTTCCAATTACTCAATTAATATAGTGTGCACCAGAAACATATTTTTTTTTTCAATAATATTGTGTGCACTTGTTTTTGTTTCTCCTTCGTCTTATTAGTTATATTTCTTTTTCGTATATACTCTTGCAAGTTATAACCTATAATTAAAGGATTACTATTGTTTTTCGCATTTTATTATTCAATACACTTTTCCATTACTGATTCGGGATAGCTGGGATTTTACAAGAAAGGTTATCAATATTGATAGATAAGAGTTCTAAAACATCACAAGGCTATTTAATATGTATATTAATGATATATATTGACTTAATCCTCAGTTAATATAATATATGATACTGTTATTTAAAAGTTATATAAATAAAACAATTGATTCAATATTAGACTGTATTATATATGTTAAGGTGATTATAAATGATTGATGATTTATATATGTTAAGGTGATTAGAAATGATTGATGATACTTAGTAGGGCTGTCAATTTGATCCATCACTCCGAGATTAGTCCTAACCCATTCTTGAAAAAGCCTACTCTTAAAAAGTTCCTCAAATGGAGACCAAAAAAAAGCCTCAACCCCCAAAGCTCCCTCTCAAGGGGGTTAAGGTGGGTTTAGTCCCACTAAATTTTTTTTTAAAACTAAACTTCAATATTTTCATAGTAACTATTAAAAGTATTAAATTTTATATTTATGTAATTGATTTTTCATTTCAAATTATTAAATAAACTAATTAATTATAGTTTAATAGAATATTTAATATTCAAAATAACCACTTTTTCAAATAATTAAAACACAATTGCAAACCACACACTTAATTTTATACAACTAAATAGTATTACAAATTTATTTTCCTAAAATATTATAAAAAAAATTTATTTTGTTGTCA
This sequence comes from Vigna angularis, assembly GCF_016808095.1. Lineage (NCBI taxonomy): Eukaryota > Viridiplantae > Streptophyta > Magnoliopsida > Fabales > Fabaceae > Vigna > Vigna angularis. Next base: position 41,766,884 of record NC_068971.1, read on the forward strand.
ATTTTAATACAATTATGTCTTATATTGCAGACACCAATTATTAAAAAATTATATATAATTAATAATATCAAAATAACCCCAAAAAGAGATAATAACAGATTAAATTGATTTACTATTTGCACTCTTTTTACAGTTCTTAAAAAGAATCACTGTTTTGTTTCCTCGACTTCTAAAATATCACTCAATCTGTTTTTAACTATTTAAAATTAAAAATAATTCAAAAATTTATTATCTAATTTTTTTGAATAGTATTAATATTTTATGTGTAAATTAAACTTATGTTTTATTTTGTTTTTTTCTCTCTCATAATCTTTTCTCTAAATCACCATAAGATATATTATAAAAAGAAAGTTAATTTCTTAAAAATTTATAAAAAAAATGAAAAGTTTAAATAGACCAAAAAGTACTAAAGAATAACAAATGTTAGTGTTTCAATTCTTTAACTAACACATTAAATAATTTATTTTTAACTTTCAATTAGAACACATAACATAAATATATGTTCATGTTTATGACATTTAAAATGTAAACATTTTGAGTGAGCAGTATGACGAGATTGAATCCTATGGGCGAATACAACTGCAGCATGCACAAGGTTTATTTATGAGTTTTCTCTTTTTATTTATTATTTATGTTATGAGCATGATTTGTTGAGTATAAAATGAAAAAGAAAATCATTTATATTTAATTTATTTTTCAATAGCTTTCTAAAAAAATAAAGAAGCCTCATTTTTTTTAAATTAATTAGATAAAATCTTCTCTTAAATTTCAATTAGGATAATTTTAGATAGAAAGTTAATTTCTGACTTATAACCTAAAAAAAGCGAAATTAAATATTTAAATTTCAAATTTATAAAATGATCCTTTAATTATATACTTAGAGAATTTAACGCAATAAATATTGTCATTTTGCTTTTGCTTCTTCATTATAGAACTCTCCCCTATAAAAATTTCAATTTAGTAACTATTTTTGTAAAATTAGGAGTTAATTATATTTTTGTATTCAAAATGAAATTTTTTTCTAAAAAAAGAGGCCCATGGGTTGGTTCTGACCCACAGGGCTTTTGAAGATATTTTAGTCCCGTGGGTTTTTTCTACGAGGAACTTTTTGGTCCTGTGGATTTTTCTGGTCGCAACCCACATAGGTTAGGGTCAAACCATGTAAAGGGGGCCAAATTGACATGTCTAATACTTAGAATGTCAATATAATTTAAATGTCAAAATTTTTAATGTCTTTCATAACTTTATTTAAAAATTATATTATCTTAAACTTTTATTGACTTTTATAGTTGAACAAACTTGTTCTTTTAACTCTTATACTATTTTTTTAATATTTAAACATGTTATTTGTAACTGTTTAATCTTCGTAAACGAAGAAATTAAAAAAATGTATAAGAATTAAAATAATATATATGAATTAAAATAGGCGATTTTCAATCCTAATATTTTATTTTATAGTGAGTAATCGAGGGAAGGGTCTTTGTCCCATTGTTTGAAGTATGTATTGTTAAATCAAGTTTCACGAGGTTAGTGTGTGATTAGAAATATAGTGATTTGACACTTTAATTAAGTAATCAAATAAATGTAAGTTGAGAAAGTAAGTGTGTCCATATTAAATTAATATGATTACTATGTATGCTATTTTATACATTATTAATTTTAGGTTAAATATCGGTCAACTATATACATATTAGTCTTTATCTTTATATGTGATGATTACTATTTTTTTACTAATCAACAATTTTACATAGTTTTGTAGTTAAGGTTAAGGTGTAATATATATATTTTTTTCTTCAATATTTTGAAACATATTTCAAAAATAAAATCTTAAAGAAATTTCAAAGGTCTTAACACTATAGACCAAATCTCTCTTCAGAGCTTCTATGCGGTGACTTACAAATAAAATAAAAAAGACTAAATTAAATATTTAACCTAGAAATTAATTGATGATCTATTTGTGATACATATCTTTGACAAAATGTGGCTGTAGTATATCATAGAATAACTCCATTACCCTATGAAGAAAGGATATTTCAGTTTGTATTTCTAATGTGTTTGACACATACTTTATTGATACTTTCCATCTAACTATCTAATCTATAAAAATGTAATATATTTTTTCTGACATTGATTTATAGTTTTTTTAAAGTTTATAATACATTTGATTTTGAATTTATATTCATATAATAGTAATTATATATTTATTATGTTTTTAAAAATTGTAATTTTTTAATATATTATTTTTAAAATAATCATATGGGCATAGCCATTGGTAGTAACCAGAAAAAGATTCTTGAATAGTCATTTTCCCCTTTTATTAGGAATTTAAAATTTTGTTAACAGATGAAGGGGAAAGAATAAAGTAGTAAAGTAGGTAGATGGTATAGGATCATTGAGTAGTATATGTTTTTCTTAAGTCAAATTCTGGTGAAAGGCACTAGATAGAGTGTAATATAGTATAAGCATTATTTGCGAGAGCTTTCCAGGTTAAGGCAAAAGGGAATACCAGTTTCACACAGCTTCTCCATTATACTTAGCAGAGAAATATCCAAATACAGTACCTGCAGACGGTGCCAGATGAAGTACGCCTGCTGAGAGAGATCGTCACTTTCTGCCTCAGAGTATATATGAACCTCAGCTTCAACATCAACATATTTATGGATCTCTCTACTCACCACCTTTGAACTCCTAACAAGTAAGAACTAGCTAGATCCATATAACAAAGTCTATTTTTTTAATACCATGTTTCATGTTTCTTTCTTTTTACAGGTGACATTTTTGACAGAACAATTACAAAGAATTCCATGGAAGGAAACTATCTGACCAGAAACACGGATAAAGGGGATAGGTTTGGCTTTGAGGAGCATTCATGGGGAAGTTCATGGCCTGCTAGAAACTATGCTTGTAGCTTTTGCAAGAGAGAGTTCAAGTCTGCTCAAGCCTTGGGTGGCCACATGAATGTTCACAGAAGGGATAGGGCAAGGTTGAGATCTTCCTTACCCTCATCATCATGGGTTTCTGAGTGTCCTAAACCTAACCCTAGCATTATGCCAAACCCCACTCATCTTTCACCCTCCTCTCCATCTTCCTGTCTATCTAACACTAACCTTTTCAATTGTGCTCATTGTTCTCCACTTTATAGCCCTTCTTTGACTGTGTCGTTTTCACTGACCCCTCCGGTTTCTCTCAATGGAGACAAGAAACAAACACTCGCATCTTCCCAGTTTCTTACTCTTTCGGTTCCTCAGGAAAGTGAGGAAATTAAGGTTTGTAAGAACAAAGAGATTGGTTTGGGAGTTGAAGAAGTACAGGGTTGTGCAATAGGAGAGGAATGCAAGGTTTGTAAGAGTAGTGAACATAGCATCAAGCTGGAGTTGGGAATAGGGTTTCTTAAACAACCAGAGAAGTTAGATTTGGAACTACGATTGGGGCACTGATTGCTAGCTATGTAGCTCGGTGCAAATTTTCAAATATTGGCAGATCTGCGAGTCTGTAACTTCTAATTTGTTTAACTTCCTGCACTAGTTATATTTTTAACCCATATAAGCTGTTTTTTTCTTCTATTCTGCATCTCAAGGATATTATATTTCTTAATTGAGATCTTCTAATTTGGTTGCCTTTTTTAAGGTTGCAATGGTTCTATTTTGTTTGTTTTCTTTTGTGGGGGAGAGGGAGAAGAGGAGTGTTTCTTTCTACCCATTTGAATGATCGATCCAAGGTTGGGAAAAAATTAGTTTGATACATGCCAAGTGATAAAAATTGAAGGCCACAACTGCATATCAGAAAGAAGATCATGCTTATAGAGATTCTTAACTTTCAGACTGTTGTATATGTCTCAAGTGGAAGACATTGCTCTTTCAAAAAATCTTCACCTTGATCGTCTGATCTGACAGTCAATGAGTAGAGTTTGTTTAGTTTGACTGAATATAAATATTTAGTATGAATTCCTACAAACTATAACTAATTTCCTCAGTCTCTCAAGATAGATGACGAACACGTGATCATTCAGATAGATATTATTTAAATTATACATTCATTCTTTTAGATACACGCACCTATAGTCTTGATGTATCTTAGGGTGGTTTCTGTCGAGTTCTTTCTTGGAAACCATGGTCAAACAGCATTCAATAACATCATGTTTTAATTATACTGTTCGCAATAATATTGATATATATATAAAATAAACAATCAAGAAAGTAACTGAACATCTTGGTTATACATACATACATATATATATATATGTAATGCAGTTATTCAACCGTACCTTATTGTCTTGGAAACCGTAGCGAGTGATTTGTTTATTGAACATTTATTAATTAAAATATTGACATATAGTATGAGTTATTTAAAAGCAGTCAATAATCTTGTCTTAAAATATAATTTTTAATAGGGCATATATGTTAGTGTATACTTGTGCGTAGATATACGAACATATAAAAGTAATATATTGGGTACAATAGTAATCGTACACTAATTACTTTCCTATACTCTGACCTTTACGAGTAAAAGGAGAAAAAGAGCTTGTGTATTTATTTGTAGGCGTGTATATAAAGAGAGATGTAATAATAAAGGGATGTGGTATAAAAAAAGATTAGTCTTTAATATGATAAGCAGGTATTTAATGGTGTGGGTGGTTTTGAAAGCTTTGTGATGATTCAGAAGAGCAAAAAAATAGAAAGTAGAAAGATGTATGAGATTACGTAAGCGTAATAATAGAGGAGTAGAATGAAAAGGGAGAAGCAGAAAAAATGTCAGGAGACTCAGGAGGGACATTCAACCTGTTATATATGAATTTGATGTCCTTTTCAGATAAACTGTCAAACTGAAGGTGGGAGATATAGAGCGCAGAGAGATGAATTTGGGTGCATAGTGTTGTGTAGCTTTGGTGACTCAATTCGTGTAATTTATTCAAAGTGGTAGATTTGGTGTGTGTGTGTGTGTTTTCCAACATGAGATATGTTGCATGTTCCCTATGTGATTTGTGGCTTACAAACCATGATGAGGTTTCCCTAAAAAGAAACGCACAGTTTCTGTCAGTAGGATCCGAAAAAGGGAATGGTATGCTTTCTGTGTGTGTGTGTGTGTTGGGGGTGTGAAAATGAGTAGTAGCAAAGAGTGATTAAAGAGATTGATTATGGTTGTTTGGGGAAGTTTGAAAAAAGAAAAGGAAGGGTTAGAAGAAATGATGGAAGTGTACGTAGTGCAATGCAATGATGTCACATAAGTATGAATGAGGAATAATGAAAGTGGGGGAAGAGAAAATGGAGATTTGGGTGTACAATAGGAGCTGCCAAAAGTGCAGTTCTAGTGAAAGATGAGGAATGGGTTAAAGTAAGCTAGTCGGCGCACGTCACTTTCCTCTTCCATTCATTCATTCATTCACTCATTTACTTTTCCTCTCCCTTTGCCATCAACCTCTTTCCAAACCTTTCTTTTCTCCTCTTCGCCTATACACTCTAATTTCTTCACTACTTTTTCTATGCAAAATTATCACTTTTCATCAATTTTATTACACCTCTCTTAATACCCAACTGTAAGAGATTTGTTTTTTTTATTGTATTATAACTCTGGTTGTTTATCTGATATTTTTTTTGCATACCATACGAGTTAGAATAATTCTCAATGTCAAAGGTAATTGTATACGGTGACTATAAAAAGAGGTTATAACATCACAGGAATGGGTACATGTGATGTCTCGTACTAATCAGCACCTAAGCCTATAGATACACATAACATATTTGCTTAAGTATGCTATTTCATTTTGTTACAGTGGCGCTCTTTCAAATTCCTGATTACTCAAGCTTTGGAATGTTTCCATGAAGAAATACTTCATCCATCCATTGGAAGAATCATCGTTCAAATCCAAATCCACTTTATTAATGTATCAAAGTCGTTATAATTTATCGTAACAATTTTTTATTTATTTATGATTTTATCTATTAAACTGTTATCATATTATTAATGTCTAATCTCATACTAAATATATTTAATAACATAAAAAAATATTAACAATCACATATCGGTGTTAAAGTCAACTTATAAAATCTCATTTCATAACCAATTTTATAATATTAATTAATTTTAAATTTCAATTTTTAATAAAATATTTTAGAATTAGCCAAAGTACACCTTTTATGAAATTGAGTACGAATCTCTCTTGTTTCTTAACTTCAATTAGAACATTTCTCACGATTAATAAGTTAATAAATTCTATAAAAGTAGTATATAAAAGTCTTACATTGTTTATGGTGATATCAGTATTAAATACCACGAGAAGCTCTAAAATTAAATGAACAAGAACAAATGCTTTTATTAATTAGGAGATTCTGCATACTAATTTAGCCTTCTAAGCTTGTTCTTCTTCCTTTAACATAGCAAAGAACTTTTATATACATAGTTGTCGCTAGAGAAAACAAACACAAAAACTAAATACACACGGTCAACAGTTTAAGCATGTTGTCCATTATAAACATTATTATCTCATCTTCCTCTAATGTTATTCCCAACATCATTTTTTAAAAGAACTCATGTTGTTTAATTAGTTAGATATTTGAAACGTGTGCGTGAAATACTTATCGATGAGTTTCAATCTGTTTAAAATTATTTATTTTATTTATTTTCATTTTACTATTTAGTTAACTGAAAGAAATTAAATTGATTCAATCTAAACCAATTTGAATTGATTAAAATTAAAAGTATTAATAACTACTTAAAATAACCACTACTTTTCTTTTAAGGTTTAAACTCTTTAGTTGTCCCTATTTATGTGGAGTTTTTCATTTTGATTCCCTTCTTATTAGAATCTCCAATTAAGTCCTTAAAAGTGTTAATTTGATTCAATTGAGCTCCTGCAGTTAAATTTACTTAACAGGGTTAAGTTTGTGCATATTTTCTAAGACGTGACATGGTGAGAGTTGAAACATGTCATAGTGAGACCTAAAATTTGGTAAAATGTAATAATTTAATATTTATGTTGGTAAATGAAGAAAAATTATCTTCCCCAACCGCAGAAACCATTTTCAATGGAGAAAAATCCAGCAGGGGAGCTCTTTTGCCTGAAGAGATTGGAGCAATTCCTGGCACCCATTTTAGATTGAAGATGATTCTCATAGGTCATGGAGTTCACCACATCAAAAGAGCCACCAAAAGCATTGTCAGAAGCACTGGAAGAATAATTTAACATTCAAATCAAACTGATCCACCCATAAATTCTCTATCCTAAACAAACCCAGCAACCCCATTTAACATTCAAATCAAAGCGCACATAACTGTTCTTCTTCAAGACATTCTCAACAAAAACAATTAACTTTTTTCTTCTAATATGTATTTTAATCCACTCACATTGGTTCCAAATCTCCTACCATACCTATTATCCTTCTTTGTTTTAATTTTCTCTAACTAATGCTAATTTTTTTAAAAAAGATACACTCTTTAACGTGAATCGATTGAAAAATTGGAACCAAAGGTGAACGAAAAATGATACCTTGGAGTTGAAGGGCATTAAGGTAGAAGGTAAAGATGTCAGTTTCAGTGTTGCAGTGACTGAGAAATGATAAGAATGAATATTGATTTTGTTGTTGGATTGTTGATGATGAGAACCACCATAAGAATATTCATTTTGTTGTTGTGGTGGTGGTCCTTGTGGTAGTTTTTGGGACTAGAAAGACCAGAAAATCTTGAAAAGCAATAAAGGGCATACATCAGATTTTGCAAATCAAATCCAAAGTTGAGGTCTTTGAACTCCTTGAGTCTGGCTCTGAACTGAAAAGTACGGATACGAACAGAGATGAGAAGAGGAAGAAAGTAAAGAGGTGTGAGGGTAGAAAACAAAGATTATTATTTTGTCTTTGGATCTAACTTTGCCTTTGTCTTTGGATTTAACTCTTGTCGTTGACCACTAAACTCCTTCAACATTGAGGCGCGGCGAGATAATGGATGCGTGAAGAAGGTGGCGGTGCAGCGAAGGTGCTACTGGCGTTCTCACGATGGCTTCACGGTTGCGGCGTAGCAAGGTGGTGACGGCGAGACTGAAAGCTTCGCAGCGGCTTTACGGCGACAACACTAGGGAAATTAGGTTTGTGCTGTTGGAAAAGATGACTCTGATGTAGTATGAGTGATGTGGCAAAAATTAACCACGCCACAAACTTAACCCATTAAATAAATTTAACGGCAGAGACTCCATTGATTCAAATTAGCACTTTTAAGGACTTAATTGGAGATTCTAATAAGAAGGGGATCAAAATGGAAAAAACCCACATAAATAGAGACAACTAAAGGGTTTAAACCGTTGACTATTATATACCTTTTCTCCTCTCAATAAGAAAGTCTTTTATTTGATACACTTTTTTGACAAGTATGTATGAAAGCATGATAATAAGGTTGCATTACAAATTAATCTAGACCTGTTAACTTTATAAAGAGTTTAATATATAACATCTTGGAGTAAACAAAATAGTATTATAATTTTATAAGCAGGTACTAATTAAAGTATGGGTGATATGTAGATTATTAAAAGTATATGAAGTTGTGCGATTTATATTAATTAAATTGACTGGATTAGACAGCATTCATGACTAGTGAAACTTCATCACTTGTCATTGGTATAGAAGAGACACGAAAACAAGTGTGTTAGATAGTATTTGTTTGCTTGAATGACATAAAAATGTAGACACGTGAGGTCAAAAATACAGTACAAATACACGTATATCTAATAAAGAACAAAATAGAGAAGTTTATCGTCGGAATTCTTAATTAATGAATTAATCATACATTACAAACAAGTAACAGGGAGAAGCAAAGTAAACTGTGTTGACAAACATCCAAGAAGAAAATGTTAATACGACGGGGCAATTTGGTAGAAAAACCCATCACACTCGCCAAAATGTCTTTGGTTTTCTTATCGTTGTTCTTGTCATTGTCTTATATCCTATTTTTGCCCGTAATAAATAAATATTTTCATCATCCCGTCATAAACTAAAGGATTTCTTAATAAGAAGGACGTTCTTCAAGAAATTAAACAATATATATGTAAAATTATATGAAAAAGTATAGAAAAACCTATTTTGTTTGTATTCTAATAAAATCACTTTTTTTTATTTCTTAACAGGTATCTTTAGAATACCTGTTAACAGTTTCTTGAAATTAATATTGTTTCTGAATTTAAATATAGAAATTTATATATATATATATATATCGTCAATAACTTTGTATAAAAAATAATTTTTGTTAACCAAATGTTAAATAATAACTTTATATTTATGATTGTTGACGTTACTTTTTGAAAATAAACCTTAAAAATAAGATAGAGAAATTATTTATATTTTATTATATTTTGAAAATTTTATATTATGTTGATTTTGATTTATGTGAACAGATTTATTCTGTTCAGTGCTACTAAAAGTTTCAAAGGTAGCAATTTCCCTTGTTGCTACTAAAAATTTTAGTGTTTTGTTCACTCAACAAGCAACATTATGTAAAAAAAAATAGTAATGTTTTTGAGAAAACAAATACAAAAACTGGAAAAACAAAATTAGGGACAAACTTAAGGGGTGAGAAAGAAAAAATTATAAAAAAAAAATAGAAAAAGACGAATATGGAGGAATTGGAAAGAATTACCAGAAGAGAAACATATAGGGGACGACCAAGAGATAATGAAGATAATGTCTTTTAATGTTAGAGGATTGGGAAAGTGTCAACAAGTTTTCTTTCATAATAATAAAAACGATGAAAAATGAATGCGTTATTTGGGTATTCTAAAAATGTGTGTTTGTTGAAGACGAAGTTAGGACATCTTCATACTTAGGGATTATAAGTTTATACTTGGATCTTATAAGACCCTTTGCATTGGAGTATGTTAACATGATTATAACCCCCGGATCTTAAATAAGACCATGAATCATAGGCATCTTTTTTTACAATATAAAAACTTTTGTTTTAGATTCCATAATAATAAATGGTTTTAGATTGAAGTGTAAATAGTATAAAAGTGTAAATAGTATAATATTAAAGAAAGTTTTTTTCATCGAAAATAAAAACTTATAAATATATAAAAAAAATCATATCAGTATAAAAATTTACGAAATTATCGATAAATTTTACTAACATATTTATTATAAAAAAAATTTTATTAAGTAAATTTCTCGGTAATAAAAATTTTATTTACCCATAAATATTTTATCAATAAATTCATCAATAATATATATTTTATTTACTCACGAATTTTTAATCGATAAATAAAATGAGAAAAAAATTTCAATCCAAATCTCGTATTTAGTGTTACATATATTCAATTTTTGTTAAAGATCAAGAAATAAAAAAAAAATTCATCTTCTCCTTCGCAACCCACCACCACTGGAACCTAGGATCTCGTCATTGTTGCTCTTCGCCGTCGATCGAGTTTACGGAAATCTAGCAGGCCACCAACACCACCAACAAGATCTTCTTCTTTCCCTTTTTTTTAATATCATTTTGTAGAAATAGGATTGTATGTGTGGACTGCCCTTTGTTTTGTTGCGCACTAATTTGGTACAGTAATAAATATGCATATTGGAGTGAAGTTTTTTAAAAGTATTGGAATGAAAAAAATACCTTCATATGAAAAATTAATAAAAACAAAAGGGATTAATTTTGAGGTGATATAAAGTGATTTGAGTTGATTTTGTATTTGTCTTGTCAATCATAAATACTATTTTCTCTTATATATATATATATATGGTAGGATAATGTGAGGTTGATCGTGTAGGCCAATTAGAAGGTTTGCAAGAAAAAATACAATGGCCTAAGTTTGAGTCCATTTTAGTTTGTCTCGTATGACCTACAATTCGTGTAGACTAACTATGGGTTGAGACAGATCGACTTACATAAATTTAAATTGTAAAAAAACTTATATGTTTTAAATATTAAATGGAAAAACAAATACTTCATGATGCAATAAGGTGGTTAGTAATCATTAGTATACAAGTGTAAAGGTTAAACATTCAAATAAATGTTTGAAGATAACCATTATGATTAATAATGCGTGAACATAACCATTTATGTACAATTTTTTTTTTCATTTCAAAATCCATAATTGTTATTTTATTTTGAACCAATATTTTATTGATTGTTTAAACTACGCTTTTAATTCTTCGGACGTAATGCATTAGGCTTGTTTTCAAAACAACAAAATTAAAAAAAAAAAAAGCAATATTTATGTAGGTTGACCTGCAAACCACTGGATAAGATGTTGTACTAGGCGAGCCATAAATATTTTTACAAAAATTTCTGCATTGTTTAGATACAAGTATATGTAAAAATTTTAATTTTTTTAATTGAGTATGAGAATATAGATGTGTATGTATATATCGGTCAAGTTCTTATCCCAATACCTATACATATCTTTTTCTTGTCACAATTCTCATACACACTCTTTTTTATTCTCTTTTAATTGTTTAGTTTTTTCTTATCACTCACAAAATTCACTCACATTTTCAAAGTATTTTTATTTTTATCAATATCTTAATTAGATATTTCTTTATGTGGTTATGTTTAAATGATGTAATCAAAATTTTAGTGAATCAAATAGTTTTTAGATCTTAAATTAGATTATTTAGTTTTTTAATTTTTTTTTATTTACATTAAATTATTTAGTTTTTTAATTTTTTTTATTTAGCTTATTCATATGAAAATGTTTGATTCTCAATTTTAAATGTTGAATAACATAAATACTTCATTTATTTAGTAATATAAAAAATATATCTTTTTTATTATCTTCGATATTTGATTTTTGTTTTATTTGAAAAACCTTTTATTTTATTCAAACAATTTCATTATCCCTTAATGGTTTGATTAGTTTCATATCTGAAAAGTTTTCTCTAAGATACTTCCTATCTCATCATAAGCTTTAAGAAAATTTAATATTATCAATGATTAAAATTTGTCGATAACAACTAATATTTGTTGGTAAATCAAAACTATTGACAACCTACCAACAATGAAAAAATTTGTCAAAAAAGTTTTAGTTGATACATTTTACCAACAGATAAAAAATTCATCAATAATTATCGATGATTAAAAATCTGTCGATAATTTTCTATCAATAATCATCAACAAAAAATTTATTAGTAATTATCGATATATTTTTTCATTAATAAATATCACAATTTTTTTCTTTCTCATTCTTTTTCTTCTTCTCTCTTTCTTTTTCTTTTCTTTTTCTAGTACATTTTTAATTAATTTATAAGTATATTTGATAGATTAAGAGAGAGATTTGATTAATAAATCGTGATATTTATGTTTATAAACATGTTTAATTTATAAAACATATTTTTATTTGATTAGGAAAGAGATTTGATATTCAATTTATGAAAACATTTATCAATAACTATTTAATCAGTAATCAAAATTCTATTTGATAGATGAATTTATCGACTAATCACAAAATTATCAAAATTCAAAACGAAAAATGTAATATTTTTGTAGACAAAAATATTTGCCTGATAATAATAATTTTACATTATTTACGAATTTTATCAACAAATTTATTTTCATTATGTTTTATCATCATATTTATTTTTTCGATAAAATTTAGTCTGTTATTAAAAAAAGTTATTGTAATAATCTTAATTATAATTTTTTTTAATTTGGTGTGTATGAAAAGAAAATTAATAAACAAAACATATTGGTGGATTTTATCTAGACAGCAAAAAGGCCAAGCAAACGTGTATCTCTTAATTAAAGGAGCATTATCTAGGTGTGATTGACAGATTAGTGTCTTGTAATTGAAATGAGAGAAGAAAATCCCAATGAATGAATTTGAGGTGTAGGCAAAAAGATGGTAGGGCAGTGTATATTGAGAGTGATATGACGAACTGTCACTTCCAATTTTTGGTGCCGAGTTTGAACTGAAGGACAAGTACAAGCTACAAATAGCATACCACCATCACCATCTAATGTTCTCTTCTACACCTTCCTCCACCACGAAGCTTCCACCATCTTTCCTTCCCAATACTATATTCTATACTATATATTCAATGCTTGCTTAGTATAATTCTTCCATCCAACATTTCATACCCATTTTCTGTTTCTAAATAATATATTGGAATGTGTGTCATCACAGGTTCATTGAGATGAAAGTAAGTCAAGTGTCACACTATGAACAGAGACAACCTCTGTCATATACATGTAGGGTTAGGGTTAGGGAAATTCTCTCTTTTTTCATGGTTAATTGGTGTTTGAGGAAACATTAAGAAATAAATCAATATTTGATTTCGCTGTACAGACAGGTAATTTATTTCACATGCATGGAATCCTTTTAGATTATTTTCTGGTAAAGCTAAATATAAATGTAAAAATTCATTAATATCTTATATATGGCTGTTTTTCTTTTAAATATTTTGACATGTGATAAATTAATGTATAGGAAAAAATGTAAAAATGTTATTATATGAATTATTCTACAAATATCTTTTCTCATCTCTCTTAAGTCTTATCTCTAAATTAAATTTAGTCATTTTTAAAATATATAGCTTTGTCAACCATATATAAATTTTAATTACATTTTAAAATTTTATCATTAATTTAAAAACAATTTAATTTCCAAATATTTACTTGTTGTAAATTTTAATTGTACTGCCATATATATATATATACATATGAATTTAAATTTTATAAAATAAATTATCTTTTATATATTAAAGAAACTAAAATACTAGTGATATATAAAAAATAAATAAAAATACTTGGATCCGGCTACAATAAGTTTTCTTTAATCTCTTGTTTCTGAATATGAATAATAAAAGCTAATAGATTTGGTGTGTCAAGTTTCAGTGAAGAGTGTGTGTGTGTCTATATATATATAATTGATTTTAAGTGTGTTTAGCTAGAGAAATAAATAGTCTTGAGTGAATTGATTTTCATAAGCAAAGGCAGAGAACTTTATTAACTTCTGACAAGCATTTTTTTTTAAACAGTACCTCATTTTAATTCAAGACAGTACTTTATTTCAATTTAAGTTTACACACCTCCACAAAAGGTTAATTTCATATATGAGACCTTCATTGATGAAGAAACATGAACACAAGATCCGGTAACAAAGTAGTACAAGATCATGCCATTTTAATTTGAAAAGATAAAAACATTTAAGATATCAAACCTATAATTAAGAAGCAGAAAAACACAAACAGATGGAGAAATTAATAAATCAGCATCATAATAAAGAATAGTAATCAAAGATAAAATATGTAAGAAAAAAAAAAGAGAGAGATTGAAAGGCCGGCTAGAATAGTTGTCTTAGGAAAGATGAAAGACTTTTCCACAGATATGAGATAGTATGAGTATTAATTATAGGTAGGTAATGTCTATGTCTTCATTTTGTCTCTTGCTGAAACCACCTCCACCTCTCCTTTCTATAATAATACCCTCTCTTAGGACTTCTCCATGTCTCACATATACAATTATTAACTTGTATATCAAATTAGTTAAGTCCATTTCTCCCTCTTCACCATGGACTTAAACTACCCAGAAGATTTCTACTCCAACATCTCCACCCTAGAAACTTCTCACCATGATCTCCTCGGAACTGCCAGATCCTACGAGTGCATCTTTTGCAAGAGAGGCTTCACCACAGCACAAGCCTTAGGTGGACACATGAACATACACAGAAAACAAAGGGCCAACAACAACACCAAACCCACTGTCCCTCCTCCTTCAACTTCTAACAAAGTTGATGCAACCAACAACCATGCAGATCTCGTTCAAATTCCAACCCAATCCACTCCTTCTCATGCTAATCATCTTTCTTTTCCACCCACTTCACTCACTGTTACACCTTCCCATGCTCAGCTTTCGTCTGCAGAAAAAGACCAACTGGGACACGTCTTTCTGCAGGATTGGAGTACCACAAATTTGAGCTTCTACTCTAATCCATTGTGTCTTCATCAAATTAAGAATAAGTTTGAAGACACTGAAGAGAATGGCCTGGATTTGGAGCTCAGGTTGGGTCATCTTCCATAGCATATGCATATACATATCATGCTATACATCCATCAAGCATGTATAGATATAAAGATATGTATCAGATGAGAGCACGTAGTAATCACTAGAGAGCAACTAATTTATATATATATATGTATATGCTTTTCGGTTCCTATATTATGGACATTAAGAAGAGATGGGTTGAACCAACATGAAGTAAAAGCTTGGAGATTCTTCTTTGTGAGAAAGGTACCCAGAATTCTTATGAGGAAGGTACTGCTCAAATAAATTTTCTCTTGAAATAATGTCTTGCACTTACAGGATTCTACACCAGAAGTAGTACTCATGAAGTTCCTAATTATGTGAATGTTCCTTTTGGTGATCATTTTGAATTTGTTTTTGCTTTGGTACACGACATTCCTTGCTGTTTACAATAAAAATGAATTAGGTGAGTTCTATTATATATGTATTGTACTTTATTAAGAAACTCTGAACATATAATCCAAAAACTGTGTCCATAAAGAATACAAATCATTTTTCTTTGCATTGTTAGAAGACAGGTGATCGATAACGTAACTGCTCCGGCAGGATGAGTATTAGGTCACTAAATCCATTCACAAGAAAACATAATGGTTGTGTTATGTTATTATAAATTCCTAGATATATTGGTGACTAAAATTTCAAATATAAACATACATCATTGAAATTAAATTTCTTTGTTTTACTTCGTATTGAAGCAACAGGAAAAATTATTACAAAATTATGATTCATTTTGATCCGTCTACCTGTAGTGTGAATTATAGCATGCAAAAAGTGTCGGTGATTTGTAAATAAGAAAACAAAATTAAACTTTACTGCAATTCTGTAATATTTTTTATGTTACTGTCTAATCGGAAGTAAATATTCATTTCTGCAATTTATATAGACATTTAATGTATGCTTTTATTACTGAATATTATCCAGATAGAATATATAGTTCTGACCCAAAAGTAATAGTCAAAATATACATAAAATTGAGTCTAATTATTTGTTCAATAAAAAAATCACAATAATAACATACGGAACAATTTTTTATATCAAGAAAAATAATTTGATTTTTTCTTCTCTTGGGGGTTAGGAGAACTGCTTCTCTGGTCTATAAAATAAATGTTGGCATGTTAAATAAATGTAATCATTCCAGTAAATGTACCATAAATTCTTTGTTGTTGATTTCATTAAAAATTTCCCATTCTTATCTAATTGTGTATCTGAGTTCTTTCCATTGTTTATTTTCTTTGATTTCATTAAATAAATGTAATCATTCCAGTAAATGTAGCATAAATTCTTTGTTGATTTCATTAAAATTTTCTCATTCTTATCTAATTGTGTATCTGAATTCTTTCCATTGTTTATTTCTTTGTTTATGAACTACAGAATTGCTTATATATTAGCACGACTCTCGTCAAGCATTAATGATAATGAAGTAGAGTTTAATATAGAGTAAAAAGACTTTTTCACCAACATATATGAATCTTGGTGCTACCCATATGTGGCTCAATCCATTTTCTTATCTGTATCTTTTTATTTTTCGTATTCTGATTATACATTTCCGTTAGAGCACCCCACATGATTCTATTTATCCATTTTTTTAACTGATAAAAAAATTATAGAGAGCATACATGAACCTCAAAAAAATAGAAAACATAAACATTTACGTGATTTTATAGTATATTCTTTCAATTAAAAATAATATATATGAAAATATAAGTGTTTTTTTTCCATCTCAAATAGAATCCCAAGTTTGATAGTTCATCCAAAAAAATTTGTTTATCCTGAGTTCTTTTACTACATGTGATCACACGTAATTAATCTGGTCACTTGGAGTTAGATGTCTCTATTACTGTTTTTTCAATTTTTCACAACTCTCTTGAGACATTGAAATTTTCTATATTAGAGTACTTTTACTTCAATTTTTTATAGTATATATCCTTATTTATTTTTCTCTTTTCTATTTCCTTAACAAGTAATTTTGGAAATTCTATTTGTATTTTTCTCTCTCAAGTCTTTCTATACTAGACAGACGGACGGACAAAAAAAAAAAGAGAAATGCAAAAAATTAATGTGAAGAAAAAGTATGCAATAGGAAAAAGTAAGTTATTAATTTGATATTCGTATTTAAGTGCATGTAAAGGAATGTAAATTGTACATAAATAATGTCAAAATCACACTTTACTCAGATGCCAATTTTGCACACATTTACATAATGATGTAACTTATTTCTTTTCAACCAAGTGTAAATTACACGTCATTACACATAATGTGGACTTTATTCAACTGCCAACAAGAAGAAGAATAATAATAACATCTCTTAATTTCTGTTTGTAAATAATATATTTAAGCAATATATTTGTCATCATGAACGAATTATAACTCCAAGGAAAGGTAATTTTCAATTCTCTAGTAATGAGATGAAGATATATATGTCTTTTTTTCATATTTATTTATAATGAAATTTAAACTGCCTCTTGTACCAGGAATGATTTTTTTAGGTTAGACATATGAACCATCGAACTTCAAACATTTAACTCATGACCTTCAGATAGCCAGTAATCGAAGTTATATCCAAGACGTGTTATTTTCATATAGCCATTTTTTTTCACTTTTGGATACGTTTATTCCAAAACTCAACAGTATATATACACTTTTACTGTAATGTATTCTTTGATAATTTTGAATGTGAATATGCAGCTTACTGCACAATCTTTATTCTCTGAATTGCATGTGGTTAGAAAAAGTTTAAAAGAGATGCGTGATATCTGGGAAATGCATTGCAACAATACTAATTGGAACAACATACAAACAGTTTGTGAAAATGATGTGTAAAATAATCTGTCTGTACGGTCTTACTACATTCAGCAGTGTTCCAGATTCCTGATCGATACGATTAGTTTGTGTGTTCATTAATTAAAATCTAGAACAACACGAAAATGCCAGACAACAAAACAGAAAAGAAAATTAGAAGAGAAAAAGAAATTTGAAAAACATGTATGAGTTATGATGATTGAGGACGATGTTTGTATATATTCGAACATTTGAGCATGCCATGGACGGAGCTTCTGCATGACTTGGCCTTCAATGCACTGTGCTACTTTTTCTCTTAATATCATGTTTTTGTCACTCAGATACGGGTTGTGCCCCGCAATTGATTTTGGTTTATCGTTTATCTTTTGACTTCTTTTCTTTTATGATTCCATTCTGTGGGTTAAAAGGAAAAAACATTTCCTCCCATTTTGGTAAGGTTTCTTAGAAGATCGTGACTGAAAAAATCCCTAGAATCGGCAAGAAAATATCTGTATGGCCAAGTCCAAACTCTACGGAACGTACACACATGAACAAGAGGTGTCACTTCGACTTTCTACTTTGCTGGTCAAATCTGTATGTCTCTGCCGTCCATGCAAAAAAACATGAAAAACATATGAAATTGTTATTTGATTTTATCATGATTAATAATCTTATATAGTTTAGGAATTGAATTCAAATTCTGTTTAAATATTTTTTTCTAAAATATTATTTAAAAATAAAATTATAATAAAGTTTTAGGTTCCAAACAGGCAATATAAAAATACACACTATTTTTAAATTATAATGGAATATAAATATAAATATATATATATATATATATATATATATATATATATATATATATATATATATATTTGAAATTTGTAGGAATGAAGACGACAGTTGTGAAGTGTTGAAATATTATCATGCTTCTAAAAACATGTACACCTGGCGCTACGTGACATTTTGAAAAGGCAAAGACAACAGGACAAAGTGAAGTGTCAGTGTACAAAAAGGAGTGATAAAACAAAGATAGGGTCACTGCTCAGTCACCAGTGGAGTCACGACAAACCAATATTATTCCTACCTGAAAATTTTATAGCATTTTTTCAGAATTATTCTTTTAACAGTATTTGTTAGGAAAAATTTCTATACAGTGGTTTATGTTTTTTTAGGGTTGATATGTGTAACTCAATATTTAAAATTATTCGTTTTATTATTCAATTGCGTTATTTTTTTTTCTTTGTTCTAGTTACCAGGAAGAGGACACTCTGACGTTTAACTCACTTAGTATAGCTGCTTTGGTTAACTGGGTGATCTTGTTTTTTCAAATTGAATATTTAAAAAATTATTGGTATGAGTAACTTTTATTTATAAGCATAATTATTGTTCATACAACTCCTTACTCTCGTGTTACGGAAATGTTTACTTTGCTTCAAGAACGGCTTAGAGTTAACTGGATTTAGATTTGATTAGTTAACCTGTGTTTGGATCATTACGTGAATTGTCGAAGACATCAATATTGCAAAGAAGTTTAAAACAATTATAAATAAAATATTAATAAAATACAAAAAATGCAATGATTCATCGCCTTATTTCAAACAAAGTCCAATGCTTATTTAAGCATGGGTTTTTATTTTAATCCTATCATGATGTATTCATTTTTCTTTTAAATTGTATATGTTTATTGAGAATTTTTGTTCGAAAAGGTCTAATGTATTTAAAACTAAACCAAATTAATTTAATATGATTTTTTTTTGTTTCAATCTGATTTAGAGTGTAAGGATTTTCATGATTCTACTAATTGTTGGACTAAAAGGGAGAGTCACACACACTCACAGAAAAAGAGGCAATGATACCCAGTAATAGTGAGTATAGAATATATGCATTAATGAATCAAACAGAGGTATTTAAGGTACAGTAAGTAAAGACAATAGTTTTGTTAACTAACTAACTGTACATGATCTTTAATTACTTCCTAACACTCCTCTTTGATTAAAAATCACTTTTAGGAAAACCATACAACATTTAATGAATCCCTTAACTTCTTAAATTTGTCAATCTTCAAAGCCTTGTTAGTATGTCAGTTAATTGGACTTTACTTCTGCAATGCTTCATCTGAATCCCACCTTTGTTAACTTAAACCCTTAGAAAATGAAACTTTGTTTCTACGTGCTTACTCTTGCCATGAAATAGTGGGTTTTTTTGCCAGATCTTATGGTAGATTTATTGTCAACAAGCAGTTCCACCGAATTGTTACATGAAACCTTCAATTCTTTGAATAAGGAGAATAACCACAAGACTTCACATGCTGTTGAACATGCTGCAATATATTCAACTTCACTACTTGATAGAGCCACCACAGTTTGCTTCCAGGAGATAGGTGATCCACCCAGTAGGAAAATCTAACCAATAGAGCTTTTCCTATCCATTATATCACCACTCCAATCTGAATCAGAATAAGCCACCAGCCTTATTTCATCATTTTCTTTATCATTTTGATTTGAAAACAGAACTCCAAACTCCAAAACTCCTTTCAGGTATCTTAGAATCCTCTTTGCAGCTAGCATGTGCTTTTTCGTTGGACTACTCATAAACCTGCTAACCAATCCAAGGATATTTCAGGTCTACTTTGACAAATAAACCTTAGACTACCCACGATTTGTCTGAACACAGTTCCATCAATAACTATTTCCCCATCTCTTAAACCAAGCTTCAGATTTGTTTCTGCAGGAGTCTCGATTGAATTACACTCCTGCATGTTGAATTTATTCAGAACTTCAGAAATATACTTCCTTTGGTGCATAATGATCTCCTTTTCAGTACACAAAAGTTCCAATCCCAAAAAATATTTCAAAATTCCCAAATCAACCATCTCAAATTTCATCTTCAGATTTTGTTTAATGTCCTCAATATCTGCAACATTGCTTCTAATAATGAGCAGGTAATCTACATAGAGACATATGATAAGATTCTCATCTGCCTTCAAATTTTTTACATAGACTCCATGCTCAACGGAGCATTTCAGAAAACCAATACTACTGAGAAATGCATACATTCTCTTATTCAAGCTCTAGGAGCTTGTTTCAAGACATATAGAGCCTTTCTTAGCTTTAAGACTTAATGTTCACTCCCTTTCTACAAGCATCCAAGAGGTTGTGCAACATATATTTCTTCATTTAGGGTGTGTTCATTTGGGGTTGATTGGGGGAGATGATTTGGGGGAGAGTGATTGAATGGATTTGAGGGTAATTTTTTTTGTGTTTATTTGAGTGGATTTGGAGGTGATTGAGAGTAGATTTAGAGGTAAAGTTTGTGAAAATTAGTGTAGAATTTGATTGATTTGACAATTTTAAAAAATTTGTTTAATTGGTAGAAATTATAGATTACCAAAATGCCCCTAGGTATTAAGGTGATATAAAATGATATTTGTTTATGTTATATTTATTTGTAAAAATGTTTATTAAGAGTAAAAAATTACAAATAATTATTAAAAATAATTTATAAAAATTAATTAAATTATAATTTAGTAAAATGAATTTCTTTTTTAAATGTAGTATTTTTTTTTAATATAATGTAGTTCCAAGTAGTATGAATTTATTTGTTATGGAAGTGAGATTTATTAATTTTTTATGAAGGCGATAATTAAACGAAGTTATATTAATATATAACATAATATAAAAATAACGAACATAATAACATAGAAATATACTCCATATAGATCATGATGAAATTGCTTGAGTGAGGTTTGTAAGCAATCAATCACATAAGTCAAGTACAAGAAAAATGTCATCTAATACACTGACGAAATAGTAAGCAACTTAATCATCTAACCGGTGAAGAATTAAGTTAACATTTTCATTGAGGTGAGCAAATTGTCAGTTCATGTCGAGAGATAGGTTTGTCAAGTTATCTTCAATATGCTGAACCCGCACCTGCATTTGTTCCATACCCTGCATTCTGTGTTGCAAGTCTTGTACCCCCTCCCACATTTGAGTCATCATATTAGGATTTGAAAGATGTGGAGGAGGTTCCACAGGGTTGGCATGATGGTGTGGTTGCTCTTCTTCTTCGTCATCGCCGACATCGTGTTGCCAAACACCGTTGACATTAACAATATTCAACCTCTTCAAAGAATTAATTGAAAAATGATGTCTGGTCCCAATATGAGTGCTGGCATCGGCATCAACATTCACTCCACAATATTGCATGATTTGGGTGATAAGGACACCGTACGGAAGGGGTGTGTCACCGGCCTTGCATTTAAGCATATGTTGCATGATGTGATGAGGCCAATTTATAGCTATATTATTTTTAAGCACCCATATCATAAAGATATCCTCCTGCAATACCCTTGCAAAATTTGCAAGTCGTGGAGTCAACATGTGCACAATAACATAATGCAGAAGTCTATCATGAATATTCAAAGATCCAACTGTTTTAACACGTTCACCATGCATTTCTGGCCTAACCATAGTAGCTAATGTCATATCCCGATCATAGGGAAAGTCGTCTGGGATAGTTAAATAACACAATTTTTGGCCCTAATAGTTCAGATTAGCAACATTCAACCAATCAGCAGGTTTCAATCTGATTCTTGTCTTGTTCACCTCAGTGACCAAATATCCATTACCAGAAATCTTCAGATTTGAGTAAAAAACTTTGATCAAATCCGGATAAAAGGGTGCTTGCAACGTCACAAATTCAACCACTCCTTGAAACAGCAGATGCTGAGTAAAGAATAAGTTGGACCCGGCAAATGATTCGAAATTCATAATTTTTGGCACAACAATATTCCTTGTGTAGAAATCAGCAGCGTAGTTTTCCATCTGATGGCTATGACTGAAGAAACGACGCTGATCTAATTGTTCTGCAATGGATGGTCTGACATCGGCTGCATCTTCTGGCTGAGTTACAGATTCTTTTCCCTTACGATTTTTTCTAGGCCTTTTTGTTGATGATGAGGCCATTTAACAATTTCTTCAACAAAACCATACAAAAAAACATAGCGGGGTTTAGTCATAAGAAATTAAAGAATATTAATAGTAACAATATGTGAATGACAAATCATAAATATGCACAAGTTAAATCATAACCATAATATAATTGGAATAATATTGTTCGATAAAACCCGAACATGGAATAATTTAATCTTTATACAACTACAAAGCACAGAGTCATAACATTCTAACATTGACCACCCGCTATCATTTTACATAACTTGTTCCACCTCTTGTGTGGTGGAAGTCCCATTAACCTCTTTGTACAAGTCGGGTTTGAACATAAGAAATCATAACATTGATCAAGCAAGGTTTCATCGAAAATATTCATAGCACTCAACATTTCATATATGTCGCTCTCTGTGTATGTGTAGGTGGAGGTGCGACGGAGTATTTGATTTCTGTCTTCCATTGCTGATACTTGACGCACAGCAGCATCAGAAATCACACCAAAGTGAACATTTGTTGAGCCGAGGACATCTGTGAAACCATCGAGGCTGGTTTTCAACTTATCAAATTGTGAATCTATCGCATCGACCATAGGTGCCTTCCTTTTGGAACCTCGTGAGGATGAAGTTCCTCCGGAGGGAACGAATGGCACAGATTGAGTCTGCCCTGGACTGTACTCATCCACGGATGGAGGAGGTGATGGTGGAGTTGGGTCTCTGTATTCGTGATAGTTAGGCTCTTCAGGAATGTAGTCCATATTCTGATTCAAATCAACCTGTACACGAGGCCCAACCCGCTGACGACGCGCTTGACGAGCGGTCCAAACACCACTCCCAGTTGCTCGATCCGCAGCCCATAAATCGACCATTAAATCGTAGTGTCTGATGCTATTAACCCTCCACTTGGTTGCAGTTGGCCTTGAGTGAAACAACACACATGACACAAATAGTGGTTGAAGTTATGTGTTTCAAGAATCTACCAAATCTAAATTTTTAACAAATACCTGGATGAGATCAGCCCACACTTCGTCCTCAGCTTCAAATCTCATAATAACGGCGTTCCATGCGAATCCACTCAATCCACCAAAGAGGTCATGAACCTCACGTCATCTGTCTTTCAATACCTTTTGACGATTTTTTACATTATTTTTACTAACATTAACATAACCACAACTATGAAGGTATTGAACCATGTTATTATACGCTTGGGTTGTCCAACTACCGTCAACCCTATTACCCAAACGACTCTCCTCGATCATAGAATGCAAAAGCCTAGCATCCATGTCCTCAGTCCATTTAATGAACTCTCTTGTACCAGCAGATGACTCGATCATTTGTCCCTTACCCCTGTCCATATTTAACCTATTTGATAAAGAAAATTTATACAAGTGAAGTTGAGTTAATCATAAAACCAAGTACATGTCATATTCAAAAAACACAGTCATAATAAATTGATATCAAATACAATACTATTAATTTTCATAATCTCGCCACATTTCATCAGCTATGGCATCCCTAATAGTTGTACCGACCCTATAATCATCTTCTCGAACTTGAGAAGATGACACATTATGCTCTTCCCCTTCATTTAACTCATTATGAACCTCATTAAGCAATGGGTCATCGTTATCAACTCCACGGATAAAGTTGTGTAGGATACAACAAGCTAGAATGATGTCTGTCATTGTCTCCAATCCATAATGTGGTTCACTTCCACTGGCAATGATAGGAAACCTTTTCTTCAACACACCAAATGTTCTTTCTATAACATTTCTCAATGATGAATGTCTATGATTAAAGAGCTCGCGTGCATTTTGTGGTCCTGTGCGTGTGAATTCTTTAAGGTGATATCTGACGCCTCTGTATGGTGTCAATACTATACTTTTAAGCATAAACCCAGCGTCACCAAGATAGTACTTTCCTACAATAATGCATAAGATCAGCATTTACTAACTAATAAACAACCAATCATAACATCCCAATGAAGACACTTACCTTGGGGGATGACCAACGGATCATCTCGATCGAGAGGATTTTTTAAGATTCTAGAATCAGATGTCGTTCCTTCCCACCCCGCTAGAACGTATGTGAATTTCATATCAAAGTCACATGCGGCAAACACATTTTGAGTTGGCCAATCTTTTCTTCCACAAAATCTCGGAGCATCTGTTCTTGGCACCCTCACACGAACATGAGTACCATCTATGGCCCCTAAGCAATCCTAAACATTCAATTAACAAGTCATCATACAACAGCGTAACATGAACATTATTTCGTTTCATTATTTTAAAACTGACAGATTCATATGGTTACCTTAAAGTAAGGATAAAACTGATTGTTGTTTAAGACATATGGATGAACCTCGTCTCCTGATGGCTGAGTTAAAAATTCTGATTCTAGACTTAAAATAGCATCCAACACATTGTGAAAGTGTTTGCTAACCGTCGCCCCAGATCGATGAAAGAAAAATGTCACACTTCGATTCTTAACATTATGCCCAATTATATGAAGAAATTGAGCTACTTGTTCCTCCACTGTTGAGCGAATGACATCTTTAACTAACCCAGTTGTTCTTAGTCTCTCACAAAGACTAATAAATGCCTCTGCACCCATCCGAATAATGTCACGACATCGATTAGTATGCACCAGGTACGACATTAACTGTTCCCTGCGACGGTCTTTGTCGGGAAGAAAAGTGCTAACACTACTTGGATCACTCGAGCACATATTCAATATATTCAAGGCATGACAAACAATGCATAACATTGTTAGTGCAGCCAGTGAGGTTGTTAGTTGTAATTGTTGATGTAGCATTGCGACTATATTAAAGTTTACACCAACCACATCGTCGTCTATATCTTCACGGTCCAAGTACGACAAATCTAATTCTTCTTCCATCTATTTTTACTTAAACAAATAATCATACTATAATTAAAATCATCCATTCATATATTCATGAAACATATCTTATTCATGTTATCATAAATTAATATATCATAAATTCATATATAAACAAATTTAACTAATACATTCGTATAATACTAACATTAAAGGACATATATTTAACTAAAACATTAAAAACATTATATTTATTAAAAATAAACAAACAATCACACTTACCTGTTGAAGATCTGTGTAGGTGGATTTCCAAGTATGAATTACACAAAGCACTCAAACCCCAACCAGAAATGTACTGATTGATTCACTTATTGTTGTCTTGCCCTCTATGTTTTTCAACTATGTAACAGCAAACCTGACAATATGATGATATTAGATCATGCATCAAAAGCAATGTGGAATTTTTTTTTAAAATCATAATATACCTTCAAACAGAGTACATCCAGTTCATGAACCAAACAAATGAATATAGAACAATGAGTCCAAATCTTCAATGTTCAACTACGAAAGTGAATTATCTTGGCTGCCCGAAAACCATTCATAAATAACCTTCTTCACCAAAACCAACTACTCCGGTCCACCACCTTCAAAATACCAAAACAAACCATGATCAACTTCTTCCCTACATTTATCAACAAACCCGTTAATTTGCTAATGCCCTGGACTACACGCAACACACACGGTGCTTCATCAACTTACACCACACAAGAGCTTGCAATTGAATGTTCAACCTTGTTCTTCACCTTCCTCACAAGATCTGCATCACAAACCATTAAAAAATAATCGTTAGCCCTATCATATTTGAATCAATAAAACTATATCTGCGTTTTTCTCAGCGTCGTCATGTGTGCCCATCCTCCTCCTCCGTCCAGTGCTTCACCTGTCCCTCCAACCTCGGTGCATCCTTCACCAATCCGAAAAATTTGTCGCTGGTTGAAGGACCATGAAATGCTGCCTCCATCCTCCATCATGTCCGACACCTTCGTCTACTACTTAAACATGCATCGGATGAGCGTGGCGTCGTCCAACTTCACCGACAACATCCTTCCGACGACACGCTTCGCTTTGCTACCAACTTCTTCGTCGCATGGCTACTGCACCGTCGACATTCTCCGACTATTCTCCACGCCAAACACTGCCAACAGTGAACCAAGCTGGTGGACATGTAGGGAACGAAGACCGGGTGTGTAACCGGATGTGTAACCGGATGCAAGCCAACCAAATACCCATCTGGTATCCGAATACGCATCACTGTAACCGGATACCATTTCGCTTGGATTTCTGCATTCACGTGTAACCGGATACTACATCTCTGATCCGGATACGCCATCGCTCGCTCCGCATACGTTGAAACTGGTCTTCATTCTCCACCTTCGCACACTCATCTTCTTCATCAACTAATGTGTTCTTCGTCTCCTCCACCGATCCAGCTGATGTCTTCATCTACCTCCATCACCTGCAACAATCAATCCATAGGCACAAGCTGTAAACAACTACTATCAAAGCTCACCTTAGCTTTCTCTCTTCCAAAACCACTGCAACCACACTACCAACTCCTCAATTTGCACAGCCAAAGGCTATTCTCGCTTCTTCAATTAACACAAGAACCACCAGACAAGGCTCTTGTACCTTCTGCAATTAACACATCAACCGCACCTACCACTATTTAATCCTTCTTCCACACGGTCAAAAGCAATATCTGTACTGTGACTAAGCATGCGCGAATCTTCACTGTTCTTGTCTTGTTTGAAGCAAAGCTGGGAATCTTGTCTTGTTTGAAGCAAAGCTGGGAATCTCTTCTGCAAATACCAGCTTTGATTTACTCGCGTGAGTGCACAGTGCAACTGCCAATATTATATAAAACATGCAACAGTGGTTCTGGAAAAATGCCTTACACATCTCACTGGACGATGCCAAAATGCTTTGCAATGTCCATTTTTTATTATGAAAATGTTACAAATGTAAATTATACTAAATTTAAAAAAATAACTTTATTTACTAATTGATTTATATATATATTAATTTAATAAATTTCATCACTGTTATACAATGCTACGTACTTTCACTACGTACTTTCAGTGACTAAGTTTATTCCCATGCTGAGGGCACATCCGACTTTTGCGTTGCGATCCCTCCAAATCGCGTCTTCCTAGCGGGTGAACAAAAAGCGGTGAATCCCGCAATTCACTTTAATTCCTTCCGCGCAATTGTCTCCAAGCGAACACAACTTTCTCTTGTAATCGTCACTCGCTGTTATGCGTGAACAGGGAATCACCTCCAAGTGAACACACCCTTAACCATCCATTAAGAAACGCATATTTCACATCAAGTTACCACATTTTCCAACACTTCAAACTGGCCAAAGCTATTATTAACCTTATTGTCTCTAATCTGACCACAGGTGCAAAATCGTCAAAATTGTCTAGGTTTTCCTTTTGCATAAAGCCTTTTCTACTAATCGCGCGTCTGGTTTGAGTTTTGTCTTGAAAATCCATTTAACACTAATAGGCATCTTGCGTTGTGGCAAATCAACCATTTCCAAAGTCTGGTTCTTTTCAATACTTCTAATTTCTTCTTCCATACTTTGTTTGAAATAGTTTCTTCAAACTTGATGGGTTCTATGTTAGCCATAAATGTCAGATGTTGAATTAGATTTCCCTTGATAACACTATAAAAAAAGTTTAAAGAATAATTTTGATGTATTATTTTCAAGAATAGAGTCCCATATATATAAGGATCATATAATTTCTCATCTATTAAAGGAATGACAGTTGCACAAATTTACATAAATTATAAAAATACTTAAATTATAACTAACATAATATTTGATTGTCTAATATCCGTTAATAGATTATTTGGCATATCTTAACACCTCACTCAAGTTGGTGCATCAATATCACACATTCCCAACTTGAATAGAGACTTATTAAAGACTCTGCTCGACACTCCTTTGGTGAAAACATCAGCCAACTACAATTTTGATCTTACAAAGGGAAAGAAAATTATTTCAGCTTCAAGCTTCTCTTTGATGAAATGTCTATCAATCTCCACATGCTTTGATGAAATATTGTAACTCATAGTTTCATTTGGTTTAAAGCCCAAATCTGATAGCATATTTTTAATTCACAAAAGTTCACATACACCTAGTGTCATGCCTCTGAAGTTTGATTCAACACTAGATCTTGCTATTATAGATTATTTTTTACTCCTCCAAGTTACAAAATTCCCTCCTACAAAAGTAATGTTGTAAAGCACCCAATTTCTATTATCACGCTCGAGATGTCTATACCTCGGCGTGAAGGGGTGTGTTGGAAGTCCCACATCGATTAGAGATAAGGCCAAATTGCAATATATAAGTGAGGTGCAAACCTTACCTTATAAGCCGATTTTGTGGGGTTGAGTTAGGCTTAAATCCTACAAGTAAAGTATCAAGAGGTAGATCTTCTATCATCTTTTCAACTTGCCCAATCTACATTAATGTACTCTTCTACCTTTAAGTTCCCATGATTTGAGAATAAGATTTGTTTTCTATGAGTGGACTTCAAATATCTCAAAATGACATGTATGGCACAAATAAATTAATTTTCCTACCAGCCTTTGGTATCTCCCTTTTCCTATAACAATCATGTCATTTACATATATAATCAAAACTGTAATTTTTCCTCTTTCTCTCTTCAAAAATAAAGTGTGATCAAAGTTACTTGCTATATAGCCAAAAGCCTTCATAGACTTAGTAAATCTTCCAAACCATGTTCTTGGGGATTGCTTTAATCCATATAAAGTCTTCTTTAATTTGCAAACTTTCATTCCAATAAAAATTGTAGTTAAATCCACTATTCACGCATCATGTAATTGTCTTCCACCATTAGAGCTAATAATTGCTTCATTCACCAGAATATTCCCATCCTTCGAGGTACTTGCAATATAACCTTGTGTGATTGATGCTTCAAAGTTCTTTCCTCCAGTCTTCCAATGCCAACAATCTTTCTTGATAGGCTCCCTCTTGTCACAATGGTGGCATTTGAGATGTTTCTTATTTTGAGACTTCGATCTATCATGAGTCTAAATAGATTCACATTTTGTTGATCTACCTCTCATCATCATTAAAGCCTTTTCTTACTTTAAACTTTCAACCATATCTACTTTGTTCTCTTACCTGGATTCTTCTTCAAGAATAGCTTTGGAAACATCCTCAAAGTCTAGGTGCTCATCAATGTTATGTTGATGAGAAGTTGATCGTACAAATCAAGTAGACTCTAGATAAAAGCTTTGCACAATCATTTTAAACTATATTGAAATTTGTTATCGTAAGTTGGACAAATAACGTATTCATATTATTGATGTGGTCTGTCAGTTATGTAAACTCATTTATTTAAAGAGCATATAGTTTTCTCTTCAAGAATATTCTTGTGTGAAGTGAATTAACCTCATACAATTTGACTGAGAGTATCCAAAATCTCCTTTGTTGTAATATTCTTTGTGACATTAGATAAAATTACATTTTTCATTATTAAATGCAAATTTGTAATAATATTTCCATTGATTTCTTCCCACTTTTGATATGTGATTTCCAAATATTTTTTTTCGGGTTGTTATTGGACAATTGTTCTTCCTCAGATTTTGCCTTCATCCTTAATTCTTATAATGATAAAGTATTCCTATATATTTAACTTTTTTATCTCATACTTTAATGACTTTAAAACCAATGTCTTTTTTATTATGAATAGTATTGTGTATCAAAACAATAACAACAATAAACCATGAATGAATACACATATATTAATAGAAATCTAATACTACTACTATTGGATATTAAATTAACTGCACAACTACACACAACTAAAATATGAATGAGAAAAATAATACCAATAACAAACCAAATTGAAAATTTTTAATAGCAAAAATTTACAAGTTTTTTCCATGTAATTTAAGGAGAACTTATGCTGCCATGCTTAAAACAATAGAAATTGAATGTACAAGAAGAAAACCTCAACTTCCTTTTATAACTATGGATGGAAGTTCCCAAAGATATTCCCATCTACATGGAACTTCTTTCTTTTACCGTTAATGCCAATAAGAAAATTGTTATTGAAATTGTTTGTTAGCTGAAAAGTTACTTTCATCGTATTAAGTTTCAATTTTGATGAATTGGATTTAAATTTTGAATTCATCTCTTTAATTTTCTTTTTCTTAATCCATCAAATTCAAATGAAAGATAAGATAAAATGAATTACATCGTAAATATATATATATATATATATATATATATATATATAAAAAAAAAAATAGACTTTAAACTTAATTCAACTTCACAAAATCGGCTTGTAGGATGAGGTTTGCACCTACTTATAAACTATGAATTGGCCTTATCTTTAGTGAGACTTCCAACACATCCCTTCATACCGAGGTATATACCTTTCGAGCATCAGATTAGACATTTTTAATGGGTAGTCCGATAGTGGTCCGATAACAAGTGTAATAATATGTCCAACAAACAACAAATATCGCTAGGATAGGCTCTAACAATAACTCTGATACCATGTTAGAAGTTAACTTTAAGCCTAACACAACGCAAAATATATATATATATATATATATATATGAAATAGATTCTTTTAATTCATTTTACACCAACTTACACTTATTATTTTTTATGAATCAAAAGGAAGAAATAGTTACCACAAGATAACATCAGCTATAGACGAGAAAACAAAAATAAAAGAGTGAGAGAATGTTAAATTCACTCTAGTGTAACAAAACAAATTATTAAATTTAGAAAATAAGAATGAGTAAAAAGTGTTTGCTAATAATAGGAAAAAATAGTAAATACAAAGTTAATATTTTGTTAAAAAATTACGAAATAACATGGATCAAACCGATATCACAATTTAATTAAATTTTAAAAATAAAAATAGGCTAGCGTCTGTTATGGACTACTAAAGTGAATACCAGAATTTATTTTATATTAAAAAATAGACCTCTGCGTCAGGGAGACCAACACTTAAATTTTATAATAAAGTAAATGATTAAAATAAATGATAATAAATATTATTATCGGTTTAGCTGACCCAATTAATAATTTTTTAATATAAAACTGATTGCGTGTGGTATATTAAATAAAAATAAAGTAAAATACATTTATTAGTTGTTTAAGGGGTAAGGTAAAACAATTTCGTTTTCCCTCGAGGAAGAGAAGAAATCCCGCTTCCAGAGAGCTGCTCTGATTCGTCCACGTGCTGTGCCATTCTTGAGGTCTGAGGTTAGAATATCACAAGTTCGGTAAGCCATCTCCTAAAACCCTGAGTGATTTCGTAGATTAGTTCAAAATCGTAAGTTTTTGAGAAACCCTTGTGAACACTGCCCTAAGCTGTGTTGATGCGTTGAAGATTCCCAATCAAAAAGATATATAAACTAAAGCAGATTATTTTATAGTATTGGTTTTGAAGAGCCGAAACAGCTAAAAGAAGCAAAGCCACTGAAAACTAGGAGCGGCTCTTCTGTAAGCACAGCCGTATCTGATTCACTGGTGTGGTGCGGAAGGTAGAGAAGCTGTCTCACCAGAATGGATTCGTCAAACGACGTCGCTTTGGTTTCCTCTGAGATGGAGAAGTTCCTGTGCGAGTTGTTGCTGGATTCATCCCAGCCAATTTCTGAGCGCTTCAGGGCATTATTCTCTCTCCGCAACCTCAAAGGCCCCGCCCCTCGCGATGCCCTTATTCTCGGTTTGTTCCTCCCACCTTCACAGCCCTAAGGAAATTCTTCCTCTTTTTCTTAACAAAAAATTCTATCGTTCAATTCGTTTTAGGTCACATGATTTTATCTCTGCTGCTTTGCTTGCTTCATTAATATGTCCAAGTGTAATAAACTTCACTCACTGTTTTTTTTTGTGATTTAATTTTATCATTCTCTTTACCATGGCAGCCACAAGGGATACATCGAATTTGTTGGCGCACGAAGCTGCATTTGCGTTGGGGCAAATGCAGGAATTGGAAGCCATTCCTGCTTTGGCTTCAGTTCTCAATGATCTTTCTTTGCATCCCATTGTTCGCCATGAGGTACCCTTTTCTGTTTTTTATTTTATTTTTTATATTTTGGGTCTTTGATTTTTTTTTTTCTTTTGCTGCCCTGCTCTTGCTTCTTGTTTTTATCACTTTTGAGACTATTGACTTTGTTATAATTACACAGGCAGCTGAGGCATTGGGTGCTATTGGTTCAGAAGGTAACGTTCCTCTCCTGAAGAATAGTTTGGATTCGGATCCGGCCGAGGAAGTTCGAGAAACATGTGAGTTGGCTCTTCAACGAATTCAGCATTTGAAAGATGCTGGCAATACTGATGAATTGGCTGCAACTGAAATATCGCCTTTCAAGTCTGTTGATCCAGCCGTGCCAGCGACCTCTTGTACTTCTGTTCAACAACTTAGGTTTGTTGGGTTCATTCATACTGTTATTAAAAAGAAACTTACTTTTACGGAGTAAGTAGCAGGTTGCTAACTTGTGTGCAACAATACCAGGGAAGTACTTCTTGATGAAGATAAAGGGATGCATGAACGCTATGCAGCTCTTTTTGCACTTCGCAATGATGGTGGAAATGAAGCTGTTGCTGCTATTATTGATTCCTTGAGATCGAAAAGTGCTCTACTGCGCCATGAGGTTTGATAAACTCAGTCTTATTTTACCTGGTTTGTATGAATAGTTTAGAATGTGGAACTATTCTTTGGAATGGAATAAATATTAAATTGTCATGGTGAAAGTAGCCAGTTATCCTTGAGTATAATAATGTTATTTAAACTTTTTTATACAATAATATTAGGTGGATATTTTATGTATGTGCTTTTATTTTCCTACGCCTGTTTGAATCGCCCATATTTTTTGTACTTTCTGTAATGGTTAGGTTGCATATGTTTTGGGTCAATTGCAAGACAAAGTTGCTTCTGCTGCTCTATCCAATATACTTAAAGATGTGAAGGAGCACCCAATGGTTAGACACGAGGCTGCTGAAGCTCTTGGTTCAATCGCAGGTATTTCAGCAAAAAAATGATGGCAAGATCCCTTTTACTCTCAAAGTAATGCAGTTAAAGGAAAGTTGTGTTTGTGATGCCATCCACGTGTAAAAGGAGAACTGCAATAATATCATAGAATTAAATGGAATTCATAACATAATATTAAAAATCTATTTAGATGAACTTCTCCCCTAACACAAGTAGAAAAAGAAAATGAGAAAGAAAAATGAAGAAAATTTCTCTATAAGTTAAAATTAGCTAATGCATAAATTAATTTATATAGCCTATCTCATAATTTCTCCCAAAGATGATTTTTGACTTGTACCTAAGTCCATCAGTCGTATGTGATCACATGAAAATCTACATATAAAAAGAAAAACAAATACAAAAACATTGGAGGACCAAACCAAACCCACACTAGGAAGCATACAAATGCAAACTCCCTCCAAAAGGATTAAATAAAATGGTAATTAGGGAGTTGATGCCTATTTTGAAAAAAATCTAGCTAGTGTAACGAGGTAAAACATTAAATCACTTAAATTAAAGTTGATTATCAATCCCGAAGTTAGTTCGTCTGCGTGAACAAAGGTTGCCTTCACGAAAAATGTGAGATATCATAAACTTTTAATGCATTTCCTCCATCTACCTCTAAGAGCCCAACTGGATCGAATCAATTGGATGGGTCACTGGGAACGGATTAGCTTATTGGCTGCTCTGATGGCGTCACGGAGCCTTCATTCTCCGGTTCTTGGCACTTGGGACTGGGAGAAGAATATGAATTGGAAGGCTTAAATGTCGCTCTGTACCCCTTGGAAGATTGAGGATACATAGTAGGTTTCATTGCTTTTGATCCCTTTCTTTCTCTGCGGAGAATTAAAGCAAGCCATGCTTTTGAGGATCCAAATGATGGTTAGTTTGACTTAGCTAGCTGCACATTCCCTTAAGGGTTGAAGGCAACAAGAACACTAGGAGAAGTGTGCCTGCTAATACCTCTATCTAATACTACGCAGGCCAATCTTTCCTTTGCTTCGTGTGCTCCCTGTCAGAATGTGATCTCTTCTCTTTGGTAGGTATCGTAGGAGCATATTGAGAAGAAAAAACTTTCATTTTAACTTGTTGAAAAGTTACTTTTATTTTTCCTTATTATTATCTTCTATAAATATTGTGAAAGAATTTATCCAAACAAATCCATAAAAAGAAAAACTTGATAGTAGTTGTCAAATTCTCAGCTAGTTTTCCTTTTTTGGTAATTAGCTGTCTAAGCCAACTTGGGTTGTGGCATCTAGTTTTTCTAGTCACTATCTGTAGGTTTGATTGGTTTTGACTGATCCGGCTCAAAAGTAGCTCATTTACACCTGATTCACATAATAAATAAAGAAAATGGTGTAAAGGTGTTGGTAGTTAACATATCACTACGAGTCTTGGAAATTTTTTTCTCATTGTTAACTAAAATATTATGCAAAATGCTAGTTGGAGGAGTTATTTTTGAAGGAGTGTAGTAATTTTAGTACATAAGTAACATCACTCTTTCAGTTTGAGAGGTAAAAATATTTCTCACCATAACCCTTCTATCATTTCTCACCGTATCCCATCTATCTGTCCTTCAGATTGAAGTGTCAAATATTTTCGGACCATAATCATTCTATTTGTCTTTCAGATTGAGAATTAAAATCTTTTCACGCGCAACCATTCTGTTCATCTTTGAAGATTAATATATGATAGGTTATTTTTCTTTTGTCAATTGTGGTTTTAATTTCTGAGTTTGTGGTGGCAACCTACTGAAAGTATGAATAAACAATTTATCATCAGCATAAACTATAAAACACAAGGTAAGCAAGTGAAAGACTATTTAATAATTTTAAATAAAATACAAATGCGAAGAAACCTCTTTTAATATCAGCTATGCCTCTGGCTCTCACTCACATGATTCAGGTAGTATATTATCTACCAATCTTATATATATAACATATGCCAAGTTTCAGTTCATTTACAAAGTTCTTTTGAGAACTTTTTTCTTTGTCCCAGTCTTTAATATTTGGTTGTGATTGTTCTAAGTCACGTAACAGATTGTGGGTACTTAACCATTTAGTGCGACATTGTTCTTGTCCGAACTTCAGAAATATTTCTATTTACATTGTGAATTGTTTAAATAGTTGTTTTGTTGTGTGCCTTAGATGATCGAAGTGTTGCTCTTCTTGAGGAATTTACGGCAGATCCAGAGCCTCTTGTCTCACAAAGTTGCGAAGTTGCTCTAAGCATGCTAGAATTTGAACGATCAGGGAAATCATTCGAGGTATACCCACTATTGAGTATATGCATATTTTGCTTCAATGTTTGTTGACACAACCTTTTTTCTATTGGTTGCAGTTCCTGTTCATGCCAACTCCAACTGTGCATTAAATGTTTTCTCGGGGTAATGCCAAGACATATATAGAAGGAGCGGATGGATGAGAATAGACGAAGAGACGCAGACAAAAACAGTTACATACAAAGATATTTTAGAATTTCTTACTTACAATTGTTGAGATTAGAAACCTTAGTTTTACATAAACACGAGTTTAGCTATGTTTCTGTTAATTTATGAAAAAAAATATATTTTATTGAAGTGGAAGCTTTAACGGTTGTTCTAAATAATATCTTTCTACTATGGCTCTACGATCTCAGGATAATTCTTGTCAACATTCTTTACTGTCTAATAGTTATATGGCAACTCCATTTGGAAAATAATGTTTCCTACTCTCGCGAGCATCAAATTGATGCAAATGCTTTTAATCAACAAAAGATTGGGATAAATAAAAAACAACAATGAATGTGCACCTTAAGGTTGACTCTTACGCGATTACGGGTATTGGTTTGATTTTATTATCATCCGAAGCTGTTAGTGCACAGGACTCCACGCCTTTGTCGTTCTGCATCATTCTTACATTATTAGTACCAAATTATCATGAGTAGTGCACCCTTCATCTTATGAAGCAGCCCTTTTCAACACCTTTAATGCCCTTTTCTCTTGCGCCAAGTTTCTCTCTTTGGCTCAGCAACTTAGCCCTCGTGTCATCATCAACGGGCTCTACAGAGAGGTTTTCTATGGTTACAATCGGGTTCTCTTCCACTTGCCGCAAAAGCCTTTGATCAGATCACTGCAAAGAATCTTCACTCTTGGAACACCATCATAGCAGGTTACTCAAAAGGCTATTTCTATGATTATGTTTTGAAGCTTTTTCGCGACTGGCGAAGTGACGGCAATGCAGTTGATAGCTTCAACTTTGGTGTTTGTCATTAAACATGTATATGGTTTTAAAATATTGTTAAATAAATGTTGTTAAAGTATCATTCTCCTTTTTCATAATGGAAGATTGCTTCATTGTTTGGCCATCAAATCTGGGGTTGGAAGGAGACCTGTTTACTGTGCCAGCACTTTTGGACATGTACGCGGAGTTGGGTTCTCTTAATGATGCTCACAAGTTGTTTGAATGATATTCTTACAGAAGCTCCGTAATGTGGGGTTTTATGACAAAAGGGGTATTTGAAATCTTCACAAGAACCCTGTGCTTTTTAACTACTCTCTAATATGACTAACTATTTTTATTTTCGATGGGATGATTTCACAATGGAAGGCTTAGTTTGAACCTGTGCAAACGTCTTGGCTGGGAGAGAAGGGAAAGCATCTCTCATGTTGTATGCATAAAGAACAATCTTTTGGTGAATGTCTGCTTGCTGACATCGGTCGTAGATATGTATATGAAATGTGGCTTTACTCGTTATGCATTTAGGTTGTTTGAAAAAGCCCATGATCACATGGATGTGTTCAATGCATTGCTTTAATCAATGGGTGTGCCAAAAAAGGGAAATTTTGTGAAGCTTTGTCCGTGTTCAATTGAGGTCAGGAATAAGTTATGTGTATTTAGTTCCAATGATACACTAGCATTCACAAGCCCAGATATCAGTCATACTTGGAATTCTCTCAGTAGAGAAATGAGAGAAAAAGCCTTTTTATGATTAGTCATTGCAGTAAATACACCAAATTTCGTATTCTTTTACATGTGCATTGTAAAACAGGGGAGACTTTTGGGATTCTTCAGACTTTGTCGGGACTCAACATCCTGAAATTGTGTAATGCAATGCAACAGAAGTTTCTGTTTAATCTACCTCTCTTAGTGTTAAAGTTAGTATGACTAGATGATTGCTCTTAATAGTATGCCAATGGGAAGTTACCAAGGGCTAATACTGTAAGAAGTTCTTCTTGAAGCTTCTGCACCTGATGGTTTTGAGAGTGCAGGTGACTTTCCTTTTATTTTTATGCACGCTTCTTGTCCACAAAACAAGATGAGTAGCCCATCAGCGATAGTTTTTTTCTTCTTCTTATATATGGAGTTCAAAATATAGAATCATTTTCTTGAAAGAGATTATGGAATTTTTTTAATAATAAATATTTTTTTTAATTATATACACGATATAATTTTATTATAAATTTGATGTTATCCTTTATGTTGACCTGAATCTAACTTTGTTCATTACTACATTTGAGACAAATCCCAAAAGGAAAAAAAAAGACAATTATCATCAACAACATTTTTCTCTTAGAAAGGAAAGGAATCAATGTGTTACTTCGTAAGTTTCCTTTTTATTAGCACTGTAGACAATATATTATCTAGTATCTCATAAATTAAGAATTATATTTAGAAATAAAATCATATTTATAATAATAAATACAAAGGATAAAAGAAAATGTCGCGTGTGCACGCGCCGCAGTGGTGCACATACTTTTCACTAGTATAAATAAGAAGGAAAAAAAGGAGGGAAGAGTGGGAATGGTGAGTGAGAGTGAGAGAATGTCGAACCCTCAAAATCAGAAACCATGGAAGGCGGAATACGCGAAGTCGGGGCGATCGTCGTGCCGGACGTGCAAGAGTCCCATTGCCAGTGAAACGCTGCGTCTCGGCAAGATGGTCCAATCCACCAAGTTCGATGGCCTCATGCCCGTAATTTCTCTTCCTTTTTTTTCTCCTTCAATATACCTCACTTCCGTCAATGTTAATGTACCTGTTGTTATGCATGCTCTTTTATTTCATTTCACGCATTTCTTATGTTTCTTGCATGTAACGATGAACCATAGGGTTTTATTCTTTAAGCTTTCTCTACAGGCCATGTACTCTATTATAATGTTGTGAACACTTCGACCTTATTGTACTTTCACGAGGGTTTTTCAAGAAAAAGTTGTAATGCATGAGTGTGGTTTTTTAATCTGTATTTTATTTTCAATCAGATGTGGAATCATGCTGCTTGCATATTGAAGAAAGCTAATCAGATAAAACTGTATGGAAATTTCTACTCTTTTCTCTAAATGTGTGTTCTTTTATGGTTTTACATTTGCAAGAATTTATTGTCGTGCGCTACTGTTTACCTGTAGAGTTGACGACGTTGAAAACTTAGAGTCGCTTCGTTGGGAAGATCAGCAGAAGATCCGAAAATACATAGAGAGTGGTAGTGGCGGCAGCAGCAGTGCTGCCACAAAATCAGGCTCAAAAGCTGTCAAAGATACTGAGTGTGGTATTGAAGTTTCACAGACTTCTCGCGCTACTTGCAGGAGTTGCAGTCAAAAGATTATCAAAGGAGAGGTTGGGTTTTATTGTTTCATTCTGTGTCATCTTCCAAAGGCTAACTAACTTATTAGAACTTATTGGAGTGTGTGTTAATTGGACCTGATTTACCATAAACTAACTTTTGGGAAACAACATATCTGGGTTTTAGTAATAGCTGGACTATGTTTCTAATTTAAGGGATGAAACTATGAGGATGTATAGTTTTTATTTTTACTTCCGACGTCTAGCATGTTGTGTTTGAATTTGGTTCCCAACATTATTCCATTGGTAGCTAAACTTATAACTTTTAGTATTGGTTTACTAGGTGGTGTGTCACTATTCCATAATGTGTTGAATCTTGGAACAAAGCCTGGTGCATGATACTAGAATTTTTTTGCTTTATCATTGGATTCTCCATCTTGATTCTTGAGAATATTGTTGTATGATAAAAATGATTTTGACGTTGTTGGTTCATGACAAGGTACGATAGCCTTTATGGCCAAGTATTCTCTAGTTTAGTCCTTGTTGTCATCACTCTTCCAATAAAAAGTTGAACTTTCAGCATGAGGTTGATTAATCTGTCCATAGAGAGTTGTATTGTAAAACCATTCACGAGTCTTTAACAGCTAAGCTTTTGGGATAGCTTGTTCATGGCATGAGGAACAACAACAGAGTTCTTAAATTTTGGGTAATTATTTGTATATTGAAGTTTTGGTAGAATGAGGAGCATAATGGCTACCTGATTTGTTTGCTGCATTTTGTGGTTGGTGACGTGGTGTCATGGACTGGAGTGCATATAGGCTCACTCTCTGGTTCTAGGCACATGCACTTTCAAGAAGTATATTCCTCTCGTACTAGGTACCTGGCCTCTTGTATGGATTTGTCTTACTATCTAAGTATGTCCAGAATTCTAGCCACTGCTTGTGGGTTGAACGCATAATTATGAATCTATCCAATTTTCCTGCATTTCCTTTAATTCTGAAGTCCTTAAAAGGTACAAAAGTTATTCTGGGAGTGTTCAAATTAAACCACTGTCAGAAATCATAATTTCATTTAGGATTGCATGAAATCTGCACAAGTCATATTAGCAACACAATTATTCATGCTAGCTAGACTTCATCTCAGCCTTTTTAAGATCATTTTTATCCTGATGTATAATAGAATTCAGAATTTTCTCTAATCTTTTTCAAACCACTATCGTAATCCTTGCTGACTGTTTCTTCTTTGATTTAGGTTCGTATATCTACTAAGCCTGATGGTCCA
This sequence comes from Vigna angularis, assembly GCF_016808095.1. Taxonomy (NCBI): domain Eukaryota; kingdom Viridiplantae; phylum Streptophyta; class Magnoliopsida; order Fabales; family Fabaceae; genus Vigna; species Vigna angularis. The sequence goes on from NC_068971.1 coordinate 41,807,344, forward strand.
GGTGCAAAAGGTTTGGCTTGGCACCATGCCAAATGTCTTGTGGAATTATCCCCATCAATTCAAGTAGATAAGTTATCTGGATGGGATAGTCTCTCATCTTCTGATCAATCAGCTGTCAATGACTTCGCTAAGAAGTGTCATCCAATGGACAAGGGGGGTATGATGATTGATATGTTTAACAAAGTCTGGTTTTTATTGCCATAACGGTTGAATCTCTTTATTTTCATTTACTTTCTGACTGGATTCTGTTCAGGTGTTAGTAGTACAAACATTGAGACTGAAAAGGGTAAAGAATCCACGCAACTACACACTTCCAAAGGTGGTACAAAACGAGGGAAAGATGCTGATAGTGAGCGAAAATCAAAAGTTGCTAAGGCCAAGGAAGATGTATCTGCGAGCAGCAAAGCATCTGTTAAGAATTATAATGAAACAGGGGAAGCATGTGATCTGGAGAAGAAAATGGAAATCCAGAGCAAAGAAATATGGGCTCTGAAAGATGATCTCAAAAAGAATGTGACAACAACAGAGTTTCGTGAAATGCTGGAAGCCAATGGTCAAGACTCAACAGGATCCGAACTTGATTTACGTGACCGCTGGTAATTTAATATCATGCAGATTTTTACCCTCAATGTTTAAAGAAGTGTTTACCTTGTTCCATATATCTTTCTTTTTAGTTATAATTGTCCATGATTTTACTGATAAAAGATTAGGTTTGTTTGTTTGGTGTCCCCTAATATGCATGCTCGCTGGTATTGAGCTCTTATATAATTTGTGATGGATAAATCATAATTTATTCATCAAAAGGAGAAAAAGATAAATGAATGCAAGTCTAGCAGATATATTATTGTTTGGATGAGAGATAATTCATTGTTTTTTCTTATCCTTCAAAATATGTTTAACTTTCCTAACTCCATTTATTACTATTTTTATAATTTAAGTGCTGATGGAATGATGTTTGGAGCACTTGGTCTTTGCCCAATATGTTCTGGCTTTCTGCGTTACTCTGGAGGAATGTACCGATGCACTGGATACGTGTCAGAGTGGAGTAAATGTTCTTACTCTACATGCGAACCAAAACGTGTTGAAGGGAAGTGGAAAATCCCAGAAGAAACAAATAATAAATACCTTAAAAAGGTTTGTAAAGAAAAAGTTGTCATAAAAACAAAAACCAATAAAGTACGACTAAAGTTTTTGCTTACTCTTTACAGTGGTTCAAATCTCAAAAAGGGAAGAAACCAGTTAGGATATTGCCTCTTCCATCACCAAGAAAATCTGCTGAAAGTCAAATTGCAACAGCTAATCAGCATCAATCATTGAAGGCTGAAAATTTCCAAGATATCAAAGTTGCTATCTGTGGATTAGCTAATGACACCATTGTATTTCTTCCTTCTATTTTCCCTTTAACATCTACTTTTAGCATCCACAAATAAAGTCTCCCCGTTAAACATTCTGAGAAACAATCCTATTTGATTTGGTTTTTCCAGTATATAGTACTCATCTTTTATGACGTGATTTTACAGGAGGAATGGAAACGCAAAATTAATGCCATGGGTGGAATCTTTCATGCAAAAGTAAAGAAAGGTATCTGCCGTAGAGACAATTGCCAAAATAAAAAATTCCATAAAATATTTTCTGCCTCGTGTACAATTTTTGTAATGTTTCATGCAACTTGTCTACTTGCAGATACTAACTGCTTGGTGGTTGGTGGAGTGCTCAATGATGAAGCTGAGATGCGGAAGGCAAGGTGCTCACAGTGAACTCGAGTTGTCAATATCAACCATTTTTTATTTAACTAACTATAATATCACTGACTTGGAAGAGTTTTGATATATAGGAGGATGAAAATTCCAATAGTCAGAGAGGACTACTTGATTGACTGCATACAGAAAAAGAAGAGACTTCCATTTGATATGTACAAGGTTGAAATGATTGGTGAGGCTTCTAGCATGGTCACCATTAAAGTGAAGGGACAAAGTGCTGTTCATGAGGCTTCTGGCCTACAAGAGTCTGGCCACATACTTGTGGAAGGAAAAAGCATATATAACACAACTTTGAATATGTCTGATTTGTCTACTGGTATTAACAGGTGGGTTCAGTATGTTTTAGCTTTCTTGTTCAGCTTCAGCATAAATTTTGTTTAGTTGGCAAGCCAGGAAATAGTAGTTTGTTTTCTATGCATTGATGAATAAAATTGAACCTAAAAGTATGCTTATAGATTTTATGTTGCTACACTATATATGTACAAAACATCAATCATCAAGCTGTGTCTCTATTGTTGAGCTGATATGTCATTTTGTTCTTCCTCAGAAGGTAACTGACATTCCCAGCTAGGACATTGATTGAGAATATAATTTTATTTCAAAACTGTCTGGAATCTGCTGATCAAAATCTTATTCTTAAGATTTCTTACTATGGTGGAAGTATAAACCTAGTGTTGTTTGACTGAGAGTACCTAATACATTAACATCGACATTGTATAAAATGAATTTTAATGTTTTCTACGAAAATCTGGTTTGTTTGTCATCAATTGTCTTATATAGGCTCAGTCTGGTAATATTGTAGCATTTGATGCCTTTGAACAGGAACAATTGGAAGTGTGTTTGATGGAAAGTATTTTGGTAGTGATTCCTTCAGTGCTTTTGAAAGGCCAAGCTTTCTAGCTAGAGACAACTTATTGGAAGTTTTTCAAATTTTATGGTCTCTATTTTACAATTTTGAACACCTAACTTTTGTCACCCACTGTTCCAACTCAGTTTCAACAGCAGCTTTTCACAGCACCTCCATCACGGAAGCTTTTTAAAAGGCACAACTCAAATATAGTTCAACTGTACTTTCATTCGTGTAGAATACTATGTAGTCTGTCTGGAAATATGTATTGTGCAGTTGTTATCCGTTGGCTGATAAATTTGTGTTTTGCAAACTATTTATGGTTTAAATACTTCAGCACTGGTTTTGTCCTAAATAAAAAACTGCCTAGTATTTATTTTCCAAAGCCAGCTTTTATTCTTTTGGGTTAGCCTGGAAAATAATTTTGTTTGACTTGTAGCCTTCTTTTTTGTATGTACTAAGACTCTTTTCATATTGAGTTGTTTGTATTGACTTCGTGAATTCTCTGCCTTATTTCCTTTCTTAATATTCTTGTTTTGCTTATATTTCGTCTCCCAACTATGCATCTCCCTATACCCGTCTTCACAATCACTGTCTTAACTTTTTTTCTTCCCATGTAAAGTTACTACATTCTCCAGATAATCCAAGAAGATAAGGGGTCAGATTGCTTTTTGTTTCGTAAATGGGGTCGAGTAGGAAATGACAAGATTGGAGGAGATAAACTGGAGGGCGAAATGTCAAAATCTGATGCAATCTGTGATTTCAAACGATTATTCTTTGAGAAGACTGGAAACCCTTGGGAGGCATGGGAACAAAAGACCATTCAGAAGCAACCTGGAAGATTTTTCCCATTGGATATTGTACATGTTTTATCATTTAAATTATTTGTGTGATGTTATGTAATCATCTTTCTCTGGTCAGGTGGATATTCAACTCAATCTTGTTATGTTGAACTTGCAGGATTATGGTGTTAACAAACAGGTATCAAACAAGAAAAAAAATGATAATGACAGCAAACTACCCCCGCCATTAATAGAATTGATTAAGATGCTCTTCAACGTGGAAACTTATAGGTTATAGTCAAATATACCTCTTCATTTTATTAGAATATGTATGATGCAATACTGAGTCTATAGTTTTGTAGATCTGCCATGATGGAGTTTGAGATTAATATGTCTGAAATGCCACTTGGGAAACTAAGCAAAAGCAATATCCAAAACGGTATGTTGTCACTTTACGTTTTCTGATCTATGGTAGTTCCCTATTTCCTTTGTTGGATTGCATCAAGCAATCCCATAGTCTTTATCAGAGTAATAAATGTTTGATTTTATGTTGGTTACCTTCTCTTCCTAGGGTTTGAAGCATTGACTGATATACAAAATCTGTTAAAACTTACTGATTCTGATCCATCAATCAAGGAAAGCTTACTTATTAATGCCAGCAACCGGTTCTTCACCATGATCCCTTCTATTCATCCACATATTATTAGGGATGAAGATGATTTTAAATCCAAGGTGGTGCTTTTTTTTTCATTTTGGGGTTTGGTAATGAAACATGAAATTAGATTGATTTATCTTATTTTGTTAGTTATCTACTTGAAGTCATCACTCATGAAAGCTAATATATATATATTTTGGTCCTGTTTTAAGATCAAATGAAATCATTTTATGTTTGAATTTTGAATAGAGAAATGGGAACTTTATACTATACAGTTGCTGATTTTAAAGTTTTGTTGTCTTGAAATTTGACCTACAATAATGCTGGACACGTGAAATTTAGTCTGTTCTTTGTTACAATAATGTTCAAGGAATATCAAATATATGATTGATAGAAAAGTTATCTAATTCTATCTGGTTTTTCTTTTTGTTGTAGGTGAAAATGTTAGAAGCCCTTCAAGACATTGAAATAGCCTCTAGATTAGTTGGATTTGATGCCAACAATGAGGACTCAATTGATGATAGTTATAAGAAGCTCCACTGCGATATATCTCCACTTCCTCATGATAGTGAAGATTTTTGTTTAATTGAAAAGTTTCTCCATAATACTCATGCCCCTACACATACGGTACGATTATATTGGGTATACAAGTTAGTGCTTGGTGTATTAATGTCTCTGCTGTGATCTCTTTCATTTCTCACAATGTAAATGTTTCCACTATGTTTGTAATCCATTTATACAGGACTGGAGTCTTGAGCTGGAAGAAGTTTTTTCACTTGAAAGGGAAGGTGAATTTGATAAGTTTGCTCCTTACAGGGATAAACTTGGAAACAGAATGCTCCTATGGCATGGTAGGCTTTGGATATGTGACTTTAATTTCTTGTATGTTTGTTGTGAAATACTCTCCTGAGGCAATGAGAATGCAAAATTTGAAAGGAATGTAAACAGATTTCTTAAGGTGATAATCTATGAGGCTTCCAATCTCGAAATGTCTCTAGGAATTATTCTCATAATGACTACTCTAGAAGTGCCGAGATAATACAAAACCAGTGACCAAAGGAGTTCTAGCTTACATAAGCTGAAACTTTTATGCTAAAATTTCTTTCATCACTGTCAGATTGGATCATTTTTAGTTGTGAACTATAATCACATCGATGACTATTTCTTTTTAATGTGCATACTTTCAGCCAGAGATGACATATGTACAAATTTTAGATTGGCACCTCTAACGAAATTGTTCTCTATATAGGTTCTAGGTTGACAAACTTTGTGGGCATTCTTAGCCAAGGACTCAGAATAGCCCCTCCTGAAGCCCCCGCGACTGGCTATATGGTCCTATCTATTCCTCCCTTATTAACTCTTGTTTATATTTTGTTGGATACCAATACCTAATTTAACTTTGCAAAGCAGTACTAAACTCTGAATATTTTGTATTGCAGTTTGGGAAAGGGGTGTACTTTGCGGACCTGGTCAGCAAAAGTGCCCAGTATTGCTTCACTGATAAGAAAAACCCTGTTGGTCTAATGCTATTGAGTGAAGTTGCACTTGGAAACATCTATGAGCTCAAGAAAGCTAAGGCTAGTCTGCTTTAATCCAATTTGTGAATTTAGCTTTTTCTTCAAATAAAGTAATAATTTTAAAAACAAAATCAGGAAAGTTAAAAAAATTACTATTTCCTCCAAATAAGTTAATCCAAACAATCAAATATGGTTGAATATTTGTTAGTGCATACGCATTCAAAATGAGCCACAATGTTGCTTTCAATAACTTTTGGTTTCATACTGATTGTCTGTCTTCTGAGAAACAGTATATGGATAAACCTCCCGAAGGAAAGCACTCTACTAAAGGACTGGGCAAGAAAATGCCTCAAGAATCGGAATATGCAAAGTGGAGAGGCGATGTGACTGTTCCTTGTGGCAAACCAGTGCCATCAAATGTCAAGGCTTCTGAGCTCATGTACAATGAGTATATTGTTTATAATACTGCCCAAGTAAGTTTCAAGTTTGGTTTATTTCTGTCATATAATGCCAACGAGGCAAGCACTAGCTTAAATTATAAGTTTCAATTTTGTGCAGATAAATTTATATTGAAGTTTCTTGTAGATGATTTTTAGTTATGTATGTTTAATGGCTAACTTAATTGGGATAGAAATAGTGTGCAAGAGGTAAAGAAAGAAGAATGAATAGCCAGATTTAATGTGGAAATGTCTTGATGAGGAAAAACCACTGGCAGAGGAGAAACAAATCACTAATAAAATTGATATGATAGAGATATAAAGAGAGCGGTTGCTATAACATTATTATGTAAGTGGATATTGAACTTTAGCCCAAAAACATAAGGCTTCTTCCCCCCAAAAAAAGAGATCAGTGGTGTGACCCTTGGTCTCGGTGTATCAACTCGGGGCCTCCACCTCTACCACAGACCCCAAAGAATATCAAAATTATTTCTTCAGCAAATTGATGGCAGCACGAGATTTTGAGGCCAGACCCAAGAATTTGGTGTCATTAACACTACAGATTCTGTCTAAAAATTTTATTATTTGAAACTCCAGTTTCTGAGATAAACAACAAGCTAAAGATTCTTATATCCCTATGGTAGATAGGACACAACTGTCAGCAAGGATCTATAGCTGATTAGCTTGAGTAGTAAGCTTGTGTTTTTCTATTGTCTGTGGTTAAACTTGGTTCATGACCTACTTGCATTATACTCTGTATGAGCATTTTTGGATTTGGCATAGATAAAGCCTGATGTTACATTTCCTTTTCTTCTTTTGGTAATAACATGTGTATGACTGGATGTGTTCTTTTGTACAGGTTAAGATGCAATTCTTGTTGAAGGTGAGGTTTCATCACAAGAGATGAGCACTGTGAGAAGTTTGCTGTTTTGGGGCTAAACAGTGTTTTGACCTGACTTGTACGTAGTAGTCCATCTGGGATTCCCTAGAATTGTCTTAGTGAGGTCTCATTTTGAGTTGACTGGAGATCTTTCTACCTTTTTTGGCGCATGCTTGTAAGTGCGGGGATTATCTAGTTGAAACCCGTCACTTGTAGCTGAATTATCCCATGCAATTTGTGATCCGGTTATCTGTATAGAATCGCCATTTTAATCTTATTTAGTATATGTTGCATTTTAAACACCATCTTACCCAGTCTAGTAATTAGTTGATGGTCGTTGGTCTGAGGTTACTTTTTGTTTTCTCTAACCTTACTCAGAAATTAGAACCGGGTGCCAGATAGAAGACTAGATTGGCGGTAATGAAAATAGGCAATGAGCACAAGACATTATGTGGTCTGCATGTGTCGTGAAGGTGATGCTATTAATCAATGCACCAACAAAGTGTTGATTATGACATCATGCCATGGGTATATATAAATTTTTGGCAGTTATTTGCATATGGCTATCAATGGAGTTTGCAAAGCTCTATGGTGGTGACTGACTGTGAGTACTTAAAACTTAGGCGGCTCTTAGTAAGACCCATGCGTGACATTGACTCTTCTATATACAAACAGCCATTTCTCATTATCAAGTATATGACGAAGTGTTGTCTCCTCATATCTTTTTTTGGTTGTGTTTGCTATCTCGTATGTTCCTCTGTATATGTTGTGTTTACTGATTTTTGGCAAATTTTGATTCACGGACTAGTTCCTCCCACAAAATACAGCTGGTTCTTAGTTTGGTAATGTAACGTAAGCAGTGTTTTTTCATTGTTAGTTATTTAGCTGAATTATCGTGTTTTGGTGTTTTCTGATGGCTTTTCATCTGAATCTAGTCCAAGTGTTTGGACTAGGCAAATACACAGTGCAATTTTGAAAACTGCAACTTAATGTATAATATTAAACCGTTGGAGTCCCGTCTTTTGAGCGTGACTTAACCAAGAAAGTGATGCAAGTGATGATGTACAATAGTTGACTTTGTATAGTGATTTCTGAAGAATGCAGATTTGATTTAAGATTTTGATAACGACTTTGAGATATCTAATGTTATATGAATCTATCAGTATATCCTATGTCCAATAGACAAGATTTGAATTTCATGATACTGCCAAAGAACAACTAATTACCAGTCTGTTCTCTGCAGTTTTAAACAAGGGCTATATTGTAGATTTTTTAAGACTTATTTTTTATGATTGCTTAGAAAAATCAAACACTAATAGTGAGATCAAGTATTACTACAGTATAGATGTTTTAAAAGTTCGAGTAAAAAATAATATAATAATTGTATATTTTTATTTAATGTATAATTTATTTTTCAATAAATGTTTATTGTTTTTTTTCCTTAATAGACTAAAGATAATGTCACTGAAAGTAATTATTTGGTTATTTGCATTGCTTTTCTACACATACAAATTGATAGTTGAATGAATAGATTATTTCATAAAATATTGAATGAATTTCCAGATGACCTTTTTTGTTTTAGTTTGGTTATTTACCCCCTATGTGGTAATGCCAAGCTTCTTAATGAAATTCAAGTTTCTTAAAAAATAGTAATAAATGAATAAATTAATAAATAAAAACAACAAATTTATTGACACAATAACTCAGACCCTTCTTATGATTTCTACAGCTGTAACCATTTATGTTTTCTCACTGAAATTTACTCTTTCTTCCCTTCTCTGCATCGTGGTTCACCAAATTTATCTCCTCTTTGAATACTCGTATCATTTTTCTTACGTATAAAATACATATAAATTCTTTTCTGACATTCTTTTGAATTTTTTTTATGTATTTCACGTATAAAATACATATCAAAATTTGGGACATCATATTTTAATTTCCTTTTAGTTCTTTTTAACACATTCAAAATTTATTTATAGAATATAAGAATGACAATATGTTTGCTTTAAACTAGTCTGTACGTCAATTTATATATCATGGACAAATTGGAGAAGGTTGACCTGTCAACCACTATTTATTTCTTTTGTAATTTTTTTTAAAAAAAGTTTGTAAATGTTATTGGATATATAAGTTTAAGTTTTCATTTTGTATTCATTTTAAGTTTAAGTTTTCATTATTGGATATAATTTATTTTATAACTCAAGTTCTTCAATATTAATGGAAAATATATCCTCGAATCGACTTTAAATTAAATTATAAATATATTTTAAGATATTCATTTAAATTTATGAATTTAATTTATTTTATCAAATAAGAACTCAAACTTTCTTCTTCTCTTTCTTATTGATAGCTCGATTCACTGAACCATTTCCAAATGAAACATGTTAATTGTTTCAATCTACCCTTAATCATTGAGTCAACTTCTCACCTGTTCCTGATAAATTGAAGATAAAAAAATTAAACAAATTGATATGTTTTACTAATTCTATCTTATATCAAATTTATCCAAAAAAACAAGTCTTTAAGAATTATATTTTTCTAATTAAAAGAAAAAAGAAAATAAATAAATGTGATAATAGTTCTGGTCGGATATGTCATAGTATTAGTGTTTCTTGTTGTTGTAACTAACACATTATTTTTCAAATTGATTTCTTACAATTTATCCACTTATTAGCAACACGTGGTTAATAATATGATAATATAAAAAAATAACACTAGTAATTAATGGAGGAATGTGCTAATAAGTATTTATAAAATGTCGGTTAAGAAACAAATCATACATTTAATTAAATGCTTCCTTTGTTCTTTTATGATATTCTTTTAATGTTTTTCTACTAAAATCAAGAAAGTCATTTAATTTTTAATATTTTTAATATAATTTTGAATAAGTTATCTATTATACTTTTTTCAATTTGTTTTAACGTAGATTTATATTTATCGTTATACTTTTCCCCTCTTATGCTACCTATTTTTGTTTTCTCTCCATATAATTAAATTAAACGTATAACTAAAAAAAATCGCATTATTTAAAATTTAAAACATCAAATAAAAAACTTAATAATTTTATTTTTTTTATATAAAAAATATTTACTTAAATTCTAGATCCCTTCTAATTGTAATCCATCCAGTGTTATGGTCTCCTTTAAGAATTCTAAGAACGAAAAGAGGTGTGAATACATGCAGAAAACATTTCTATGTTGAAATCAGAAATTTGAGATGATAAGTGGAAATATGAAATGTTATTAATCAACTCATACTTATCTCTTGGGTGGACTTTTATTTGTTTACACATTTTCTAATAAGGTTTACCCCTTAATCTTTGTTTAATCTACATAATTACACTTTCACTGTACACATTTGATAAAAAATAGTGTATAGTAGGATGTGTTAACTATTCCTAAAACGAGGTGGTAATAATCTTAAGCTTGATTTAAAACTAATATTATGATAGGTTTGATTGGTGTTTGTGGAAGGAGGTGGTAAGAAGTAGAAAGTTGTCGGTAGAGTTAACCGGCAGGTGCCAGTCTACTAACTTGAGTTAGGAAGCGACAAACTGCAGCAGTTCCAAGGTGCGGCGTTCGGCGCAAAACTATAAAACAAAAACTAATCAACCAATTTATTTATTAAACCAAACCAAACAACCATACCAACCCCATACAAATACCTATTATTACATAAATCAGAGCTTTCAGCTTCTTAATTAGCAATTTTCAGTTTCAGATAAAATAATACATAATTATTTTTAATAATACTATTTTAATAATGTAAGAAAAACAACAATATTAAATAAATCTACTCATAATTGTTATATAAGGAATTCGTTTTAGTTATTATAAGTATGGTAATAATATTGAAAAAAGATGAATGATTTAGTAAATAGATAGATAAAATAGGAGTGTGGAAGCAATAGAAAAACCAGTGATGTAATGCCTCCACCATTAAGAAATGTTCCCTCTGAACCCTACATAAGAGGGTCACATGTCCCCATTAACATTTCTTATAAGACTCTTTATGCCCTTATTCCCACTGTCCCACTTCCCCTGACCCCTTCCCTCTCCCATACCATACTCTTCACTCACATTTTAGTTTGCACCATTTCCTAGTGTGTTCGTGTGCCTACAAATTTTATTCACATAAAATACACCAACACCTCTTTCTCTTTCTCTTCTGCTCATCACTACTGTACTCATTCTATGGCTTCTGCAAGTGGAAATGGAGGCTCTAATGGCTCTGGCTCTCCTTGCGGGGCATGCAAGTTCCTCAGGCGAAAGTGTGCAGCTGACTGCATCTTTGCACCTTACTTTTGCTCAGAACAAGGCCCTGCTAGATTCGCTGCCATACATAAAGTGTTTGGTGCCAGCAATGTTTCCAAGCTGCTTTTGCATATACCAGCTCATGATCGTTGTGAAGCTGTTGTCACAATTGCTTATGAGGCTCAGGCTCGTATCAGAGACCCCGTCTATGGCTGTGTCTCTCACATTTTTTCCTTACAACAACAGGTACTATTATATATATATATATATATATATATATATATATATATATATATATATATATATATATATATATATATATATATATATATATATATATATATATATATATATATATATATATATATATATATATATATATATATATATATATATATATATATATTCTCTCCAACCTCATCAAAAGTTTCATACTTTCTGGGAAAATAAAATACCTAGATCTTCTCATTAATCATGCTCAGGTTTTGTGTTTATATCTCCTCGTAAACATCGAATAAGTAACACATTAGCCCCTATTTGGTGTTAGACAAAACTTGAATACAGTTTTAGAGATGTTTTTGTCTGATCAAAATCAAAAGTTTATGTCAATAGCTTACATGTAAACATCTGTTATTTGAATTATTAAGCTTCGAATTTAATGGAAAATAAGACGGATAGGGAAGATAATACCGAAAACACTTTAAAAAGTATGTTTAAGTTTTATTCTTAAATGGGTTTTTATCAAGAAGTAGACATAAAAATAAACCCAACTAGTCTCTCGTCAATCAAATTCTGTTTATCATGTTAATTTTCTTTCTGAAACCCCTTCTTGGTTATTTAGTTTATGTTGGATATTTGGAAAAATGGGGTCATTCAAGAAAACCAGCTACTCCTGTCGTTTTCTCTTGCTTGAAGTCTAGGTACCTAAGTCTGGCTTCTATGACGCCTCAAGGGCCAGTGCTCAAAGAATAATATTTATTACCATTGGCTTGTATATAAAATACACACCAGTCAATTTATTTAGAAAGAAACAGTTCTGTAATAAAAATTCCGAGTCTTGTAATTTTGTTACATTTTGCTTTTTTTTGTTGAAATGCAGGTGGCATGCTTGCAAGCACAGCTGATGCAGGTGAAGGCTCAGCTGGCTCAGAACCTGATGGAGTCGAGGAACATGGAGAATAATAATCATCAGTGGGCAGGGAATCATAGTGTTGCAATGAACCATCCATTTTGTCCCACTTACATGAACCCTATATCTCCTCAAAGCTCTCTTGAGTCAATTGATCACAGCAGCATGAACGATGGAATGAGCATGCAAGATATACAAAGCAGAGAGGAAAGAGCATACAACAACAATGAGTTGGGTGAGCTGCAAGAACTGGCGCTCAGAATGATGAGGAACTGATTATGACTAGGTTTAGCCTTTTCATTTTCATAGAAGGATGTTCCTTGATGTTGAGGGGACATGGTCTTTTGCAAGTGTTGTATATATAATGAGAGTCTCATCAAGAAAACTGGCCATAACTGATAAGCCTAAAGTTTAAACTATGCATTAGGCTTTTTCTGTTTGTGGATTCAATCCAAAAGAAATTAATTTTTTACAGCCTAGCTAGCTCAGTTTTTCTCTCTCTCTCACTCTCCATATATACATATATGCTTTTGCTCAAATTTGCAGTGTTGATTAACATTGAGTCTAGAAAATAACTTGGCTTTGTTATGTGAACTATACTACAGTGAAGCATAGACAGTCTTAAGCAAAAATGGCAAAAGGGAAGTCTATAAAATAGGGGTTGTCATAAATTATTATGCATTCTTTGCCTGTCAAACTTCAATAATTATGGTGTGTACCTTTGAATTATGAGTTGTCCTTGGTTTCTCCCTCTCCCTCCTCGCTTAATGGGGATCTTTTTTCCAACAAAACCACACGCTTAATTGAACTTTCTAGATCACAATGCTTGACACGTTCAACTCTTTTGTTTTATTTATGGTGGGAATCCCCATCTAGGTTAATTTCGATTTGTTAAAAGACAAACACATACTGGCCTCACCTGTCTACTTTAGTGAATAATCTCTTTCACGTTTCTGAGGTGTTTCGCGACAGAAAGTAACATGAAAAACAATACTTTACACACTAACCTCTCCCAGTTTACTCAAAAATAAATTATAATTACACCCTTCTTTTTATTTCTTATTTTTCCGATTTTTTGAGGAGGAAGCAACAAAGGGACCAAAAAGAGCTCATACATGAGTCTTAATAATTGCATATTAATAACATAAAGCTTTTTCACCACCTATTTTTTATATGTTGCATAAAAACTAGTGTGATGCCCCATCTTGTTGAACACCTTTAGATCCAAATGCAATGTTCCCTTGGGTGCATTGATGAGACATTTTTCTAAGATTTCTTTTTGCAAGGCAGGGAGCTATAGAGGGCACTTGGATGCTACCATCATAGTTAAAGCCAAGCACAACCCTAGGGTTAGTATATCCAATGGGCCCTACTTGGTTAACAGGTAGTTTTACCTAACATTACTATGCTAATCTTATTGCAATATCAATATATATATATATACCAATGATTTTGTATTCGTACAAGTAGACAAAGTGTCTCCCCGATTCAATACATGGCTGCATATCACTATTTTTATTTAACCAATTAACCTCATTCTTCATATAATAACATCAAACGAAGAGCCTCGCACTGCTTTGACTTGGTAAGAGGCATCAAGATGAATAAAATTTAGTGGGGTGTTGAAACTTTTACGCACGGTGATGATCAAACAATGAAAGAGTTGTAGTAATAAACCGACAGAAATAGAGAACCGTACTATGTATCGAATCGACTTGGTCTTATAAAGTGCTGTTCTTTCTTTTTGTTTTTTGATCCCATCAAAGTGCTGTTCTTGTGATTATAACTGAGTTCATAAGTGTACTTTTAAGTTGCTAATCGTGAAACTATTTTATAATTTCCTTGCATGCGACTCGATTGTTATTGGTGAGTTCGTACTAATTTGATGGGTAAAATAAAAACCAAGCATGCAATGTGTGCCTTATAAATTATTTATAAATAGAAGGAAAATATAATTTGGTCTGAGAGTTGTGCACACACAATAATAGGTGATACCTTGAGTAGGGGAGACAAGAGTAGTGGACAGGGATCTTGTTCAACACTTTCATTACACAATTCAACCATGGGGACCATACGCAGAAGCTCCAAGTGAAGCACAAGTAACCCAGTTGCAGTATGACCTAATAATAATCACTCCTATGACGAAACTTAATCTGCATGTGTGTGTCTCTCTAACTAAACAGATATAAATTAAGTCTCAAATTTCAAATCATTGACGTGCCTTTGCAAACCAGTTTTATAGTAATTAATTTAAGTATTCCTTAAAATAAACGCTTCTATCAAGCACGTACGTTGATAATTATGATATGTATAGATCCTGGAAACAGAACTAGAAGTAGCTGAAAGATCTGCTAGGGTTATAGGCTTATAGGACTGAGAAAATTAATGAAGTGAGCAGGCCATGGAAAATTGTTGTTTAAGTATCGATGGACCACCTTTAGAACCTTGGATGAACACGAACTTACATATGAACAATAAAATAAACATCCTCGGTCTCTGTCAGGATTGATTTCATGAAAAAAAATATATATGTTTATGCATAATCAGTCCTATTAAACGGCCGTTAATTCCACAATTTGTCTAAAGCAGGGATAAGAAGGATTAAATAAAAAAGAAAAAACTTTATGCCGGACCATTATTTGCATCTGGAAAAGTAATTATTAATTGGGAAGACAAGACCCATTAGTTTAGTTGAAGCCCGGTGATTATGATTAGCTAGCTGAACATGAGAGCAAAAGTTTCTCCAAAAATAAAGTAGAATGGAACCTGAGCTCAGAGAAGATAAGATCGGTATTGGTCTTTACTTAATTTGATGAGTTGCTGTGTGATAAAATAAAGAAATAATTAATTGCAGAAGATGAGAAGAGTGAAGAGTGGTGTTTATTATAGTTTATTGCAAGTATAATTTTATTAATTAGATTAATAGAATTAAATTTAGTGTTTTCTGAAAGAAGAAATATTTTAAAGATGTACAGTGAATGATGAATTATATTGTATGCATATATTTGATCTCCGGGATTGGCGAAAGGACTGGGTTTGCATTAATATATGATATTAGGTCAAAAGTGGGACACACGTGCAACTTAAATGTTTGATTTAACATGGATGTCACTGACATGTATTAGACAGAGGACTTTGTCTTCAAAACAACACAAGTAACTGCCTTTCTTGTTTCTTATTATGAGATTACAAATTTTCAACACACAAGAATAAAAGAAATCAAAGTTTCTGCAAGCCACGTTTGCGTTTTAATACTATTTGTTTTGAACTCGATGAGAATGGCAGATCTTCAAGGATTCAAATAGGTTGCCCTTGTACTTGTTTATTTTCAAGATTCAAAATTCATTAAATCTTATGATTAGTTAGAAATTCGTATTATTGCAAATATTATTTTCTTACACGTACGTGTTTGTTAATTGAAGTTATTCATTCTTAGAATTAACATTTATTTCTCATCAAGTTAATGGAAATTAAACTAAGGAACTGATTTGTTCTTTGAGATTCAAACCCAATGCAGAAAGTGAAGAAGGTAGATATTAATTATTCACAATTTGCAGAATGCATGATCAGCATTTGGAATATTTAAGTGACCTTATCATACATGGGGTCCCACAATTCTGGAATCTACCAAAAAAGAACGATTATTTTCACATATTTCTTTTTTTTTTCTTACTTATTATTGATTTGACAAGTTTATTTATATACCATCAAAAGTTTTCAAGTGGACACAAACAAATATTATAATATTAAGTTAGATCACTGTTTAGTTTTTCTTTAGTGTATAATATTTTCGTAACTGAAAAATATTATAAACTTTTATAACAATGTACAATCTCAGATAAAAATTCAAAATATTAAGTTTCTGTAAATTATAAAGTGTTATATTGTTATTTTTTGTTATTAACACCATAAAAAAAATCCCTCATTATGTAAATAACCAAACAGTCATCTAACTTTTTGTTTTTCATATTATTGTGCACTTCATTTCCCCAAAATTCACTATTAAAAGCTTCTTTCAACTGCTGTACATATATCATAAGATTAATCAATGGTAAAAACTTCAAGCTGATTATCAAGCACTATAATACACGAAAAAAAAAATACTAGTTGATAAAATTTAGTCAATCGGACCAACTTCTTTTTATCAAATACAAGAAAAAGAATATATTCAATTTTAAGTTTGGTACACAAATAAACAACAACCTGATTTTCACTTTTATAGTATATTTTAACCTATTTTTTAATTTGTTTGAAAAATTCAATTTAACCCGTAATTCTTATAATTTTTTTAATATGATTCAATTATGTCATTCCTTTTATATTGAGTTAATGCGTGCATACATATCACATGTATTTTAATTTTTTTTTTTAAATTTGTTATGTTATTGTTGTGTCACTTAATAAAGACTATTGTTGATTAAATCCACAATAAGTGCATCTGCACTGATAAATATTATTATTCTCTCCGAATGTACTTGTATAATATATGATAACCTTTTTTTCATAACTTAATTAGTCATCAAAATGTATAAAAACACAATTTGGTATTTTTACCAAATATTTTTTGGTATTTTTATCAAATAATTGGTGTGCAAGAAATTTAACTACAATTTGTTAAAACTAAAATTCATCCACTTCATTTCCATACATTCACAAACATATCAATTTCATTTATTAGGTGTTCAATTTCAATTTTAGATTCACAAAACATTAAAAAGCATATATCATTAACATCACAAAATACATGAGAATTTCATATTTTACAATTAATCTCAACAAATATGAAAAATCCTCCATGGTAGACCTATTTTCCAAGGTTCTTTGTAGTTGCTCCATGCTCCAATCGTGTTTCCCCTACGCATTTTCATCTTCAATTTGTGACTCATCTTCTTACTCAATCCAAAAGGGACAAAATCACCATTGATAAAAAACTCAAAAAGAAGAAGGGAGAGCTTCCCAGCACCCCAAACAGCCTCTACAAGCCTCTCTCAATCGCTTTAGATGAAGAATGAAGTGTAGGAAGAGAAGAATTCCAAAAATCCTCGCAAAACATAACTAAATATCTGTTTTACGCGTTTCTAGACTTACAGACTCACGAACTTCTAAACTCCTCAAATGAAAAGTCAACTCGTCCAAACAAGTAAATAGTATCAGTCAGAACTCGGTAGTGCTTACTTGTATGTAATATATATATATATATATATATATATATATATATATATAGGGGTTTGCTAACGCGCGTACGCATGTTTTTCAGTTGGTACATTTTAGCAATGTGTATCGGGTTTTAGTAGACAAAAATACCCTTATATATCATGGATTGTAAGTTTTAAGGTTAAGGGTATTTTAATAATTTTCATTCTCAAAACTAAAAAAAAAAGAAACCCCCAAAACCCTTACTCACCTCTCTCATTCCTCTCAACCCTTTCTCTTTCATCTCTCTCACTCCAACCTTTTCTCTATCATCCCTACTGTAGCCCCAATTGAAAAAATCAGAAACACTTGTCGTTAAACAATTTCAGGCAAAGGTTCATTCAAGATCTCTTCAATTTCACCATCTTCACTAACCTCTCTAATTTCATCATTTGCATATGTTGAATCATCATCTCTAAAAAAAACCCTCTAGGCCAATTACCAATTCCTTCAGATATCAATTATGCTTGTGAAAATTAGATAAAATTATATACGACAAAAAATATAAAATGAAAACTCATTATAAAATCATTTTTTGTAAGAAATTGTTTAACAACGAGTGTTTCTGATTTTTTCCAGGCCAATTACCAATTCCTTTATGTCATTATGCTTGTGAAAATTAGATAAAATTAGATAAGACAAAAATTATAAAATGAAAACTCATTATAAAATCATTTTTTGTAAGAAATTGTTTAACAGCTAGTATTTCTGATTTTTTCTAGGTCAATTATCAATTCCTTTGTGCTTGTGAAAATTGGATAAAATTAGATAAGACAAAAATTATAAAATGAAAACTCATTATAAAATCTTTTTTTTTTTAAGATTGTTTAACGACAAGTGTTTCTGATTTTTTTCAATTAGGACTACAGTAGGGATGACAGAGAAAAGGTTGGATGAGAGAGATGAAAGGGAAAGGGTTGAGAGGAATGAGAGAGAGAGGTGGGTAAGGGTTTGGGGGTTTCTTTTTTTTCTTTTTAGTTTTGAGAATGAAAATTATTAAAATACCCTTAACCTTAAAACTTAGAATCCATGATATACAAGGGTATTTTTGTCTACTAAAACCCGGTACACATTGCTAGAATGTACCAACTAAAAAACAGGCGTACGCGCGTTAGCAAACCTCATATATATATATATATATATATATATATATATATATATATATATATATATATATATATATATATATATATATATATATATATATATATATATATTAATTTTAGTTTGGTAATGAGTTTATTATTTCGGTTTAAAAAGCATTATTAAGAGATGATGAACAACCATGAAAGAGATTTTAAACCCTTTCTGGCTTTCGTATTGTTTTTGGGCTGTGATAGATAAACATCCCATATCCTAATCAACCCCTTAAAAATATTATTTTTTATTAGGTCTGTTATAGAAGTAGGAAAACTTTGGGGTTTTCATAAAATTTTCTATTTTTTTTTCACTCCTGTACATTCATTGTGTTCATACATACTTGAGGAGAGCTTGGATTTGCGTAAAAAGAAGGACTGTTCATACATACTTCATTGTCTTGTGGAAGAGAGAAATAAAAAGCAAATGAGAAATTCTTAATTATTTTTTTTAATGTATTTCATAAATATATAGTATATTTTTACTTTAAAATTAGAAGTTAAAAATTGCACATTGCTCTTTTATACTTCTTGTTAATACATATTCGGGCGTTTTTATCGTTAACAACAGTTATTTAACACTTTGAAAATGAGTTTCAATATTTGAGTCTCGCCAAGGTTATATTAGTTTGAAAAAAATAATCAACTTTTTTAAATGTAATTTACTTTGAAAGATAAATAAGTTCGAAGCGGTTGAAGGTAAATCGGTTAGCAATCTATCAACGATAATTTTTATTATTTTTTATAATTTTTTATTATAATTATTTACGATTTTTAATTATATAGATAGATAGTTTGACTTATTTTAATAAATTAAAATATTTTTAAATAATATTTTAATATTTTAGATATTTATTTTATGTATTAGTCAAATTATGAAAATTGACATTATTTTTATAATGATGTGTGGTAAAATAAATGAACATTTTATTGTTATAAAAAGATAAGTCAAATTAATTTATTTTAATTATACTTCAATAAATATATAAAAATTCAAAACTGCTTCTACTTTTAATTTTTTTATTCGATGTATTGAAATTAATTGTTATCGTTATTAAAATTGGAAAAAACCTTTCAAACTATATTCTAAACACAACCTTAATAATAAAAGCAATCCAAAAAAGATATTTTCTTCTTTTCTGTGTATTTAATTTAGTCACATATATTAATTACACATATATGAGTTATCTCTTTAATTTTCTCTATAATAACCCATGATTGCATCCGTATTGTTGTTTTGTTGTTATCAAATAGTTAAATATGTTGCTGTTAAACATTATAATTTAATAAGTTAGTTTATCACCTTTAAACTTTTAAGTAATTAATAACCTTTAACTTTCAACATTTATTGCAACACGTTCTAAGTTATAGTGCCAATTTTTCTTTATTGCTTCGGCCTTCTTCATATGGATCATGATTTGGATTTGAGTCCACTTAGGTTTCAATTCTTTACTATTGAAATTGGGTCATAGGAGATTGAGATTGTTAGGTGTGTAGGAAGTGGCTGCCCAAGTATGTTTTTGTCTATGTTCAAAACTTGGTCCATTTTTCCCATTTTGTTTTCTTTTAATTATGTTCAGATTATAAATAAAAAGTATTAGTTGCAATAATTGTGGGGATTAGGCTTGATTAAAAATATCAAGAGCACAAGAAAATAATGATTTGATAAAATAGGTTATTAGTTTATTAAATGTTGTAGGCACTTGATTTATTGATAAGATTAGGCTGGTTATTCCTTCTCTACAACATCATGTTTATTTAAAACCACTAATTAAACTAATTAAATTAGAATTTAAGTCAACTATATCCAAAATATGCCCCATTGACAACAATTTGATTAAGAGTTTTTTTAAGTGACTACAATTTCTAATATTATCCTTTCTCAATTTATTATTTTTTCAAAAATAAATATTTTCTAGCAATGAGTTGTAAGTAATAAATTGTTTTACATTCACTCTTTTTTTTCAAACCACGTGTGTTTAAAATAAAAAGTGCATCACATGACAATTTTATAAATCTTAAATTTTTGTTTCTCAATCTATTTTAATATTGGATAATTTTTCTTTGGTAATTACATTAAGCATGTATTAATTCAAGCTCCTCACATGTGAAGACTTGATAATTTTCAAATTTCCTAACAATATTTTCTTAAAGTAAATAAAAAGAATTATTCTCACTTACTTTTTATGCTAAAGAGCCCCTTGTGGCTTAATGATCCTTCTCTTCTCCAAATTCTAAAAAACAAAAGCCCACTCTTAATTTGTTTTTGTAAATTTTATTATTTTAAAAAACATATAAAATATTCATATCACATCTACACGGAATAACGCAAATCTAATTAAAAATACAGTTACTAATTATAATTGTTAGCTAAGTTATTAACAAAATCCCAAAATAAAATTAGTTTTTTTTATCTCTTGAAAAAATCCATATAAATCTGTTTATTTTTTCTTTTTCAAAAGAAAATATACCCAGATATATTATAAAAAAAAAGAGAAAATATTTTTACGGGTTTTTCTATATGACCCATCCTGAAAATGGAGTTGAAATAAAAATTAAAGCGTGTAGATAAGTGCAGTAAGAGAGGAACTTCAGAAATATACAACATGTGTTAAGAGAGCATGGACCACCATTATGATTAAGTAAGCTACAAATCCAACTGAAAAAGACATAACTGAACATGGAGCACAATGATAACAAAGAAAACAGTATTATTTGTTAAACATGCATTGCACCACCCTTTATCACAGCAGAAAGTGAAATTCAATGAGTACAAGCCTCATAGATTGCATGGTATAGCCAAATATATGGGAGCAAGTGCATGAACTTAACTCATTATCAGAAACAAGATCCTTTGGCAACACACATAAATTTCATCATATCATCACTAATATATAACCATTTTACGTGATGGGGGTTCTGAATTTGCAGTACTTATGTTCATCTTTCAAATTGAGGAACATTGAGACTTAAGATGTACCTATGCTATTTCTACTGATATATTTCTTCACACATTCCCAGTGTTTACCCTAATGAATGCTAGATTTGATTCATTGAATGGTAACTATCACAAATTAATGCTACTTTGATTTGCTTGTTTTATCTTAGGTTTTAAGTTCCATAGAACACAGATTAAGAAATGTGATTTAAACTATTTGTAATCTTTAGTATGTTATTTATATCTCTCATTTATTATCCGTCATTTCATATTATTTCTCTGTTTTTTATAGGATATAATGATACAAGGTTCAAATATTTGTCATTTAGAGTGTTTTTGGAATTAAAAAGTCTGCACAAACAAACACTTTCATAGGCAAACATGTTCGAGAGGCATTGGAAAAAAAAATATCAAACAAATGACATATTTCTGGCTCTTGCTAAGCATTTGTCTGTATTTCTTCAACATCTTATCTCCAAAAACCAAGGTAAGAACAATATAATTTTGTAGTTTCATAACGTACTTCAATATTACATAAACCTATTGATCTTGTTTAATTTGCTGAAACAAGGTAACTGGGAAATAGAAGAAATTCCGTAAGTTTCATCATTCATCAACCAAAAGTGCTTTTTCATAAAAAGAATCATTCAGAGGAATATATTGTGTGAGTGGGTGAAGCATGTACTTCAATGACATTAATTACTCTGAATAATATGCTCTATCTACATGTATGTTGCTTTCCCCTCAAACCTACAGATACTTGTTTAATATATCAGTTACTTTGGGATTACCATTCCCTAGCCTATTCCATATATATTCCAAATATTTTCAATGTGCAAACATATCTATCCTTTAGGTCAAATTTAGGATCTTCATCAAGTCCATAAACAAACATAATTTACTTCATATACAAAAACCAAAGTTTATCAATATAAGATTTTATTATTCTAATAAATACCAATAGTTCACTAAGCTAAACAAAACAATACTATAATGCGGATTCCCATTACAATTATATATCACATTCTAGGCTTCCTCAGGTAATAAAGTGCATGCTTCGCCACACATGTGCAACAAATTCAAAATTGATAAAGTTGACTTCACCAATTCTTTCATGCAGACTCTGATCTTTCATGAAGTAAATTTCATAATCACCAAAACTCACTCTTACTGAAGGTTATCCACTTGATAAAAGGTCCACTGCCTTTGCACGTCACAGGCCATGGAGTTACAACTCTCTTCAAAGCTAGAAAAGGAGATGCTTTCCTCTACTGTTACGGAATTGTCATCATTTCCAATAGGGTTTGGGTCCATGAAGGTATCAGTATTTCCATAGTACTGTGTTGAAGTATCGGTGGACAATTTAGGAAGAAATTGTGAAGCCGAGTTGGAATTCTCCGTCTGGAACCAACTATCAAGATACTGCGGAAAATTGGTAGATTTTCCAAAGTATTTCTCATTAGGGTTTTCAGTGGCAGAGGCATTGAGATAGATCTGACCTGCCTGTTCCCTGAGATGAGCTACTTGTGCTTGTAAATTCACCACCTGCAAAGATCAAACAAAAAAGTGGATAAGTTAGTTAACTGGTATAACCACAAATCAGCTAGGGTTTTCAACACAGTAAGCCTGATTATGCTTATGAAAGGGAAAGAAAAAACCTGTTGTTGGAGTGCAAAAATATGAGCAACACAGCCATAAATTGGATCTTGAAGTCTAGCTTGAGCTTCATAAGAGATGGTTACAGCAGCTTCACAACGTTCACTGACAGGAAGGTGAGCAAGTAGCTTTGAGACATTGCTTGCGCCAAAGACCTTATGAATGGCTGCAAAATGGGTGGCACCCTGTTCATGGCAAAAGTAAGGAGCAAAAACACAGCCTCTCACACACTTCCTTCTCAAGAATTTGCAGGCTCCACACGGAGAACCAGTCATGTTGGCCTTTTGGTTGAGGGGTTTGTGGTCTTTTAGGATTTTGGGTTGTTTTCTGGGTCTCTTCAACCTTGTGCAAATCATAATGATTTATCACCATCTTTATATACACCACAACAAGAGGAAATGGTGGATTAGGGGAAGGAATATTTAATTACACTAGGTCCCCTTAATGGCCTACAGTGTTCAATATTTTTTTCCCGTATAAAACACTTTAATCCCCCTCTACCGATATTTTTATTTGTCAGAAAATGAGATTCCATTTGAACATCCTTATACGACAAAAGAGGTAGCAGTAACCAAACCCATTTTGTTTGATGATTTGATGTATGTGTGCTCTTGTCCCTTCTTTTCTGAATCAAATGTATGGTACCTTGTGTATGCGATAATAATAGCCGCAAGTACATTATTTATTGGACTACTTATTTATATACATTAACTTGACAGTGGTAATATCAAAATGGACCTATCCACGAGTTATTTAATAGTTCTTTACTCACCAAGAAAGCAATTTTTACAACCTTGGAAATGGGTGCTGCTAAATTATTAGTCAATTCATGTAGAGGCTGGTATGATTTCTCTTGACCAAATACATTTGATTTAAACTTGGGAGCAAGAATCATCCTCCATCTGCGACAAAAGAAAAGAATGCCCAACTGTTACCCACACACCTATCGTTTCTTTGCCACGTTTATTAAATCAATTTTTTGTATGTCACATATGTGCATGATTGGAGTAATGAACAAAAGGATGGCACTGTGAGGACTGCTATATCTACATTGTGATACGAGCCAGTGCTTCTGATCCTTTTGAACGCGTATTTGAACTCCCATAGTGACTATTTACAGGAATCTTGAGCGAGAATGAACGAATATTGTTAGTCCATGGAAAAGAATGAAATGGGAAACGGTATAAATCACCATCATCTAAAATCACTTAACTTTAAAATAAATTTATTAAATTCATTTTGTTAATGTTCACCGCAACACACACAGTGAAGTTCAATAATTTGCAAGAGCGGCACAAATTACCACGGTACTTACATTGACAAATTTAACATAAAGAAGAAAATGAATTGGGATTAACTAGAACCTATGATTATATATATCCATTGAGTTTAAACAAATAATTTTCCTCTCATACTGTCAAAGTTGAGTAATCCAGAAACAAGTTGGTATTAAACAAGTTAAAAGAATAATGCTCAAAATTATTTGGTGGATTTTTATTATTGGAATATTATCAAAATGTAAAAATGGGTTCAGAAAAAATAAAAATAAAAATGAGATTCTAAAAATGAATGAAACAAAAGGGTTGTGACATACATAGAAGCTAATAAAGACAAAGGGAGGGCCGAGAAGATGTGATTTGTTTGGCCTTTCCAGACTTGAATTTGTTTAAGTGTTGGAAGTCATGGTTTGTGGAACAATACCGTATGAATATTTAGTTATTAATTATATTATGAAATTAGTACGTGTACTCTCTCCAAACACTAAAATGAAACACTCTCTTCTGTCGAGTATAGGCACCAACATGTAGGACCATCCCAAATGTGCAATGGGACCCTCCTTCTACACTACCTAATAATGACATCCTAACAAAAAGTTGCAAAATTAAATAAATTATGAAAATAACTGTTAAGAAATATACCACTTGTGCTTATATTCAAGGGATTAATATATTTCGTATAAAATCTACGTCTTAACAAAATTATTATTGCTTACTCTCAGCTTAATTACTTATACTATCTCTTCACTCAATCAAGTATATATTCACTAAGAAAATTCAAAATCTTCTCAAACTTTATTGGATTATACTTATCTTTAGTTTTGAAAAAAAAAATTATGTTGATTTCATCAGGTTTTTATATTGAACTTCACTCACTTTAGACATTCTTCTCACCCTTCAAGTTGATTCAATGAGTGTCCAATTTCTCGTGCTTAGTTTTCACTTCCTCTTTTTAGCTTTTATTGTAATTCTCTTGATGAAACATCAAAATATTTCCTCAAACTCCAATCTTTGGGGTCGATCAGGAATCAAACAAATAAATTGTATTCTTCCAATTATTAACGTTGTTTCGTAGTCTTCCCTCAATGATTTAAACTTCTAAAAGAATGTGAGTATGTTTCACTGATCAAGTTGGATTTCCATATGAAGTGAAGATAACCCAAATGCGAAGAAAATATGTATTAGTTATAAAATGTCAAACTTTCTATCTCACTGTTGCACTCAAATCTAGCCATTACACCAATATTTATCGAATAAATATTATGAAAAAAAAATTAGAAATGGCGTGACAATATCAACTTGTTCCAACTCTGGTTAAAAATCTCGACTAAAAATAAAATATCAATTTATAGTTGATATAAAATTCACTTTATAATTCTTTGTAAGGTTAAATTAATTTTAAAATTTACCGTATCATAATTATGAATTAAAATCTATTTTAACAAAAAATATTATTTATTAAATTTATTATTCTATTTATTATCAATTTGCTATTAAATCATTTTTTATTGTGTGATTTCATGTTTAACATGTATAACCAATTTCTAATATATAAATAGGTGTAAGTTTTATTTTACAAATCATTTTATAAAATTGGGGTTAAACTTAAAATTTACTTTTCAATATTTTTTTAAATGAATACTTTTTAAAATGAAGTTATTCATAGATTTTTTAAGTATGCTAAAGTCCACTTTATAATCATTCTTATCACTTTTACTTTAATGTCTATCTTATAAGATATTAACCTACACATTTTTCTACAACATGCTTAGTTGAAACGGAATAAACATGTCATTTGGATTATTCTTGATATTTAACTATAGTAAAACTTCACTCTTATCTATTTATTACTTTAACTCTTCTTTATCTTTATCACCTTAGTTTTCATTATATATAATTTTAAAACTAGTATACAAAATAATGATTTTTTTATTTATAATATATATATATATATATATATATATATATATATATATATATATATATATATATATATATATAAACTTAGTTTTATCTTCAGCAGACATAAGATCTCTAATAAATGTAAAATAGATTTTTTTTAATAAAAATTAAAAAAAAAGTAAATGAAACAAAAAATCCATCGTATATGTGAAAAAAGGGTTTTTGGTGGAAAAAAATATATGTAAATGAGGAATTATTTCTAACACTTTGAAAGGATTTACTATGCATAATGAAGAAGAAGACTATGTAAATTCAATGAAAGAGCTATCCTGAAAAGAAGTAAGAAAACACAGGTATATAAAGTTTAACACTAATGGATCTCATATTGCATTAGGTATGTAGTATCGTCAACAAAAGTTTTTAGTATCAACCCTGACATCATGCCTCAAATGAAAGCCAGTATCACTCTCAAACAAAGAGGAATATATAGCTGTATTGTTTTCCATTGGTACATAATACTGTTGGAGACAGCATGCTTTTGTAAACACAAACCCTGTTTTATCGTTAAATTAAAATATCCACCCCTAAGAGTCATCAACGAAGACGAAAGGATTTTATTTTATTTAATTAAATACTTAATTACTATTAAAAGATATATAAATGCATCATTTACCTAAACATTGGACATCTGTATCGAGTTTTAACAAGATTGTCTATTCAATATTTTTAAATTAGTGGTTATATATATTGCTTTTCATTTTATGTATTTTAATTATACCTAAACTTTTTGGTCTTTGCTCTGGATTTATGGTCTTCCCATTTGAAGACACAAATTCTAAATGATTTATTCAACACAAAACTTTCCAACTGATATTTTTTTTCCAGGTCACAGGATGTCCCGAAGTGGATCACCACAAAACTCATTTATTAGAGCATTTAGCGACAGTGGAGACAATTATTAAGAGATAATTTATTCATAAACAAAAACCGAATAGAGGGAAAAAGAGAAAAAACCAGCGTGCTGATAAACTTTTCTGAGATTTACAATTCTGAGATTTAGGAGGTAGTGACATCTTTTCTTGTTTTTGTTTTTTTGTTATTACTTCAATGTCTCAGTGCCTTAGAACCCTACCTTATTTAACCACTTGTGTTTACAAATTCGCATTTCTGCTTGTCCCTGTAACTTTCTTTTTCCTTTTTCCTTAACAAGATAAGATACCCAGAGAGTCGTATTGAAATTTCCCTTAAAGAACAATTTGCTTCTGAACCATGTCAAGTCATAAAAAGTGACACATCTCGAGAACTGTAACAATGTATCAAATTCTCTACAATCAACTCATGCACAAAACAATGTATCATCAGTATATGATTTTCTATAATTTATTAAAAAATGTATCCGTCTTATTTAGTTGATTATGTGTAACATAACAAACAAATTATCACTTAACATATGTCAATGCATCGTAGATATCAAACTAAATGTTAAAAAATCATTAATAGCTAAAAGACAAAAAGATATTGAAGCCGGTGTACAAAATTTATAAAGTATACAATATTAAAAAAATGTTATTAAAACCTAGCACCTTAGCTTGAAGAAATTAATGGGATTTAGAAATTTGATAAAAATCAAAGGATAAAAAAGGTTTTAATTATTTTTATTTGGCATCACTTAGAATAACACCAGTATATAAGATAAACATATATATATATATATATATATATATATAAACTAGGTTGACACTTTATTCCTCAACTATCATTTATACATCTTGAAAAATAAGTAAATAAAACTAAAAAGGAATATAGAATACAAACCAATATGAAGGGATCAAACCAATACAAGATTATAAATCTCCACACCAAAAATATTTTGTTTATCATTTAGTCCCAAATTAGTTATAGTCTATCATTACATTTATAACTTTCACGATATATATCTTTGAAAGTTTAAAATTTAAGTATCTTTTTAGAAAGATTACCTGACATTACTCATAGCATTAAGATTTTTTTTATTGTAATAAAACCCAAGAGGATTATTGTATTTTTTAGCTTTTTGCATTTCTCAAATGTCCCATATAATGCTGGAAGGTTGCGAGACCAATATCTTAAATTTAAGTACTTCCAATATATGAAATGTTAAGTAGAAAAGTAGAAATTTAATGATACAATTAAAGGTGTACTTGAAATAAATTTCAAAATTAGAATCCAATCTCAAACTTAGGATGTAACTAGACAATAAAAAAATATAGCGAACAGTTTGGCTTCTTAAAACATAAAAAAAAGGGGTTTACGTTAACACGTAATGAAAATTGTTTTTGTATTTCTGAAATCCAAACATTTTGTTATTTGTTGATAGAATAATAGGCAATATGAATTGAAATTCTTGGTGAAATTATTGTATATTTCAATAATTTGAAAACAACCTTTTTCAACGTTATTATAAAAAATGTTATAAACTAATTATTGTGAGTATTGTTTAAACTCGCTTTAATTTTGATGAAAAGATATGAACATAAGTATGAATAATATAATTTTTTAAGAAACAAATTGGTTAAAAGATGGTAATGGGTGTTTACATTATCACTCGTCTTGTCCTGTTGTCGGTCTACTTATTTTCGTTCTTATATTTTATCAGGTAACTTAAAAAATTATCTTCCATGTTTTCTCTTGTCTTTAGTTTCCTTTCATTTAGAAAACTTTTTGTTTTTTCATTTTACTACTCAATTTTTCATTCTCTCTTAAAGTGTTGTTTTATTTCGTTAAATCAAATAGTTTTCAAGACGCTCATTTCATTATTTCTATTTTTTAATATATTTTTTCACGTCTGAAGAATATTTGACTCTTTGATACTGTTCAATAGTGTTAAATCCTTATTGTTTGTATCCTTTTAATATTATTATTTATTGTTTTCTTTGCTAATTTTTATTTCTTAAAAAAAGATTTAATTAATATTCGAAGCGGTAAGAAGAGGAATATATATGTTACTTGATGGAGATGAAACAAAATTTAACAACTAACTATTAACTTTGTAGATAAGGATGACTTTTCGGATTTGGAGATAAAGTATTCACACCCATAGCCTTATTGTCATTACTTGTAGTGTTTATTTTTATTATTTATTTATGTGGATAATAGTTTGTTAAATTAATTTTCACTACTAGAGATAATTTAATTAATTACTTATTTTAGTGTTATATTTTTTTCTCGTAACAATTCTTATGTTTCTGAATATTAATATATTAAAAAGTGGATTTTAAGTCTAACTCACGTCCCTTTAAAGCCAAACTCAATCTCACAAAATCGGTTTTGTAAGATGAGATTTACATCTCATTTATATATTACAATTTGATCTTATCTCTAGTCGATATGAGACTTCCAATATTATACCGCAACCAAAATTTATTAAACAAGTATAAATTAGTCAACTGAAATACATCCAAAAATACATAATTATTCCAAAGATTTAAAAAAACATTTATTTAACTCTAATACAAAAGAAAGAAAAAACTGGTTCGGAAATTTTATTTCACTGAATAAAAGTAACTAAACACATTATCCACGCACTAGTAGAATATTTGCTTTTAAACTCGCACATTATACCTCATTTTATACCAAACCGCTGCCTATAAAAACGCGGTGGCATATTTGAAATTAAGTTCAACTTATAGGTCTCAGTTGCATGGCAAAATAAAGCATAAAGCACTTACCACCTTGCTGCTTTCAGAACCGGTGTCTAAAACCACCTACCGAAGATGATACTACTTCGGTTTCTTCGAGAACCGAGGCATAAAGCCTCTGCACCTCTGAACACACTGCACACGACTGGACAAGCCAGCTGACAACTTTATGAAAAGGCTATACTGCTTCGGTTTCTCGCAGAACCGAGGCATAAAGCCTTGCCACCTTTGCACTGTACCACTTTTTGAAGTTTCTATTCGTTTTGTCCAAGAGTTACAACTTCGGTTGCTTTAGAACCGGTGTCATTGGCTGTTTCGGCTTCGAATGCTCTTCTGACCAAGGCATATAGTCCTCTACTGCTTCGGTTGTTTTTGAAAACCGAGGTAGTATCGTTTATTAAGTTGGAAATTTTCAGCGCTCGTTTCATTTTTCTCGCGCTGCTGGTTCGTTCTGCTTCTTCTTTCTCTGCGCATGAAATAAGCTTCGTTGCTTCTGCTTCTTCGCTGCTACCTCGCGCTGTTGGTTCGTTTGTGTCGCCATCACTGTTGCTTCGTCGCCACCACAAGTCCTTCGTTTTATTTGTGCCGCCTCCATCGTTGCCGCTTTGCTGCCTTCGTTTTTGGTGCTGCCTTGGTCGTAGCCGTTGCTGCCCGCGCCCTTACTGTGCATCACGGTAAATAAATTTTTGAAATGTCTTTAATATTAATTTGAGTTGGTCTATTGATTGAAAATATTCTAGTGTCCCTGCTCTCTGCGTTTTGCTTTATAATTTGTTATGGAAACATCTACTTATTCAAAGGAACAAACTTGGTATCAGAACTTTAGGTTTAGATAAGCCTCACTATCGATTTGGAGTTGGCAGAATGAGCTTCAATACACTTTTAGAACCAATATACTTTCAGAACCCACGAAAAACAACTCGGATATACTGTGATTATTACTTTAAATAAATAAATAATGGCTAATTAAAGCTTTGAATATAAATTAATGGCTAATTAAAAGGAAAAGCTAGCCTTATATCAAATAAGACGAACAAATTTAATTCATTATATTTAATTAATACAAATTAATAATATTTAAGAGTAAAATATGAAAGTAATATGATACTTTCAAAACTAGCATAACCTATTTAATTGATATAGAACTTTAATTCTTTTTTTTATCTAAATCATTTTATTATATTACCGATTTGATATTGTCATTTTCATATAAAATTGAATATATGCTTAATTTATGTAATAATAATAAGGTTTAATACATCATTTGGTCCCTACTTTTGGGGTTTTTGTTCAAAATGGTCCCACCTTTTGAAAAAGTTCAGTAAGGTCCCATATTTTGTTTAAAAATGTTCAATTCGGTCCTTTTCGTGGATGACGTTAAAAACTTAACGGTGCTGATGCCACTGTGGCCAAATCTGAGTGAGCTATTATGTTTGATGAATACGTGGCACATTGCACTGTTAAATATTTTAAAAAATTAAAAATGACGTAATAGGTAGGCACTTGAAGTTGCAGCAGGGCCACCGCCACTGTCATCGCTACGGCCACTACCGCCACTGTCACCGCTGTGGCCACCGCCACCGCCACCACCTATTTCTTCCGAATCGGCGGCAACTGTAACATCCCAATTATTATAGCATTAAACTATAATAGAGTTCTTACATCATTGATACAATAGAACAGTTGATAGGAGGAGGAATAATAGTTTTCCTCATTATTACACAAACCCTCACTAATAATTCAAACTAAATACAGTTCAAGCTTAAAACCGAGACTAAAAACATAAGTCTCATTCTTATAAATAAGCTTCTGTCGGTCCTCCATCTAACGCTTGCTTCACCGGTATATCCCCAACTTCTGCTCCCATCCACCGGATGATCATCGCCAGACAAAATACATAACACAAAATAACAACCACACAACAGACAAAGCAAGGGTGAGCTAATGCAACATAAAATGTTATGGTAAATTAAATAAATAACTAATTTTCCAACTTACAAGTTAAATTACTCAATAATACAATAAACATACCATACTCATCGTAAATTCACTCATCCAGATAATCGTATGAATATTGAACTCTTAGCTAGTTCTACACTTACAGTGGTACTTTACTCAGCTACATCCCATCCTACTCTGTCCCCCAAACTGGATCTTCGGATATGAATACAACCACTGAAGTTACATCCTTCCTACTCTGTCCACCATACTATGGATCTTCGGTAAGGATTTCCCACTCTCCACCACATAGCTTTCTCTCTAAGTGAGATCGAGACTATTGAGAGCATAAGAATGAACCCCTAAGTCGGAGTTCCTATATTCATACGTACAATACTTGACACAAAATCAATAAGGAGTTCCTCCTTGGAACTCTATTCTACACTTTCCATTCATAAATACACATGTCAACATATTATCATCTTTAGTCATATCTTAAGAAAATAACTCTTACATACTCAGACATTTCACATCCTCACAGAAACATCACTTATTAACACATAACTCTTTATGGTCTATTAATTTGAACCCTTAAGTAGTTCAAACAACTTAGATACCCTCACCAATGGCTCCGGAAGGGTCAAAAACCCCCATATCGACCTAAAGAACGTCCAAAACGGATATTCAGAACTCCCAAAATGGACATCCAGAACTCCCAAAACGTCAAAAACATTAAAACACTAAATTTGTTACGCATAACTCGCTCCAGCGAGTTGACTCATTCACTCAAGCGAATTTACTATTCCAAAATCACGAAAATTCACTTCCCGGACTATAGCGACTATTCCTTTCACCATACAGACTTTCTAAACATCCAAAAACTCATCTCCTATCAACAACCCATATTCATCCAAATCTTATAAACATCTAAACTAAACATATAATTAAAAGACAGCGGATAATTAGTACAATCCAAAATTTCCGATCAAAAACCTAGTCTCCTTTTAAATCCATAAACAGATCCAAAATCTTCGATCTATACGTATACCTAAAAAAAACTTCCACCGATTCAAAATACTTAATACAAACAAGATCTCTTCAAAATTATCAAAACAGAAGCATATCCCAATTCCCAACCGTACATCAATTCAAAAGATACAACAGAAGCAGAATTTCATTCTAAAATCATAAAGAGAATCAAGATCCTAAACATATACCAAATTTAGATCATACAGAAACAAAAAAGACTCAAGGTTAGCTCCCCTTACGGTTTTCTCCTTAGCTAGCCTTTCGAAAACACTTTGCGAACGTTCCCCCGACTCAAATCACAGCTCTAAAGTCCCTCTGCTCCAAAACCTTGGTACTCTAGCTTTTGGTTCAACTTAGGAACCATTCCAACCCCTGGGACGTCCTTAAATAGCCAAACATTTGGCCAGAAACGCGTTTAAACAGTCAAAAACGCGTCAAAAACGTGTTCACTTACTCGGACAACTTTGTCAGTCTGGTTGAACCCCTTCCCGATGTCGGAATTACGCGTATGAGTACTCGAATCGAAGCTATTCGAGTCTACTTTCTAATGGAAGAAGAATCATCCCAAGATCTAATTTTAACAAAAAAATAATAATTAAAATACTAAACCATGTCAAAGTCGACAGCATTGTATTTTGTACTATACTTCGTACTTTTGTTACAACTTGTTACATCTTGAGTTTCTTAGTCTCCTAATGACTCAAACTTACTATTTCTTCTAATTTTCAGGGTCTTACAGCAACACCTTCCACAACCCCCCGAATCGGCGACAACACCTTTCACCACCGCCACCACCTATTTCTTTAATGAAATTTCTTAAATTTGCAATTTTTTTAATATGTTGCTTCACTGTTTTGCTTTATTTAATGTGTTTGATTTTTATGTTAGTTTGGCATTAACTTTTTCTTCTCTCTCACTGGCAATAATCAAGTTAACCCTCCATTTCTTTCCCTTTCTTTGCCATTACCATTTTTCAACTAACTCACTTTGTGTTTCTGCCAGCCACTGCAGAAAGCAAACAAAAATCTTTATATCAATTTTACTCTATTAAAAAAGGACAATAGAAAATATATTTCAATTGAAAAACAAATAATTTAATATCATAAAAGCAATAGAGTTAACCTTTGTCAACTTATGATTCAATTTCCATCCACATATTTATCCTTATCATTGTGTCAGGCAAGAATATGAAAAACATGATATGTTGATACTTCATGGCTTTGTTGCCTGCTTTGGTTCTAATAATGAATTATGACTTTTGCATTGTTTAATTGTTTTTGCATATTTATCTTGCATAATTTTAGTGAATGTAATAGGTTCCATGCACCTGCATTCTATATAGAATAGTTTTGCATATCAGACCATGACAGTGGCGCTGGTGATGAAGATTTGGGATCGAAATCCATGACAATCGATTTGTGGATTGTGGAAGGTGTTGCCAACGATTCGGAAGAAATAGGTGGTGGCGGTGGCCGTAGCGGTGGTGGTCGTAGCGGTGATAGTGGCGGTGGCTGTGCTGCAACTTCAAGTGCCTACCTATTACGTCATTTTTAATTTTTTAAAATATTTAACAGTGCCACGTGCCACGTAACCATCAAACATAAGAACTCACTCAGATTTGGCCACAGTGGCATCAGCACCGTTAAGTTTTTAACGGCGTCCATGAAAAGGACCGAATTAAACATTTTTAAACAAAATATGGGACCTTACTGAACTTTTTCAAAAGGTGAGACCATTTTGAACAAAACCCCCAAAAGTAGGGACCAAATGATGTATTAAACCTAATAATAATAATTTATGAAATTATAATCGTCTTCTAGAACTAAGTATGAGTGGAACTATGTGCTAGAATTTGAAAGGTAGTGGAGTTGTTTGCTTAAATATATTGTTTGGTAGAATATATTACATGTTGCATATGTAATTATTAATTTGCTTGAATATATTGATGTTGTTGACAATTAGCCTTAGTTTCCCGTTTGAGATTCAATATAAAAATTACTTACTATCTTCAACTCGTGAGGAAAGTACTGGCTAAATATGTAATTCAATTATATAATAGTATGTAGTAGATATTAGGATATAGTAAGTTCTAAGTTTATGTTTCTAAGTTGTTTTATGCTTTTCTACATTATTATTAGTTTAACTTTGTACATTGCATTGATTTATGCTTCAAATTTGATTCATGATTACATTGAATTGATTTAAGCTTCTAAGAAGTTGATTTATGATTCCATTCAATATATTTATGTTTTAATATAATTTTCATTCAAAATAAACGTTTCTGGATTATTCTGAACTGTTCTGGCTATAAAAATATATGCAGGTCTGTTTCTGTAGTTGAGAATGTTGCAGAAACAGACCTCATTTAAAAAAAACAGGGGTATATGCCTCGGTTGAGGTCATACCCGAGGTAGAAAGGCCCGTTATGGCCTCCGTTATAGTCACACCCGAAGCAGAAAGGCTTGCGGTGAAAAAAAAAGGACTCTATTACCTCGGTTGTAGCTTGAACCGAGGCAGTAGAGTGGGACATACTGCCTCGGTTCACGTGGAACTGAGGCATAAAGTCCTACGAAAAAAAATTTAAAAAAATCAAAAACTCTACTGCTTCGGTTAAGGCTGAACCGAGGCCAAATCCTCTCCTTTTATGCCTCGGTTCGCACCCAAGGAAAAAAGTAGTTGACTTTTTTGCCTCGCCTGCATATGTCTCGGTTCGAGAACCGCTGCCTATAAATAAAAATAACCGTTGTCGTTTCCCCTTACTGTACTAGTGACGAATTTTCTATTAAAAGATCTACAGATACGAATAACCTCATTTTAGAGATCATGTAGATCCAGAGAAGAAAAAAATACCAAACTAAATAGAGTATCTGGTTTTTAAACCCAACTTGGCTGAATTATTTTAAGAAAAACAGAAATGAATAGCTTGACAAAAATAGTTAAACTTTAATCAAATTATTTTCATAATGTAATTTATCTAACACAAGTTCTTTTAAAAAAGGTTTAGTTAATAATTTATATTTACATTTTGATTTAATTTAATTTTTAACTTTAATTTTTATTTAATTGAGTCAATTATTTTGTTAAATGTAAATTGAATGTGGTTATTTTTTTAAATTGACTTTATGTCGTTTGAAAGATGAGCGTGATTATGTGTCAATCTAATAAAAAGTTTAATTATTAATTTACTTTTTATATTTTGCTTTTAACATTCTTATATTATTTAAATAGAGACAATGTTATATTTTTTTTAATATCAACCTTAGCATTTTTAGGAAGTGATTATGTGTGAGTTTAAATTCTCTTTTTCATTTTTAATATTTTTTTTTCTAACGACACAATTAAATAGAGATTATTTCCTCCAAATCTAAGATATTCATTTTTGTCTATTATATCGTTAAACATAAATCCAATTGTGGCTTTTTGATTCATTTTCAAAATCGTCAAATATAAAGTTGATAGAAAATGGACTAGATTATCTTCTTATAAAAAAATAAAAAAAATAATGAAAATATATAAAAATTTATGAGTAAGAAGAAAATTATATTAACCAAATTATTAATTAAGTCTTTTATTGCATTCACATATTGTCACATTACAAACTACATTAAAATTAATTTAATAAAAAATATTAGATTAACTCTAATTAAGAGAATTTGGGTAGCGATTGATCTCTAAATTAGAATTGTCTGGAACTAAAGTTTTTGATCGTCCTATGTAAATTTTGTGTAAATGGATTAAAATATCCCAAGTGCTCTATTATAAATTTAAATATTCTTTGTTAATAAAATAAATTAATAAAAATTGATTCAATTAAGTAAAAGATAAATATATTATCAAAACGAATTACCGACCTCTTATAAGGAAAAAAAAAAACTAAACAGCTAATCAAAACTAAACCAGAAAAAAAAACATGTTTACAGTTTTTTTTATTTAAATCTAAATTAGTTCAAATAAAAACATTAGTTAAGATTATTTAGTGTTATAAGATGATTCGTTTAAGCTAAATAATTAATTTTATTAAAAAATTCAATTAAACGTAAAAATAAAAAGGAAAAAACCATGACTCAATCGAGAAGTTGCCATAGAGATGCAGTTGCATACGTAAATATGTCTTTAGCTGAATACAAAATGTCCCACCACGACCACATATTTTTCTTCAGACAAAACCTAGTGCATGGTCTACAACATGGTACGGCTGCTGTTATCTTTTCATAGTTTGTATATATAAAAATGTGGAAGCTGGATTAGGTTTTAGTTTTCGTGGCAGTAACTGGAAAGGAAGAGAATGGAAACACTTTACAGAAGAAGATGTTCTCCAACCATTCTTTCGTCCATTAGTTGATGTAATTGTTTATACGCAATCGCTAATATTCCTCTTACAATGTTCTCTATTCTTTACTTTTGTCTATCACAGTCTCTTCTTTTTTCTTTCTTGTCACAGATCAGCAAAACCGAAGAGTGCATGCACAAAGGGTATACAAATGCCAATTATGTTCACCTTTTATGTATATTGTTTATTGTTTTCTTTGTGCACTGTCAGTGTTCTTCATTCTCTGTAAGCAATCATGTTTCCACTAATTATTATATTATGATCTGTTTAACAATTTCCTATTTTGTTTGCTGTAAGTTTCGTTATCTGATATTCGCTGCATATGTACAACTACAGTTGGACCAATTTCAGTGTTTTTAATTATTCTTCTTTGTTCATTAACTTTAATATAATATTTAATATAATATTGAATAACTTTAAATGGAACAATAAATCGGTAAATACATCTATATATTATTAAAACATTTCTAAAATTTAATGTTTGCTGCAATCACTAATAAAAAATGAATCCATATAAAGTTTTAAAATTTTAAATACTTAAACCATATGTATGGGTAATATTTTGATCTAGACACAAAATTTCAAAACAAATACCATTCATAATATAATAATTAGTGGAAACATGATTGCTTACATTTTTTATTATGTTAACTATATATTTACGTCAGTTTTATATATTTATATATACTTACTTATTATTATGATGACATTTTGAAAAGTGATATGAATAATAGAGGCATGGTGAATAACACTGATTTTATCAAAGCCACTCTTCCTGTGAATGAGATGTGTCTACTTTTCCATATATCTTCCATATGTTTCAGTTGAACCAATCTTGTTGTTTCTTGTCAAATTCTGAATGAAACATGTTGAGTCAATAAATATAATAAGTAAGTGATTGTCTGCAACCAATTTGGACATAAAAATGAGGTTATAACAAAAATTTGGAATAAAAAGAACATTTAGAAGAATTTATTCACTGATTTTGACAATTCCTTTACGAGTAGTTGTGGTTTTCATGCTATTAGGTAAATTAATGGTGACTGGAGTAATCTTTTAATAAGAACACAAGTAAAGGATAGAAGATCCAACATGATATGTTGCGCCAGAGTCCAAGATCTAGGAGATAATACCTTAGACTTCATGTGATTTAAGGTTAAAAGTGGTTTTACCTGAGTTAGTTAGAGACCATGGAACTAATTTGGTTAGTTAATGTAGCTCCTATATCATTAGATTCTTGATAAGGGCCATGAGAGCTTGGTATTGTTTTTGTGTCAAACGAACTTCTTGATTTAGTATCTTGACTATTAGACATGAAACTTTTTCCATTATGAAATTTATGGCTAGGAGAAAACTCGTGTTTTTTTGTAGTAGACTTCAATGGTGTGACCAATTCTTCATTATGGGAGCAAGTCTTTCCAGTACGTAGTGGAATTCTTATTAGTGGGGAAGTCATGTTTCTTGAAGCAAACTGAATCTGTGTGACCATTCTTGTCACAATAGGAACATGTAGTAGTACTACAAGCAACAACATTTTCAATTTCGAATCCATTAAGAAAATTATTATTCATGATATGTTTTTCCTACTGCACTACATATGAAAAAAATTTCAAAATAGGAGGCATAAGTTCCATAAATAGAACATGGGACCGAATATTACCATATTGTTCATTTAAACCTCGGAGGAATTGTAAAACCCAATCCTCATGCTTTCTTTGTGCAATGATGGAGACCAATTTGCAAGAGCAACTAACCTCACAAGAGCATATTGGTTCAAGCCGAAAGCTCTCAAGCTCATCCCATATAACGCGAAGCTTGGTGAAAAACTCAGTCACGATGCTATCTCCTTGTTTCAAAAAGGTTGCTTGATTCTGTAATTCAAAGATGTGTAGGAGATCCTCTTGAAAGAATCTTCATTTCATATCATCCCACATGGCATGACTACTGTCCATCCAAAGAATCTTATGACATATGTCTGGGAAAACATAATGAACTAACCAGGAGACCACCATATTATTGCATCTTTTCTAAGCATTAAAATTATTATCTTCCTTTTTATGGTTGCACAACAATCCCATCAACAAACTAAACATTGTCCTTGGAGCTCAGGACAATAAACATGGACTTGTTCCATGCATGGTAATTGGTAGATTCAAGAAGAGGAGAAACAAGGGAGACAACAAGGCTTTCGCTAGAATGAAGCTACATGAAGCTAGATGATTGATTATGTTCTTCAGTCATTATGCAAGAAACTTGTGAAAGAATGAACAAAGGAAGCAAAAAGAATACCAAGAAAAAGAAAACAGGAGAAAGAAATGTGTTAGAGTGGTGCAACAAAGCTCTTCAAACGAAGAGATTTGATACCATCATGAAAAAGGCTACAATGGAAGCTGTTGTGCAATATGATTATGCAAAGGTTCATGTAAGTGTATATTCACGTGAATTGTGACAAATTAACATATAAGAAAACGGACTCAGAGCAAGAATAAAAAAAGAACATAGAAAGACTTGAGAAGAAAGAAATATTATTTCACTTATGTATATTGTGTATATATAAAAAGAGAAGAAAATTTATACAGAATAGAAAAAACAAAGAAAATAAAAGAGAAGAAAAAAAATACAGTTAGGAATTTATTAAATTCTAACATCTTAGCTTTTCAATATACTAATAAATTACTAGTCTGAAAATGAATTAAGGAAAATTCTAACTTGAATGTCAACATATTTTTTGCATGTATCTCATCCCTCTTTTAGAACTGAAGATCAAGAAACCTAAATAATCGAGCACCAATTAACTAAGGACATACCGATCATAAACAGTAAAACTTGGTAATCTTCTATAATATTATCTTATAAGAATAATTTGATTAGTTAACTTAAAGAAAATTATTTTAATTTTCAATAATAGATTATAATATTTCTACCTTTTAGAGTTTTTTTAGGATTTTCCTAATAAAAAAAATTAGGATTAGAGAAGTTAGTTTAAACTGTAAAATTATTATTTAAAAAAAAAACTACGTGGGAGATATAATATTTACGATTTCTGGTTTGATTGAACGTAAGTTAGGTATTTATTATTGAACTTCTGTTTTTGATTTATTTTGATTGATATGTATATACTTTTCTTCTCTCTTTATATTTTCATCATACCATACATATCTTATGAATTTTCAACCATTTATGTTTGAAACAAAACGACAAA
Source organism: Vigna angularis (assembly GCF_016808095.1). Classification (NCBI taxonomy): domain Eukaryota; kingdom Viridiplantae; phylum Streptophyta; class Magnoliopsida; order Fabales; family Fabaceae; genus Vigna; species Vigna angularis. Next base: position 41,847,882 of record NC_068971.1, read on the forward strand.
AAAAGGAGCATGGACAAAACAAAAGGTAAGCTAAAGCCGTTAGCATTCCTTTAGATGCGGTGCACGTGCACAACAGGACACACTCCACCCAATTTCTAACTAATAATTGAATCCGTGTAACAATAATTCTACGATATTGATGAATGTATTGTTTTAATAAAATACTTACATTTTAATTTTGTGAGAAGAAATGTAGGAGGAGGGTGAATCTCGTAAACATAAATTCTTTAAAATAAAAAAACATAAATTTTCATAAAATAAATTTAATTTTAAAAATTATATTCGTAATATATATTAAAATAACATTTTTTTTCTAAAAAAATTACAAGAAATTCTCATTAAAAATACTTTAGTATTGTTACATTAATAATCCAAAATGGTACACCAACTATTTTCTTTGATCTCTTTAGTGGGGTCCACACCAGCCAGTGTCCACGTCACCTCCAATCTTATATAATAGTGTTTCTTGCACCTTCAAACAAAAGAAAGAAAATACATGCTTGGGAATAGTTTTTCTATGATAAAGAAACTTAAGTGCACGCATGTGGATAAATCAAACAAATCCTATCAAATTAGAATAATCGCAAAACGTTAAAACAAAACTCAGGCTGGGATTCTTCAACACAAATCAACTAAATAGAAGATGAATTCAGAAACCGAAGGTTCAGAAAAAGAAACATCCAACCTTTATGTCATGCATTTATAAATCTAATGCAAGTTTAGTAAAATAAAACTGAGCTTTGTAATCTCTAATTTAGGTGAATGTTTAACTTCCACTGCGTTCAAGGGTTATGCTCATAGCATGATTCTGTGATCAAAAGATAAGATCAGTATTAATTACATAAGTACTGTTGTGCAATATCATAAAAGAACTGTGTTGTTAGATAACAACTGAGACCAATAATATCTGTTTCAATCTTAGCTAACTAAAAACAAAGTTTATGTATATGCAAAGTGACAATTAGAATTTTGAATTTCTGAACTAAAAAATATGAGATCTGAAACTATAAGTCAAGGTCCATCTAGAAAGAAACAACATTGTCTGGTCAGAGATTAGATATACATTAATTCAATCATAGAAGCATTCTTAGAAAAGTTACGAAAATTGTTGTCTGCTATGCACTCTGCAGAAAATTACCAGCCAGGGAGATCAAAAGGGCATGGTGTATGAACAAAATGACAAGTTTAGCAAGACCAGTCAAATATGTAGGTATAAGGAATTAGCGTGATCCTCTTATTCTGCACAAATCTAGAAAAAAAAAATACTACAAAATTTCCACGTGAATTATATATGCTCTTTTTCTTTTCTTTTAATTTGTCGGTACGCATTATTTTCTGTTTTTAATGGCACTATAATCAATTAAATGCAATTTCATAAATATAAATTCATACAATAATATGCAACATGTTGAGTACAAGTTTTAAATTATCTTATCAACTATCTAGTCAATAGCTAAAAACAATCCATAATGATGCAACCCAAAAGCAAACTCTTTCTGAATACTACCAACTACAAAAGAACACAATGTTGCTTAATGATTGAGACACATCTGCAGAAAGCTTGATTTTGAAAAGAATATATAAATGTAGGATATACAATGTAGCTAGTTTTCAGTACAATGAAACTCTAGTTTATTGAGGAGTGACTTTATCATTTAAAAATGTAGTTTGAACAGGGGGCAGATGTTCAAAACCAAGCCATGATATAGGGACCGGTTTAGTGTACTGATCACATAAATTGCGAGAGCAAATAGCTTCATTTGAATTTGAAAAGGTTTTAGAATGACAGAGATGGGATTGTTGTTTTGTGCTAATTGTTAAGTTGTGAGAAATTTCTATGACTGGAACTCATTAAACAGCTAGTGGAGAGTGGAGACAACCTGGAATTCTTAAAAATGTAGTTTCAAGGCTCAAGTTAACCTAATTTGGTTGGAAAAGTGACTGAAATGATTGACAGTATATAATATGCAGTGCGTACGTGAATGAATAAGGGTTGGTCCTACAAATTTGTCCTTCCTAGTATCTACCTTACACAAACACAAAAAAAAGTCTAATTACAATAAAACTACTCTTCAAATAAGTTAAGACTATATGTACAAACTTCTGTGCATTAACTTTAGACATGAAAAAAAAATTAAAAAAAATATATATATATATATATATATATATATATATATATATATATATATATATATATATATATATATATATATATATATATATATATATATAACTCATATCCAAGTTAAATAGTAAAGTTTTCACATAAAAAGTATTATAAAATATATTAAAGATTATCTATTTTAATTATATTTTTGTTTTGTTTTAATAATTATATATGTTTATATTGTTTCCTTTATTAATTTATATTAATCTTAAGAAATTAAATAGATTTAAAATAACGTAAGTAAACGTCTTTGATTGGTTGTGAAGCAAAGAAAAAAATATCAGTAGATGACAATTAATGTGTTTTTTTTTTCAACCTCTTTGAATGAGGAACCTTTGAACCACAGTCCACATCGAGAACAGTACCAATCATGAGTTTACAATCATATAAAAGTTGATGTTTTGTAAAATTAAGAACTGTTCATATATATAAAAACAATTCATATACACTAATTTATAAAATGTTTTTATTTAATTTTTGAAATGTTATTTTAATACTATACCAATTAAACTCAATATAAAAAAATATTTGTCTACAAGTGCTTAGTAACAGAACTTCTTATTTCCTTTACCAAAATGGTGAACACACAGTTTCATATGAAAAGCTAAATATGTAATATAACAAATAACTTTATAATTTTAATCGATACACTTAATTAAATATACTGTTCTCAAGCTTTATTTGAAATGCATGAGAAATAATATTTACAAAGAAACAAGTTTCTTCATCTGTTTTCATCATATTAATGATAGAGTGAATGCAACCTAGTATGAAACTAAACACTTATGTTTATTCTTTTAAATTTTAGAATAAAATGTATAAAACTTGTGTTTAAGTTCAGGCTCGATCCAAAGCAACCTACCCTAATGTTATGTTCAAGTTCTCAACAAATAAATCTATTGGAAGTCCTGCTATGATTATAGGGTCGAAGTTTTGGCAATTGCTTCCTTCACCCAACAATTACTAACTGCACCCCCACATTATTTGAAAATGACTTCAATATTCTTCATCCACCTCATCACTAATATCACCGCTTTCATCACCACTGCCGTTGTACAATTGGTGAAGAGGAAGAAGAAGGAAGAGGAAATACTGCAAAAGAAGAGAAAAAAAAACTTTTTCTAATTTTTTAAATGTTTTCTGAAAATCCCATTCTGAAAAATCTTTGCTGGAACGAATTTCATACATTCCAAAAATTTCTGTTCCAAAAATCATATTCTGAAAATTTCATTTCAGAAATATTATTTCGAACATTTCGGAGAATATGTTCTGAAAAGTTGTTGGAATATGTAATCAGAAATCGTTTTTCTGAAAGGTTAAACGGACATTTTGAAAGTTTGAGGGGGTGTACAAAAACATTGTGGTATGCAAGAAGTAAAAGCCACCCATCCCAGGCAATTTTTGTTTGAAAGAAAACATACACCAAAGAACCCATAAGATATTATAATATAATCAATATTTTAGTTTGTACGACGGAGTATATTTACATGATTAAATTTTTTATAATGAATGTCATTTAATATAAAATAATACTATAATTCAAATGTATCATAAAATATCCTTAAACATATTAATTATAATTGAAATTTACGATGAATAATTTGTATTAGAATATACTTTAATATAAAAACAGAGATAAAATAAGATATGTTATAAGAGATAAACTACATTATAAGAAAATTAGAGAAGAGAAAATATAAGGAACTTTAATTAAGAAAGTGAGAATAATATTTTGATTTATAATAGTGTATAAACAATTTGTCAAATATAATCAAAGTTTGTTATAATTTTTTTAAGCATTACGAATACTTTTTTCCCTGTCTTTCTAGGCGCTTCATTTGACTTTAAAAGAGATTCCAAAAAGCACATTAAAATTTAAGATAAGAAAAAATAATGTTTTTTTTCAGTAAATAAATAAACTAAGTGCCTAATGTTAAGAACAAGCTGGAATAATCTGTTATGGTTTAAGAATAACATGTGATCTTTGTAAGAAAACATGGTTTCTGAACAGAATATAAACTATTTACTAATTATTAATCTATTACACGTTTTAATCTATTAAGAAAACACCTTACTCTTATTATAATAATCGATTAAGACAAACCTGTTTTCAGAAATAATTCATCACATTTAAAACAATAAATTAAATGCTTATCATTTGAGCCCATACTTTAAAGAACAAAATCAATTATACCCACAAAATAATTTATTGTGTTAAAAAAAAAGCATTTTGATAATGAAATAATATTAGTGTAAAGATCAATAAATTATCATTTAATTATATGGATTATTATATATGATAAAAAATATTAATGTTTGTTAAAAAAAAATTAAGAGTCACATTTAAAACAGTTCCAATTCCAATTGATTAATAATAACAGTTTCAAGTGGGAATATATATATTTTTTTTTGGAAGAATTGGACCACGTGGGAAGTTATATATTATAGAAAGATAGTCCACTTCAGGAATTTGAAAGACAATTAGCCGTGACAGATAAATCATTTCATAAAATAATGAAAAAAAGTATTTTTTTTTTTCAATTATGAATACACATTTAGTAAAATTTGCCATATAAAATGCACTGCGACATTTAATTTATAATAATAATAATAATTAGTTTAAGGATAGGATATAAAAAGTAAAAACCAATTCAAATATGAAACTTAATCTCGCACACGTTATCAATAAAATTAATGATGATATTCAAAGACATTCCAGCTAAGTGTAAACCTGTAATTTTAAAGTCATATGTTAGATAATTGACTACAGATTGTGCTAATATGTTATTAGATTAGCCTAAACCATCTTTGAACGTGGCTTATAAAGTGAATAAATGCGGCCCATTGGGCCACGTGTGTCATTAATTGAGCCCATGGCGGCCGAAAGAGTTGCCTAACTAGACGTTTCATTCTTTTTCCCTAAAAGACTATATCACCCCTCATCGACCTTATTTTCAATTTTCGCTTCGCACGCTCTTTTCTCTCTCGTTCTCGCTCTGACCGGGAAAAAGAAAAGAAAGAGCAGTTTTCTTCGCCCACCCTAGATTTTCTCTTTCTCCGTCTCTCTCTAAATTCTCAATGGCGTTCTCTTCGTTTCTCGGCAGAGTCCTCTTTGCGTCCGTTTTCATCCTCTCTGCTTACCAAGAGTTAGTTCATATTCCTCACTCATCTTTTACTCGCACTTCGAATCATGCATGTCGGTTAATTTTTGTTGTTGCAGTAATTTATTGGTTTAACTTCTTTTTTTCTACTTCTGCTGTGTTGCTTGTTGTGGTAGTTTCTCTGTTTGGATCCGTTGGGTGCAATTGACTAGTTAAAACGATTATGCAGATCTGTGTTTCACATAGTTGAAGTGCATAAAACCAATATTTTTTCGCTTTTAGATTTTTTTGCTTTTTTTGGATTTCACTTGTTGGTCGCAGTGATAGATTTCTTATATGCGTTAGTCCATTTTCTTGGTATGGTAGTTGGATCTTCTCGCATCTATTGCTTTTGTTGATCTGCAATTGCTACCACTGTAGTGTAGTTGCAAGCTTTGATGATTGCTGGTGTGGTTTTGGAATCGTTTTATTGCATTAGCGGTTTCGGGTTTTGTCAATCTAACTTTGGTTGGGTAGTTTACGAATGAGTTTTGACCGTGTGCTGTTCTTATCAGCTAGCAATTAAGAAGTAGTGTGGGCGCAGGGTAATTTTTGCTGGTTATTAAATAATTAGTGTGGTTGTTTCACTCTCTCTCTCTCTCTCTCTCTCTCTCTCTCTCTCTCTCTCTCTCTCTCTCTCTCTCTCTCTCTCTCTCTTCGTTTGTAATGTGTTATTTTGAAACTAGGATATTATTCCGAAAAAAATGGATATTCTTACATTATTAATGTTATATGAAGGTTAATCAATTTTCAGTTTTCGTTCAAGGAACTCATCCCTGATTTTTATTAGTGTGTATTTAAATAAAATTCTCATTAAGCACTCATAGAAAATTAATATAAGATGAAACTTTTCTCTTAAGTAAAAAATGTTTATACATAATTTAATTTTTGGTACTCCCTTTTAGCTTCTTCAAAAAGCTAATTTTAACATTGCATAAGATTATTTCAACTGATGAGATAAACTTAATTTATTTCACCATCTTATTATCGATGCCTTCAATTATTTGTTAAATTTAATCGAAACATGACCTAAGTCCTTGAGCTAAAAATGACTATTTGTCGGGGATGGGGGTATATTAAAAATGGTCGTATCCTGTTCCTTGCTTGTTGAGGGCAAGGGCAAGGTGATGATGACATTTATCTTGTATCAAGTTAGGTTCCAACAGAGATTTGCATGTCTTTGTTTTAGGGTTAAGGATTGAGGGAGGGAAATCTGTAATCTTTATAACACAATATTACACTAACTGAATTTCTGGTTGTCGTTGCTAGTGGACTATTACCTTCTAATTTAAGTGGAATAATGTGAATTATGTTCCTCTTTTCTTTTCTATACTTTCCCATGTTTAATTCTTATTTAGATTTGATTGTTTGCATTCATATAAGAATCTGATTTATAGGCTCATTTGATATATTCTTGGGCTAGTTGATAGAGTTTCTTTTTAGTGTTCTGTTTACATTTAATCAGACATTAGAAACTAATAAATCTTTTCATTTGTCATTTTTTATTCTGGAAGCACATAGCAATCAATCTTTACTTGTTTTTATTTATTTATTTTGTTTTCTTATTTATCCTCACTTTCTATTTTGTACAGATTTAATGCTTATGGGGTTGATGGCGGACCCGCAGCAAAAGCACTGAGACCGAAGTTTGATGCATTTGCCCAACAAGTACATTCTAGAGTTGGATTTCAACTTCCGGATATCGATGTTAGTTTCTTTCTCTTTTATTCTATATCATTTAAGGAAAGCATTAAAATACAACTAAACAGATGAACAAGTTATTGGGTAGGAACACAAAAAGGACAAGGTGATTAAATTTCAAGTGTGACATGGAGTTGAACGCTGCTTGTGTTTGCGTTCATTTATCTATTATTAATTACAGGTTTAATGTCTATTTAGTGGTTGATGAAACATATACATTGGTATTTAATAGTGTTGATTTTGTAAATGCATGTGTTTAAATAAAACCACCATTTATAGTGAACAAAGAATTAACATGTCTTGGGCTTCTCCCTCTGGCTTTGCACATACTGTTACTGCTTATAGAACATATCCAAAATTGGGTTCTCAGCAGGCAGCAGGATGAAAGAGAAAAATAGTTTGAAAACTTGGATAAATGTTCTAAAAAAATGGTAGGCACGGGGAAGTCATGAAACATTGTAGTGGAAAATAATTGAACTTTCTTACATTGTTATGACTGTCATGCATCTAGTGCATCCTTGTATGAACATGTTCCTACTTCATCCAATCAAGTGCTCATTTTAGCATACATATAATGTTATTTTGTATGTAGCAGATGTATTTATATGATTGGTGTCATTAACAGATGAAGTTTTTAGTTGCTGGGGCTATTGCTCTCAAGGGCATTGGAGGGATTATTTTCATACTTGGCAGCTCTTTTGGAGCTCTCCTTTTGGTTTGTAGCTTGACTTTAACCCATGACATTGAAGTTGCCTTTTCAAGTGCTCAATTTTTGAAGCCTTGGTTATTTTCTCCTTGTAGCTTTTGCACCAATTGATTACTACTCCTATACTGTATGATTTCTACAATTATGACAGCGAGGACAAAGAATTTATTCAACTTTTCATCAAATTTACTCAGGTAAGAGCGTGTTCCTTCTTTTAAAAAGAAATTCATACGGAATGCTCAAACTAGAGATGTAATGTTTCATGTATTGTTACAATTTATCAAATATTGTACTCCTTGCAGAATATGGCCCTCTTCGGGGCTTTGTTGTTTTTCGTTGGGATGAAAAACACCATTCCTAGAAGGCAACCCAAGAAGAAGGCTCCCAAAACAAAAACTTATTAGTTGCAATGAGTTCTTGGATTGTTCCTGGTTGCTCGTTACACCCCTTTTCCAATTCTCCAGGATTTAATTTAGGTCTGTTTCAGAACAAATGCCCCCTAATGAGTATTCAATGTACCACCCATGACGGATTATATATTTAATTTATAATTATTTATATATGTATGTTATTTTTTGGTTTGCTTGACATTAGGAACTATCTTTCGATAACTTGTATACGAAGAGGGAAAAAATTACCAGAGCCTGTTCATTCAGACTTTGAGTGCCAATTTCGTTATCTAGCGGATTTGATGGAAGGTAAAGTCTGACGGTTTCTATTTTAAATTAAGCTTGATTTCTTCACCTTGGCCCGTGGATTTGTGTTTCTTGTTTTTTATTTTTTGGTTCTCTTTTGGCATAGGAAATGAATGCTCATTTGAATTTTTCACCCTATGTGGTTAAACATACAGTAGATTGTTAGCAAATCAAGCTTTTGTGAAAAAAACTTATTCACTTAACTTCCTGGGTTGATGTTGTATTCAAAATAGACAAAAACGTTTATAAACGGTTAATGCATAAACTACCTGTAAGACTCTAATGGCTAATAAAACTCCAATGGCTAAATCATTTAAGTTTATTCAAAACTCAATAAAACCTTTTGTAAACTTAAATGGTTTTTTATTCTTCATTTAAGTTTTTCTATTCTTTATCTTGATTTTTCATGTGTAATAACTCTTTTTATATTGTGTTTGTTCTTTTCATGAATAGTTGAGATCTTCAGTGTCTTGATGTGTTGTTTTATTTTTTCTTTCAATGTGGTTGACATGTTTCATGATCAATAATCAACTTGGTCTTAGTTGAATTCTTGTCAATAGGTTGCCCTCCTTTTGAAATATCAAACCATATTGATGTATTGTTGTGTTTACTTGCATTGATTTCTCTATTTTTTTCAAGTTTTTATTTTTCATCTTGCACCTTTAGTGCAACTCTCATATTCTTAGTTTGTAATTGTTCTTGCAATTTTAAAACATCTAGTTCAAGTTTCAAATATCATGCAAAATTTATTTTCTTCTCTTTAAGTTTACTTGTAGAATTGTATTGCCTTTAAGCTCTTTTTGAATTCTTTGTTGTAAATCACCTTTTGCATGTTCTAACCTTTGAATAACAAGTTTGTCTCTACACATATTCGAGGAATTTTAGTTGTCCTAATGCATCACTGAGCTGTCTTGGTCATTGAGCTATTCGAGCTCTTCATTTGTTTCACCAACTTATCTTAGTTATCTACATGCTCCATTAGCTACCCAAGCTTCTTATCAAGCTTTTTGAGATGTTCACTTGCTTCATTCAATTATATGGGCTATTTGGATTCCCTATCGAGCTATTCGAACTTTCCGTTAAGCTATTTAAGTTGTTCATTTGTTTTACTAAGCTACTCGAACTTTTCACATGCTTAATCGTGTTGTTTGGGCTATCTACATATTATTCATCTCTCCAACCTACTCGGTTGTCTAGTCGAGCTCTCCACATTACTCGCCTACCTTGTCGACCTTTCCCTTAAGCTACGTGTCGCCATCAACAATATTGCTTCTTCTTTAACTTGTTTTATAAGGTTGATGTTTGATTGTTTCTTCTTTCCCTTCATCTCGAGTAATTTCTCAAGTGGCTCCCATTTCTTCTTCAATTGTGAGCAATGACAAGGCTTTGGATTCCTTAATTGTGCACACCACATTCTTAAAGTCATATGTCAATGACCTCAAAATCTTCTCTAATACCCCCTACGGGAAATTGTAGTGGAGAATTTTTCGCAATGGGCGAAAGCCTGATGGAGCAATGCTGTGTGAAGGTAGAAGGCCTATGGGTCATGAACTTTTTTCTAGAGAAGAAGCAATGATGATATTTGAAGAATAAGCATTGGTTAACTCTACTACTGCGAGGATGCAAGTGTTATCAAACAAATCATTTTTGTTTAGAATTTTCTCTTTATTTGAACATTACTTCTTTTTTCTTGTTATGACTGAAATAAAAAAATTTGAAATATGAATGATTAATAAAAGAATTTCTATAGAATATTGCAAAGGTGTCATGTCCTTGGTACATGTTGCTTTTAATGCATTTATTTAGGCATATTTTTCAATTTTTTTAAGGAGCTAAGAAGAGCTTCACAAATTTGTTTTTGGTACCACTCCAAAAGACATCTGAATCAGTCACGATTAACCTGACTCTGATACTAATTATAGGGAGAGACAACACACAGATCTCTACAATGTTATGATATTGTCCGCTTTGAGTCAAGTCTTCACTGGGAAAATACAATATCGATGAGATCTGAGCTTAACTATATAAGGGATTGACACCAAAACCTTAAGAAAATGGGTTAATGGGTCTTCACATTTATATGTTGTTCTACTTCTTTATTTCTACCCAATGTGTGACTTGAATTCTCAACAATATTTTATCTTTAAGACTTTAATGATCATACTTGACATTTTTGTCAACTTAGACATGAGCACATTATTTGTAACTTGTCATCTTAAGCTCTTTTTTTTTCGAAGAAAACTGAGACACTCAAGCTTTCTTTCTTTCTCTTCTTTTACTCAAACATTCAAGCTTGTCTTTGATACCAATTTGTTAAGCAAATCAAGCTTTTGGGAAAAATTTTATTCACTTCTTGTGTTGTTGTTTCATGTAATCAACAATATAATTTATAGATTCACATGTATTTAACTCTACAAAAACAATCATAAACAATTAACATATTGATTATTTATAAGACAAATTCCAACTAATATATTAACTATCCTTAACGGCAACTATCCATTAAAACTTTAATAACTAAATTATTTAAGTTTATTCAAAACTTAATAAAGATGTCCTTTAACGAAGTATTATTTAGAGAAGTTTATTTAAACAAAATTAAGTATTGTTTTGGTTCGTTATGTCTATTTGATTCTGCGAATAAGATACATCATTCTTATAGGAAATCAAATATAGCAAGTGTCAAATATCTCCGTTTGGAAGAGAATATTATTGACAGCTCACAAGACAAATCTTCAATTTTTCTTCCTACTGTCTCGATTAGTTTATGAAATTCCAACTTGTTTGTGTCGCATTCTTATGCACGTCAAATTATCACACCTTCTTCAATAGTTGGACTTTCACATTAGACGGAGTTTGATAGGGATGAAAGATATGGGAAGCCATAAATAAAGTAAAAATAGGCGTCGTTTATTTTTATAGCTTGATTATTTTTACATTTTATATCTATATATATAGAGAGAGGGAGAGAGGGAGACACACACACACCCTTGTGGAGTGGTTTTTAATTTGATCTGATATTTAACAAGAGAAAGAAAACAAAAACATTGAAAAGTTCTTTAAGATAAAGTTATAAGTTATCAAATTATCTTATGTAGAATTAATATAATTTTGTCATTTGATATAATCACATGAATTCTATATAAGCTTTTAATATTAAGTTTATAAACTTTTTATTAATTTATATTAACAGCTTAAGGTGAATCTTGAACTTGTTTATTAATTAAAATAAACTGGATTAGGTATTTAACGAGGGGAAGTTAAATAATTTAACAGTACTTGAACTCATTTACTCTTTTACATTTTCACCTCTTAACCACTGGAAAAGCAATCACATTGTGACTGATCATTAACAACATAGAAAGTTGAGCCTTGCTGGTAGCAATTTAATGTACTTAGTGAGTGATATATATTGAATGTATTGTGCTATTTTCAGGATGAAACATAAAGAAAAGACAATCACGCATTTCAATCATGAAAAAAAAGACCACACCACCACAACCTATGTCTTATAACACACTAGGTGAGAATCATTTGATTCAGAGATTAAGAATGTGTTACAGAGTGAGGGGTAACAAAGTTTCCAAGAACCGATCAGTTATTGTGAATACACCGTGCTCTTCGATTGCAGTATTTGAACAAGCGGCCACAAGATATCCAATCTGTGTACATTTCTGTTGTTTTGACCCTGTCAACACAACAATCAATGGAGTAATGTATTTGCTTTTTAAACTATACATCAATCACATCGGTCTCAAACTTCTGAGTAAGTAGGCTTAAGTGCATAAAAAGTAAAGCAAACTTCTGAGTTTCAAAATTACCTCGACAACAAAGCATATCCATATCTTTTCACCATGAACTTTAGTTCCACCTTTCAAAATGGTAAGACCCAAACTTCTTATGGCTTCTGCTATTTCAAGAAAATGGCTGCACTCCTCACAGAGCATCTACAGCAAAAGGTATAATTAGAATAGAGAACATACTCCATAGCTTATTATATCAACAACAGTTTAGTATCTTACTCTCATGTATTATAGTTATCAATTAATCAGTACCATAGAAAAAAAAAATCAAATTGTGACTTTCAACTCATATTTACCTCAACAAGCATCTGTCCATTCTTGCTAAGATTCTCCACTAATATTGAATGAACTTTCAGATGACCCCCTACCTCCATTGCCCAGCTTGAGCCCTGCTCATAACTAGAGGATCCAAGAATGTCTGCTTCCATGTGATGCAGCTGCAAAGTTCAGATGCAGAAGATGTTGAAACTAAATTAAGAAAAGCAAGAAAATCCTAATGTATGCACATCTTCATGTTCAATCAACTTGACCATCAACATAAATAGCATAATTTCTAAACCCCACTTAAACCTTACCTTTGACTTTGTATCACCAAAGTCAGTTAGCTTGTCAGCATGTTTAGTTATGCTTTGGAGAAAGAGCATGTGCTTTATGGCGCGCTCCAGTAGGGAATCAATACTGCACTGTTGAGGTTACAATGAAAATTTTAGCCACATGAACCAGATCTGTGATCATTACTCAAAACCCAACAAAAGAAAGAGGAAACAAATTCCAGAACGATACCTTTGCTCCATTTGGCACCAACTCTCTCAGCTCCTTAATACGATCTTGGATTAATTGCCTGTCCCTTGGCCGAGGCCTACAACTTTCCCCAGGCCTGGCCCTCTTTTTGCTGTTCTTAGATGGTTCAGACGACCTTTCAAGTTGTCCACTACTTGAACTAGGGAATGTAGATGAAACACCTTTGGAGGACATCACACCACATATCCCTGATGATGAACTCAAGGAATGGTGTTTGTCCTCTTTGACAAGAGAGAACTGATCTATTGAATAACCTTCTGAATTAATAGCATACACATTGTGAGTAGAAGCTTCATGATTTTTTCCCGAGGCCATTGCAGATTGCATTGATGTACAAAACGATAATTCACTATTAACATCATTATTACTATGGCAAATGTTGGCCACCAGTGCTTCCAAAAGATGCTCTGGACGAGATTCAGAAGTCAATTGGCTAGTGCTAATCTCATCTGACATTTCAACAGTTTTCATATCTTGATTAAACTGCGCTGCCCAATCAAAATTTTTACTCCCTTTCAGAAAAGATGGTCCAAGTGCTTCATGTAGCTCACAGCCAGCAGGGAAATTCAACACATTTGACATATCATTGTAAGAAGGCTCAGTACGAAACTTTGACTTTTCAACATGTTGGGAGTTTGCATCTGAAGGTTGGGTGAAATTCAACACCCCTTTTTGGTTATTATCCACACAATGCAACTTATCAGTTTCACAAACAACTGTATCAAGAAAAGCTGAGGGAAAACATGCAGAATCAACTCTGACTTTTTCTGATGGACATATTAAATCATTATCTGTAATAAAGTCACTTAAAAATGACGAAACATTGTTTTCTGATTCAAACCTCACATCTTTACAACCACTACTTCCTTCTTCACACTTCCTCCCATAAAGAGGTTTCATCTCTTCAAAATCATGATGCTCCACATTCATCATATTGGATATTGACTGAAGCAAAATGGAACTTTCATCACTGTACAATTCAGGCCCCTTCTTCTTGGCCACGTTATCAGACATTTTCTGACAAGCAGAATGAAGTGCATAGTTCCTCCCAGAACATTGAAGGGACATTAAAACATCTGCTGTTTCACTCTTCATAGATTTCTGTGCATTGTAAAAGCCAGTCGGCACAACATCTGAAGACAAATTTTCCTTCGATATATCCAACTGAAAAAAAAAGGTATATATATATAAACATCATGATAATTCTCAACACATTAAGGTTAAAAGATAATTATGACACAGTTTCACTTCTCTATATTAATAATGTGTTTAAAAATGCCATTTTAATAGTTACATAAACCCCAAAACTGCACATTCATGCACCATGACGGCATGTGAACTTAGAGAGAAGTGAAGACAAAAGCTTACCTGAGATAAAGAACTCTTCAAACTACCCTGTATTTGACTAGGACATTGGGCCATTGAGAAATTTTGAAAGAGATTTCTGATATGAGCTACAAACCCCATATCTTCAATCACCTGCAACCAGGGGTGTCAAAAGAGAAGGAAATTATTAAAAATAAATCAATAATAAATTGATTTCCATATAAAATCATTTCCAGGAAATCTTCCACAAATCATCAAAATCATACATTAGCCCAGGACAAGGCAATAAAATTCTAATATTATCCACAGGAAACTATATTGTACAACACACCCCTAATAAAAAACTACTCGGAATTTTCCCAACCCCTCATGGAATGGATTTTCCCATGTGCTCAGTGCATAAATTATAAATCATTGCTATCATAAATACTTTCTATTATTTACACAAAAGAATAATACTATCAATCTCATTACTTTTTAAAAAGAATTTATAGAGAGAACAATTTCCCTCTTTGGTTTATGAAGATACAATGTCTCAAGGGTTATATTACACATTTATATGTTTCTTGTAGTTTTATTGGATATAAATGTTTTAAAAGCATAGACACTTTATAACGTGCATCGTTGAAGTATCCAAAAGAATCAGTATCATATACGTTAAATAAATAAAAGTATTGGTACTTCATAGGTTTGAATATTTAATTGATGTGTCAATGAAGTATCCTAGTTATCAGTATTGGATATGACCCAGATACATATACCTGGAACAAATTCAAGTGTAGGTGCTTCATAGCTTGCACCATTAGAGTATATAACTGCTTCTCCTATTTAACCAAGGTCAGGGTAGTCATACGTGACATAATTGTCCATGGTACTAGAACATGCCTCAATCTGGTTTTCATGCTAAATTATCTAGTATTGGTAGGTAGTTTAGCTAATTGTAAATTAGTATACCTATGGCCTAACATAATTACATGATGCCTGAAGCCTATTATGACAAAACAAGGGGTGAGTTGTTAACTTTTCGTCCATTTCTCTTTATTTTTCTCTATCTGTGAATGTACCTAGCACATACAATTAGAATTGTAAAAGCATTTACCAATATCTCAGTCAACAACCAGAAATTACCAAAAATTAGTTGGAAAAGAATTAAAGAAGTATAAGCAAGCTGACAACATTTAAACAAATTAGTGCAAATCTATCTTTTTGGTACATCAGGGGCAGTGAGTTTTGAACCTATGATCGCAACAAACTACCCAAGCCCCTTGCCACTAGTCTAATCTTTTAGACTTGAGTACAAAAAATATCTGAAATCCTGAATAGAAAAGCTGATTTGCACAGCCATAAAGAGATAATAGATGCCTTCTTGAACCATATAACCATATTATCCCCTATTATGGTGCAGAATCAAATCAAGATTAAAAAGAAAAAATTGTCTTACTTTATTGAGAGAACCAAGCTGAACAACACCAAGTGAGGCTACAGCAACAACAGCAATAGTCTACAAGACAATAAAAGCTTAATCAACGAAATTCTTCATGTAACCTAAAAGTATAGTGGTGCAGATTAGGAAACTAATTTCAAAATGATAATCACTATCTTTCTAACATAAAGTACACTAGACCAGAATGCAACATAGTCGGCTTCAGTGCAGTTCGGTTGTATGTAGCGAATAAAAATAATGAACCAGAGTCACATAGTGGCCCAAATCGTGTCTATTACAGTATTAACCACAGTTTTCCAAATATACTATTAAAATTAAATTGTCCATCTCCTGAGCATTTGTAAAGTATAGAAGGTCTAATTTCTGGGTGAAAATAGAAAGTTCACTTTTCCAGATTTTAGTAAAACACGTGTTGCAAAGCTGTGAAAAAATAATAATAAAGCGGCGAGCATACCCTGATTCCAGCAGAAAACTGAGACTGCCACCCATCAGCAAACTGAAAATTAAACCAAAAAGTGGGAAATGAATAAGAATTATTGGAACATATTGACATGATAATCCGAGGTTAAAAGATCCTTAATGATGATACTAAATAACAAGAATCTTCACCTCAAAAGACAAGCCAGAACCTGCAACCTGATTATCTGCACAGATCCACCTATGCTTTCCTGTTACAGCAACCTGTCCAACAATACTGTGAAGAAAGAATCTTAGGACGAGGTAAACAAAGAAAATCAAATTCTGTACAGTATCCATTATACATTTAACTAATCATACCCTTCTCCTAATGAATATGCATGATATGACATCTTAGCCACTGCTAACCCTAATGCGTTGTGCGAAAATTTCCCATAACCAATCTGTTCCAAGATCTTCTGGCAGTGCTTATTTTCTGAAGAGTCATAATCATCAGGATTGTTATAGTATGCGTCCTCCCATGTCAAGATCCTGCAAGCAAGTACCACATCGAGAAACTTTAGGGGACAACATTATGGAATTCAAGTTCAACACTGATACTAGCCAAAAGAAAACGAAAACCAGAACTGCTAGCAACATTACACCTTTCAACAGTAAAGAACTTACTACCAATACACTTTATATAAAACAACAACAAATGCCACACTTATCCCACTTCCATCGCACTACAATGAAAACAACATAAAACATTTCAAATAACAGAAGGATCACAATCCTAAAACAAAATGACAAAAATAGAAACCATCAAAGAGCAAAAACACTCGCAAAACAGTTCAATGATATGGATTCAAGAGAGTAGATACACAACACATGCCATGCCCTTCTACCAAAATTCTAAATTCTAACCAAGCATGGAAACCACCAAACTTGGAAAAAGGACAAAACAGAGGGATAAATATCTACAAAAATCCATAAATATCTACAAAAATCCTTCATACTAAAAGTTGATATTAGAATTTTGGTTAATCAACTCCGCAAAACCAATCAGTGAGATGAAAATTGTCTCCCACTTACATGCACTATTTTGACCATATCATTAATCTATAAGGGATCTGTGACAGTTGATAAAACCATTGGCCATTATAACATCAGCTAAACAGGCAAAAGCTCGAAAATGTACACAACCGATAAAATTAACCCGGTAAGTATCTAAAACGAGGGTAAGTTCAAAGACACACAAAAGGAAAGACGCAACACACAAGGAACACTAACAAAAAATAAATAACACCAGAAGCACAACCAACAATAACAAGGTAAATAGTAGAATCGTACATTCGAGCACGATGTTTGAGCTTCCAAAAGATGGCGTAGTTCCAGTGAGTATTAAAACAGAGGCTTCTGAGTACTTGGTGCAAGTTGTTACCCATGTTGTCCCCTCCTTTAACAAGTCAGAAACTTTAACTCCCGAAGGCTCCCCCGAGAAAAAGGGTCGTGAATTCCAATCCTCCAAAAAATAATAAAACCCCTCCAACACCACACACTCACCCTCCTTCCCCTAGCTCCCCCTGTAGGAACCTCTTCCAGCCTGCTTCCTCCGCAACCCCGCTCGCCGTTTTAATGGCGGTCCAACTGTTGGCAGTATCAGACGATCCGCACCCATCACTCACCCCGCCAATTCCCACCACCCCACCAACCAAAGCTTCCAACTGTCCCTCACTACAGTCAAAACACAACCAAACCCTCCAACACACTTAACGCTAAAACTGAAACACCAGACTCAACGCAGCAAATCTCGAAACTAGCCATTGAATAACAAACAACCTTGTTAGATTCCAAAAGGGCTGTGAAGAAGATTGAGTTAAAAGAAGGAAAGAAAAAGGGCGGCTAATAATCTAGCTTATATCCGACGACATGTGAGGCTTTTGCTTGTGGAGGAAGAAGGTTCAGTTTCTCTGGGAATGCAATTGTGAACAGAGTCTTTACCCTTTGCAGAGTGAGCGAGAAAGTTTTTGAGAAGTTTCCAATTGCTGAGTAAAGAGTGGAGAAGGTAGAGTGAAAGAATGTCAATGGTGGAAAAGAAGTGAGGCTCTTGTTCTATATTGGGGTCACGTTGGCACGCTGTTCCTTCTAGCTTTTTCACTCGGGGAATCTCCACCGTTGATTCAAGCAATCATGGTAACCATTGCGTAATCCAATCCACCATCCCCTCCTATCATATCACACACCATGCATTTTTGTAAAGAAAAAGGTTGTTTATTTGTGCATGCTAATGTGCAAAATGGAAAAGTTATAAAAACAGTGAAGATAAAAACTTGAGCTAATTTGAACAAACAAACTGCAATGCAAACACACTACAACGTTTAAGAATATGACAGAACATGACAGAATTAGTCTTTGATAGTATTTGGAACATAATTATACTTATATATACTTAAGAAAGTAGTAAAAATGAGTATTATGATATCATTGTTGAGAAGATAAAATGAAAAAAATGGCGTGTGTTGACAGAGGGCAAAGGCCCCAAGGGAAGTAACTCTATGAAGGGTTAGGGGCTAATTAGAGGTTTATATTTAACGATAAGAAGCAGGAAAGGGCAAAGGAAAAGGAGGAAAAAGAATGATGGGGAACAATCCAATTGGGGTATGAGTACACTTTATGGTGGTGTCAATTGATGGCCAACAGCATGATGCCAAATTGAGGACATGCTTCCTTATTTTCCCCTCAAGTTTTCAATCCTTTCTTTGAAACCCTACAGAAGGTACCCTTCTACCCCTCTTAAGGTCCTTTTCAACAATGATCTTATTGCCCTAAAGTTGTGACACCTTCAACCTCCCATTTCTTCAAACAATTCCTACTTTGTCACGTTATAATTCAATCTTTTAGAGTGCCAACCTTTCTTTCACACACTGCTGACCATGCTGCCCTTTATGATCATAGCTTTCCACCGATTTACAGCTTCTTTCTGTTTTACCCTTTTCAAAGGCATGGAAATGGAGTTTGGACAAAGTCAAAGTTTTTTTTTCCTCTCACACAATTACCTAGGAACATGTTCTATCGGATAACTAAAACATGTTTGTGATCTTTCATCATGTTGATTTCGTTCTAGATTCTATCATAAAATTTGGTTTTGTATATTTTTCTATTAATTTAGTCGATCTAATATAAAATTTATTTGAACCTGACCAACAATTGTAATAAAGATTAGTTATAAAAAAAATTAGTTAAAAAAACATTTAATATATCTTGTTAAATGTTTTAATTTAGTTTTAGAATAGAAACTAATAATTTTTATAGAAAATATTTCCTTTTTAGTAATTTAGTTCATTGATTTAACTAATTTAGACATTATTACTTGTGTTTTTAAAAAAAGAAAAAAACTTAATTAAGATTTACTATCAAACAAACAATAAATTAGTATTAAATATTTAAGTTTAATTTTTTTAAGATTGAGTTTTAATGTTATTAAATTCTAAAAACTTTTATGTATTCTTCCAATACAATTCTTCAAAAAGTTTCGTTTTAACACATTCTTTAAGTAATACTAAGTGATGGTTTAGGTTTTTAACGTAACATTAAATGTTTTATTTTAATTTTATCTCGAATAAATAATTATAATACGACGAAATCAACCTTATGAGGCCAGGACAGAAAATAATTAGTATGAACAATTTAGAAGAAAAAAATGTTTGACTCATTCAGTTGCTTCTTTTTGTGAAAAACACTTAATAATGCCAACTTAGATTAAAATGGATAAAGTACCACAATTAATGTGCCTAAATCAATTATGTCAAAAATCCAATTTTGCCAAAATACAACTATTTCACTTTATTGACTAAGTTTGACATATTTATCACTTTTTGAACGATAAACAGATGAAAATAAATAATGAAACTACATTGATAAAATCTTTCATTCAGAATTAAAAAAAAAGAGTAATATAATTATTATAAAAGTGAACAAACATACAAACAAAATCACATACTATAAAAATCAACTAATTACAGATTAAATAAACAGTAAAAGAAACGATATATATTAATGATTAACGTTGTTTTTAATGATTAACGTTGTTTTTGATGATTAACGGCAATTTACCTGGTTTGGTGCAGTATGGAGGCATAATCATTCATATTTGTTTATGTTGCTAATTGGTTGAGTTTACATCTACGAAATCAATTATATCTCTCTAAGTTTCCTCAATTATCGATCATCCATCATAATTATACACTATGACCCATCATCTATCATCCAAATTTAGATCAAAACAATCTCTACCTAGCTACCTATAGTAGTCAAATGCTTTCTTTATAGCTCACCCTCTTCAACCATATTTATCCACTTTTCATTTTTAATTGTCTGTGTATGGAAAGTATTGAAAAATATTTTCTTATATATTAAAAACAGTCATGAGTGCAGGAATAAATGCAAACAAGAAAAGATGTTCAGTGATGGAATAAATAAGAACTCATTCAACATTATTGTTTCTGGCAATAAATTTAATTATAGAGTTATCAAAAGCTTGCACAGGTGATGGTCATCGGACAAAGTCAACTGGGCTATGCTATGTATGAATATGCTAAATCAGTGATTCTAATGATACAGTGCAGGGACCAAATATTATCATCAATATAGACACAGACCAAACATCATTAATCTCTCCCCTTTTCACTTTAGATTTTATTTTTATTAAGGTGTTTGTTGTTGGAAAATTTAATGTATTTAAGTTCGTTTTTGACAAAGGGGTGAAGTTGGTTTTGATGACCAGCTCAAATAAATAATGTGAAAAGTCTTTTTGATAAAGGTTTGAAATTCAGTTTGGAGAGAAATATACCAAGGTAAAAGGATTTCGACTTGAGGGATTCTTATTAAAATTAGAAGTTACTAACAGTAACCATAGATGGATGATTTGTTTTTTTTTTTTCCTATAATAAGACTGATCTGATAGACACAATTAACTGATCACTCGGATGAGAAGTTCTTAGTTCCATATAGAAATGTTTATTTCATATATAAACATTTAATTGAAGGTTCATTTTACTAGTCAAAAATCTAGAAGCCAAGATCAAAATACAAATTTAAAAAAAAAAAAAAAAATGGTGTTGCATATCAACTATGAGATAGCGAGTCAAAGTTGGCTGTTGCCGACATCAATTCTGCTGGCTCCTGCAAGTAGGTTATGTTTGAGTTGATACAGAACATTCCTACTGCTATTGGAGCTAAATATGCAATTGGTATTTTTATAATATTACTAAAGGAATTTGGGGTTAGGTATGGCAGGGAACAATACATAAGAATTAATATATGGTGATTTTCTCGTATTTGTTATTTAAGACACAAATATCGGATTCACTTTGTTTCGTTTTTTGAGTTTAACTTTTTTTTTTCTCTCTGTACGGATTGAACATTCTTTATTTTTTAATATATTTTTAATTGAATAAAAATAAATAAATTATAAAATAGATATGTCCAAATATTTTAAATTTAATTTAATTTTACAAAATTGACTTATAAATATTTATTTATATTTTAAAAATTAATTTTATTTTTAATTAATATAAAACTTTCCAACATACCACCCCACTTTAAGATGTATATATCTTAAGTGTAAGACTACACATCAATGTGTTATCTGATAATGGGTTGAACAATATATTCAACAAACAACAAATTTCATTAAGATAAATTCTAACTCATGACTTTAAAATCATATTAAAAAGTAAACTTTAAGTTTAATTCAATTTTAAAATTAGGCTATAAATGAGAGAGAATTGTTGATTGAGAGAGGAAAAAAGATTTTGAATGGCAGCATTGTTGTTTACCATCTAAGTTAAGGTGTAACTGAGTCTATGATATCAAGCCCTTAATTCCTGTAATGTCGTATAGCTTTATAAAGATGAGAATTGTGATATAAAATAAGACAAATTTTTAGTATGTAAATCTTACAATTTGATTTTGTCAAACTGAATTAGACTTAAAATTAATTTTTTTATCTAAGTAAGAATAAGTTAAATTTACTTTTTTATTTAATTACTGTGAAAATCTATTAACTTTGATTTATCTGAAATATTGTTTTCGAAAGTGTATATATAAGAAGGGTAAGGGAATAACTTTGTCAAATTAAATTTAAAAAACATTTTCATGAGTTTTCTTATTTTAAAAGGAAAAACATTTTCAATTATGAAATAAATTTTGATAAATAAATAAATAATAGTTTTAAACTAGTGTATGAAGTTATTTCTATAAAAACAACAAGGTTTGCTTCACATAAACACGTAAGCATATGTATAAGAAATGCCCTATCGCGGAAGGTAATAATGACTTAATTTTAATTCTAGTCTTCTATTTTATTTTAGATTAATTATTAATAAATAAAAGTATTATTTATTCATCCTTATGCATATTCTCATATCTATAGGATATAAGATTTTTGTTCATCTTTCATCCTATCTAGTAACATGTGTATCTTCACATGCTCATATCTATTTTCTTGTTTCAATATTAATTAATTATTTTTTAAAGAAATTAAAAATTATATCAAAAGAAATATAATATTATCAAATATTTAATATAAAAAATATATTTTCATATCTTCAATATATAGAAAAAAAATTGTGATGATATAAATTTCAAATTGTGAAACAATCATATAAAATATTTGACATAAATAAAATTTTACAACAAAAACATCTATAAATTTATAGTTGATAAAGTTAAAAAATATTTTTAAAAAATATAAAAAATAAATAAATATTAAGTTTAAAATATTTCAAATGTCTCTTTACTGATATATTTTCTTATACACCAATAAATATTATGTTGGATAGTGTAAACAAAGTTTATGAAATACAATTAAATTATTATATTATAGTAAATTAAATATATTTGTGCATAAAATTACACTAATGAACAAGAATTAGAAAAAAAAATTATATAAAAAATCATCAAAATATTATTTTATATAATAAAAATGAATAATAGATATTTTTTTAGAAAAAAAATTAAAAAGATCAAACAAGTTGATACATTATTAAATAACTTTACACAAAGAAAACATATGTATAATTAAAAGTATCCTGAGATGAAAAATATCTTGAAGATATGAAAAAGTTTTACAAATATAAGAATGATCAAAACAAGATAATGAAAATTGTTTTAACAAACTAAAAGTTTTTCAAAAAAAATTAAGATGAAAGAAAATAAAAGAAGAAACATTTATATATTATTTACTAAATGAATGACTTACGTAATTCAACACTTGAGAGTTAAAATTTTTTATGTGAAAAATAATATTAAAAAGGAGTAAAAGTAATTAAATACGAGACTAAAATTCTATTTTATTAATTGAAATTGATAATACATCATTTGAATATGACTACACCAAAAACTTACTAATATAAAATAACTAGAAGAGAGATGAAGAAAATAATATATATATATATATATATATATATATATATATAATAATTAGGTTACATGTATACTTTAATAATTTAAATGGAAACAGAATGACCATAATGAAATATATATTGACACTAATATAAGAAGGGTGTTGCTCCCTCCAGCACCACACCTTTCTCCCTCCACCTCCCATTTACTATTTTGTCTCTCAGTAAAATTTTATTTTTAGGGTTATTATTTTTTAATTTTACCTATTCACAACCTATTTCATTAATAACCTATTCAAGTGTCGTACATGAGTAAAATACTTTTCTTTCATTTTAACATTATATTTCTTTCTTTCTTTCGTCGTTGTGAGATACTACAAGTTGCAAAGGTTGGTGGTGGTGGAAAGAATTATCAAGCAGTCTTCCTCTCGTGGTGTAGTGCATGGAGTGGTGCAGTGCGTGTAATGCTTCCTCGTATTCAAATAAACCTTGAAATAAAACCCTAAAATAAAAAACGTAACTTTTAAACGGAGGTGACATCCTTCAACGGATGTCAACATCCTTCAACGGATGTCAACATCCTTCAACGGATGTCAACATCCTTCAACGGATGTCAACATCCGTTTAAGGAAAAACGGATCCGTTTTTCCTTAAACGGATGTTGACATCCGTTTTACCTTAAACGGATGTTGACATCCGTTGAAGATGTCACCTCCCGTTTAAAGGTTACATTTTTTATTTTAGAGTTTGTTTTATTAGGGGACATCCGTTGAAGGATGTCACCTCCATGTTGGTTGATGCTTTGGACGTTTCTCGATGTTCCTCTACACCACGGCGGCGACGCTCCTTCACACCACGGCGACAATAGAAGCTTTCAAACCCAAAAAACAACTGGGAAGAAAAAGGAATGGAAGTGTGGGAGGTGGGGAGGTGAAACGAAAATGGGGAAAGGGGAAGAGAGTTCCGTGGGTGGGTGCTGGAAAAGTAAAATTAGGGTTTCAAATTATTTAAAATAGGGTAAAAGTAAAAATCTTTTTAACTTAAAGATATAATTGTATTTAAAATAATATGGGGAGGTGGAGGAAGTATAGGGTGGTGGTGGAAGGAGCAACACCCATATAAGAATTGAGATGAGACGGATATATACATGTTCATTTATATTTCTATACCCAATTGAAAAAATTGGATATTATTCTTAGTTATATCCATATCTGATGTATGTGATGATTCTTTATCAAAATCTAAACGAATTTGAACAATACCTACAAAAACATATTCCTTTGTCATCTCTATATATACATAACACTTATTTAAATAATATCATTCCAAAATCATATTTTTTTATAATATATAGTTAATATTGTAACATCCCAATATCTCACGCCGGATAATTCATAATTTATATATTGTAACATTACATTTACGGTAATATCCCGTAATCTCACACTTATAAATTCATAATTAATATATGTCTACACATGTTTTAAACTCAGATTTCAACTATAAACTCATAAATATAATTCGAATTCTTCTAACTTATTCTTCTGTCTCTCTCTTCATTGGCATTGGATCAGACGACAATCCTTCGTCCCAAACACAAAACAAACACAAACAAGTAGGGTGAGTTAACATGCAACAAATCATTTAAAACATGTATAATTACCTTGATATAAACATCATATAATAATTATGTTCGACACCCTCATACCACAATTCCTATTAGACACTCGTCTCACAATACTCAATAGACACTCATCCGGATGATACGTTGATGAGCGGTCACGGGAGGTTATGCACTTGGAATGACTTCTACTTCTTCTTACAAATACACTTCCAAAATACTTCATATCATTCACAAGGTTAGTCCCCTCACTATGTCCAAAACCGGCACATAGACCAGGACCTCCTGCTCCTCTCACCACATAATTCATCCCTCTCTACTTGAGACTGGATTATTATTAGAGTATCAGGATAGCCTCCAACTACGGGACCCTCAACATCAACATATACACAAATACCATAATATTACTGAATCTCTCCACGAGACTCATACCATACTCATATTCCTCAACTCACATTATACCCCTACAAAATCTCCCTATATCACTTATATCATGTTTAGATGCATAAATTCAATTGCAATATAATAAAATGCAATTATCACAATTATAATTCATAATTCCATATCTACCACAAAAACATGAATTCATCAAACATTTCCATTCCAACAAGATATATTGCACAATATTTTAACAATACAAAATCTGTTAAATAGGATTTAAGTTAAAAACTTGTCGAGTAGACTTTCAGGAAAGAGAGGTGCGTCACAATGGACAACTTAAGTACCAAGTCTTTCCTTAGCCAAAGTGTTCCTCAACTAGTTTTTAACAAATTTCTTATTTACAGATTCAAAACAACAACATATAATATTAACACCGAATTTCAATATAGATAAACATACAGTAAGCATTAACAGTATTCATACAGAATTTCAATATATGAATAGTAATAAAACAATACTAAGTTATAATATAAAAGCATAGAAATACTAAATCATAATATAAAAGCACAGAAAAGTTAGCTCCCCTACCTCTATTCCAGACTTAATCTCCTGCTCCGAATTTGTTTCCCCCGAAACCCTTCAGAACCTCTACTCTTCTTGCAACTAAAAATTTTTCCTAACTCTTTCTTCTCTATTTCTCAAGCTCTCACTTGATTTCTCTTCTCTTGGTGCAAAATAACCTTCCCTCCTATGGCTATTTATAGGTAAAAAAAAATTTACTATTCATTAATATTTTAATATTATTTATTATTTTAATATTATTTAAAAATAATATTTCAATCATTTTCTCACCAAATCTGATCCTAATTTCTACCTACTACTTTCTTCCATGCTAAGAAATCTTAATGCTGAAAATTTATTTTTACTATTTACTTTTTACTATTTACTTTTTACTATTTACTATTTACTTTTTACTATTCAATTTAAAAAAATTTACTAAATAAGTTACCAAAAATTTGAACCTCTCCTTCTAAAATTACTATAATTTTATATCCAAAATTTACAATTTTCTATCCATTAAAATTATTATTAATAATAAAATACTAAAATTTACTACTATATATATATATATCTTTTTTTTTTCATGAATCTTACAAATATTATTATGGCCTTTTATATATATATATATATATATATATATATATATATATATATATATATATATATATAATATAATATTGTTAAACATAATTTTCTTTTATATAAAAGTACTACTTTTAATTCTTTAAAAATTATTTATCCCAACAACAAAAAATTATTATAAAGGGTATATTCTTGCATACTAATAGCACCATATCATGACTTTAAGAATTAAAAAATAATTAAAATTTAAATGAGATCATAAAAATTGTATAACCATATGGTTTTATTATTTATTAAGCAATTATATATGAAAATCTAATTAATATTTTAAATTATTAAATATTAATTGGTATATAAATAAATATTAGACATTAATAATTTTAGTAAACTTATAACATTATATAAAACTTTTATTATTCTTGCATAACTAAATATAATTAAAATGTATATATTTTTTAAAATAGAGTAATATTTTTTGGAAAAGATAAACTTTTTTAAAGAATGGAACTCTCAATAGATATTTTGTTTAGTCTTTTCCTATGTTGAAATATTTAATAAATATTTAACCATGAGAGAGAATTGCATTAATGAGATGCATATTGTAACAAATGTTTATGATTCTAACTCACTCATTAATCTAAACTATTAATATAAAATAAAATAGTTTGAAATTGAAAATAACTTATTTCGAAAGTAAGTGAATTTGTATTTTTATATTTATAACTAAATTTTAGTCATTTATCAAAATAAACATATCTAAAATTTATGATTATCAAAAAATCATTATTCTCGATGATAGAAATTCTATTAATGTATGAGTTGAGATTTTTTTTTGTCTTGTAAAGTTTCCATTACTTCCTCTCTCTTTTTTTCTTTTTTTTTTCAAATAAACATATCATATGAATTTTGCAGCAATAACAATGATGTGTGATTTGTTTTTCAATTGTCTTCGATTTTAAGTAAATGTAGACATTTTTCTCAATAATTTTAAACAACTCTCTCAAATTTATCAAGTAATCTATTTTTTTAATTCAAATTAAAGTGTTCATCAATAAGTTATTATCACCTCACAAATATTTTCTCTTTCCAACAACATTTCATAGTATTTTTCTTGTATTAATACAAATCTAAGCCACTCTTAAACAATAATTTCATATTTAAATAACTGTACCTAATTTTAAATAATCTAATAAATTCAATAGTGACACAAAAAGTATTTTACTGATAAACAAGTAATATGATATTACTAAATACGGACATATATATTTCTGGAAACACTTAGTGCATTCCATCATAAGAATTTGACTCTTTAAAGTAAGAAACTAAACTTTAACATAATCAACAATTAAAAAAGTATATGACTGTGAAAATTGTATAAAATAGACATATATTTAATAAAATATATAACTAATTATAATTCGAAAACATTAATACTTGAAGTAATAATTATTGAAATTTTTAGAGTAACCAAATCTAATTCACAAACATGACATGTGAATTTTATCCATGACACTATGATTTCGTTTCAATATAATACTTTCACTCTCCTAGTTAGTGATGAAATAAGTTAAACATAAAATGTAATCATCCTTAATTTTAAATAAGTTAAATTTGCAAGTTAGAGAAGACAACTGGTTAATTACTTGCAAAATGTATTCCCATGAGGAAAATTATTCATTAGACTTATTTTACTACTATAATCTCACACATTATTTCACATATACTAAATTTAAAATAAAATTAACATTACACTTATTTTGATTTTAAGCAGTGAGAAATATGAATATATTTTTGACTGTGTGAATAGTTGATCTTAAAATATTATGAAAATATGGTTTTCAATCTGTGTATAGATTCCAAATGCCACTTTTTATAATGTTAGATGGTCGAGTTCCTTTTGGTTGCTTTCCCTTTTTCTCTTAACATGGTTGGGAGCCAAAATCATCTCATATAGATCTTGTAGCTCAGCTTTTTGTTAACACGTAATCTAATTCCTTCATCACTACATTGTTCCATCTCATTCATTATTCATCTCTCTCTCTCTCTTAGTCAATATCCATGGCCCCCACATCAAACCCTAAGAAAAAATAATCAAATATCTTCAATAATTGCTCTAGTGGAGGCCACTACCTGAATAAACTATCTTTTAACCTACAACTTAACCAACTATAGATATGTGTGGAGTTTCAAGTATTTTTTGGATTGCAAAATCTACCAAGATACACATCTCAAGTGGCATTTGGTTAGAGATTTTGTTTCCACTACCCTCCTTCAATTAATGATCACCCAAAGCCAACCATAACTTAAGGAATCCAATGATAATCACACCTAAAAACTCTTTCAAACTCTTGTGTATTTTTTTTTTACCGAAGCAATAATGTTTGAGTCCTTGAGTGTAATAAAAGATAGAGAAAAGAAAAAGAAATTCTTGTCAGCTTGTGGATGATAATGAGTATATAGAATATTAAATTTCTTACTTTGTTAGGGAATATCATAATTATATTTGTAAAAATGTTGTCCAATCTTCAATCACTAATAATGTTGCATGATAACTACAACGGTTAATATGGTCGAAGAAGGCCATGTTGTCACTTTCTGTAAAGACCCATTTGAGACATTGATTTATTTTTCTCTTGGGATCTGCACAAAGCAAAAACGTTGGCCATATCCAGCAGTGTGTAATCTTGAAATGGTACTGTTGCAAGTAAAGTGAAGCATTATGTGTATTAAAATTGATAAACTTTGTGCTAAAAGAAACTCACTCCTACCACCATGAAAGGTACAAATAATACTTTTTGTAACCACCAGGAAGTTTACCATGATAAAAGTGCTTAATCCAATATGTAGTGGGGTTTGTCATTTAATAGAGCTGAGACTTCTCACGAATATTGTCTTATATATATTAACATTTTTGTTATAATCTTCTCGTACATGTATCCATATCCTTCTCTCGTTTTATCTCCACTGATATTAAATATGCCAATGATTATTGAAAGGAAGATGTTGTCGTGAAAATGTTATGTTAGGAGTGATGAGTTTGTAAATTTTCCACGCGATAGAATGATGAAGCTTTGGCCACCTCGAACGATTTTGATTGAATGCAATCTATCTTTCAAACCACTATGAGAATTCAAAGGCCATCTTCTGGCTGTAGCCATTAAGAGATTTTGAATATTCGTTAGAGCTTCTGAATAAGGTTCAATACATGCTAAAATAAGGCAGGCTTTCATTTGTGCACTATATAGCACTATTTTTTGTTCAACGAAACAAAGGAAAAATAAATGAGATTTGAAGACATGAAGAACCACCTTTCAATCAAGATCAAGATACACTTGCCATCTCTTAGCACGGACAAACTAATTGACAATAAATATATATATATATATATATATATATATATATATATATATATATATATATATATATATATATATATATATATATATATATTTGAGGTTTATTAACATGCGTACGCCTGTTTTTCAGTTGGTACATTTTAGCAATGTGTACCGGGTTTTAGTAGACAAAAATACCTTTATATATCATGGATTCTAAGTTTTAAGGTTAAGGGTATTTTAATAATTTTCATTCTCAAAACTAACAAAAGAAACCTCTAAACCCTTGCTCACCTCCCTCGTTCCTCTCAACCCTTTATCTTTCATCTCTCTTACTCCAACATTTTCTCTGTCATCCTATGTAGCTCCAATTGAAAAAAATCAGAAACACTGGCGCTTAAACAATCTTATAAAAAATGATTTTATAATGAGTTTTCATTTTATAATTTTTGTCTTATCTAATTTTATCCAATTTTCACAAGCATAAAAGAATTTGTAATTGACCTGGAAAATCAGAAATACTTGTTAAACAATTTCTTACAAAAAATGATTATATAATGAGTTTTCATTTTATAATTTTTGTCTTATCTAATTTTCACAAGCATAATGACATCAAAGGAATTGGTAATTGGCCTGAAACACTCGTTAAACAATTTCTTATAAAAAATGATTTTATAATGAGTTTTCATTTTATAATTTTTGTCGTATATAATTTTATCTAATTTTCACAAGACATCCGAAGGAGTTGGTAATTGGCCTGGAGGGTTTTTTTAGAGATGATGATTCAACATATGCAGATGATGAAATTAGAGAAGTTAGTGAAGATGGTGAAATTGAATAGATAACCTTTGTCTGAAGGTGAATATGTCAATGACTGACCTCTTTACAAAGACAAATTATTTAATGGCAAGTGTTTCTGATTTTTTTAATTAGGACTACAGTAGGGATGACAGAGACAAGGTTGGAGTGAGAGATGAAAGAGAATTCAGGTTGAGAAGAATGAGAGAGCTGACTAAGGGTTTGGGAGTTTCTTTTTTTTGTAGTTTTGAGAATGAAAATTACTAAAATACTCTTAACCTTAAAACTGGGTATTTTTGTCTACTAAAATTCGATACACATTACTAAAATGTACTAACTGAAAAACATGCATACGTTCATTAGCAAACCCATATATATATATATATATATATATATATATATATATATATATATATATATATATATATATATATATATATATAAATGCAGTAATACGTGTTATGAGTTAGAGAATTTCTAGCAACCCATTTTTTTTATCAATATTTTTGGTTGTCAATTAAAATTTATTTAAATTACAAAACTATGTACGTATATCACTTATTGTAATGATTTTCAGTCATGATATAAATTTAACAATGTATTATAAAATATATAATTAATATTTTTCTTAAGTCATTTTCATGATAAGAGAGTAATTATATAAAGTCTTCATCTATTTATTTTTTACAATACATTACTTTTCTTATAGTATTGATATTTTATTCTTATAATATTAAATTTATTCTCACGCAGGCTTTTTATGTGGATTTTTTTTATGTCAAGTAACATTCCTATGTAAGTAAAGTAAATTTATGTCGTTTAAATCTTACATTAAATTTACATTAGAGCTAATTAGATTTGATGTAAATTTTGAAGGTTTGTCTTTTAAGAAGGAAATCATTTGATTTTGACTTAAATTAGAAAAAAAATCTCAATAAAATATATCTTTCAACTATAATTTAAATAAATACGTTTAATCTAATTTAAAATCACGCTATATAAAAAATATATTACTTTGACTAATAAGTGGACTTTAAATCTAATTCAACTCTATAAAATTGATTTTTAAAGTGAGGTTTACATCCATTTATATATACTCTAAATTTGTCTTATATTTCTAGTTGATGTGAGATTTTCTCTCATACCGAGATATATACATTTCGTGCGTGGAATTAGACATTAATGGATAGTCCGATAGTGGTCCGATAGTGGTTGAAACAATATGTCTAACAAACAACAAATTTCGCTAGAATAAACGCTAAAGAATGACTCTGATACCATATTAAGAAGTGGATGAGATTTGTATCTACATATACTCTAAATTGGTCTTATATCTAGTTGATCTAGTTAATATAGTACTTTTAAAACTCTATATAAGTTAGAGGAAAATGTTATCCAGTATTCTATATAACCTAAACAATTATGATATCAATTTCAAAAATAAAATGGAAATTTAGATAATTAATCTTAATGAAGAATGCTAAGCAATCCAATAGAACAAACTTCTTCAACGTAAAACCACTTGCACAAACGAAAGAAGAATGCCTTTAGGTTTGCAATGCAAGGAGAAACAAGCTTGCCATAGCCACTACAGTAGATAAAAGAAAAACGACACAATTACAGAAGAAGGTGAGAAAAAAAAAAGTGACACAGAAATTATAAAATAGAGCCTAAATTAAATTTTCAAAATTTAAGTTAGACTAAAACGTAGTCTGATAAAAATATTAAAATTTTTTACATTGATTCTAAAATAGTGAGTAAAAAAATATTTTTATTTAAAAAATGTCACTGTATTTTTTTTACATTTTGAAGTAGAATATGTGTCAACTCTTTTTTTCACTATTGACACTCTGTGCCAACATATTTTAACATTAAAAAACTTACAAAATATAACTTTTGAACTTATAATCAACGATTGCTTCATTAATTGTAACTCTTTCAGATGATAACTTTTTTTTCATGATTAGGCCTTTCACTAAACAAACCCATATTCATAGCAGAACATGTACATTTTGTGCCAAAGTGATTCAATAAACCCACTTAGGATTTCAATCAGTAAGAACCAGTGCTCTTTACATTCTTACCCTCTTGTTGTGTGTGAGAATTGAATGTGGGGACAGAGTTTTTGATTTTGACAAGACAACAAGAGGTTGAAATTAAAGTGATTGGTGTTATAGGTTGGCAGCGTTTTTCTTCCCTTATTTGGGTGGTGGATTAATCATCCTTGCGTAGGACCAAACTCAGAAAACATATTATCAGCTTAGTTTTCTGAATCACAATGTTTGTCAGTTGTCACTTTGTTACTTCAGTGGATCTGAACTGCTCATAGTGAGGATTCATTCAGCTATTCTTCTCCCTCAGACTGTTCAACATTCTCTGTATGCAATCATGTAAATGGGAAAATGCTCATCACAATACAGCTGCCAAGCACTAGCCGCCAAGCTAGGATATGGAGATTCACCAGTAACTATTTTATTATTTTTTGATAGATTAATGATGGTAAAATTGAAATACATTTGACCTAATTACCAACCCAAAGAGAACAATGGAGAGCTGAATGCAAAAACCAGTTCTACACAACTCATTATTTTAAGATATCTACTCTTTAACTTGCATCGCAATATAAACATTGGGACAAACCCTAAAAAAGTGGTATACACTATACAAACATGGATACGAAACAATAAATTGGAGTGTTTACCGTCAATGCAAGTTTGGTTTTGCATTAAGTAGACATGTGTTAAAATTTATGTGTCTTTTAACCAAATGTAAGAAGTTCAACACCAAATGATAAAATATTATTTTGATAGATTTATTTTTAATATGTTTTTTTTTAAAAAAAAACTTATTAATAAAGATATCTTTATATATATATATATATATATATATATATATATATATATATTATTTAATATGAGACACAATATAAAAAATTGATATTTAACTGTCTAAAATCTTAAGATAATGGGTTAATGAGTTTTTCATCTTTATATAATATTTTATTTTCTATTTTCATCGAATTTATTTTGATCGAATGTGAAATTTATACTTATACTTGAATTTCTGTCTTATTAATGATTTTCACGTTGCTCTTTATTACTGGGATTTATAAGACCGCGAGTTGAAACAAAAATACGTTCTAGTTTCATGAGAAGAGAAAGCAAAATGAATTGGCTATGTGATAATGATGAAGCAGAAGTTGCAGAGATAAGAGAACTTGTTAAAGACATAACAAGACATTGAGGAACATTATTATATTTTCAAAAAAGTGGGAAGCAAAAAAGAGAAGAGAAAAATGAAAGGTGATTGTCTGGATAAACTCTGTCTAGGCAAATAAAAAGCACTCTTTCTTAAATTGGATCTATCCAACCACCACCACCACTACTTTGGTGGTGTGCGTGCATTGGTTTTTAGCACATTCTGGTTTTTTCCTTTGTCTTTTTACCCCCTAAAACTACCATATATCTACAACTCTATACATTCTTATTATTTATACATTATTATAGATGAATAATTTTCTTTAAATATGAGTTATAATTTATTATTTTAAATAGCAACAAATTTATCATAGATAATAATAAGTTATTAAATAATATGATAACGTTTTAAAATAAATGTATTGCGATGATCGATGTAAAATATTGTTATACATTATACATAATTTACGTACCTTACAATGCGAAATAATATATTATAATATAATGATCAGTTGTATTAAAACTACATTGCATCATATACATAAAATAACTTTATTATTTATGTATTCTTACAGTATACTTATATATTTTTTCACATAAACAATATAAAATATTTTATTTACTTATATATAAAAAATTTGCATTTTTATGTGTAAATATTAATGAAAGACAATTTGTAAATAATATGAAATAATTTTTAATAAATAATCTTCTGCATTTTTAGTCACACATAATCACTAATTCTCTTTATTAGAAACATATCACATGTTACTACTAAACTGAAATCTTCTTAAGAATACATGACACTGTGATGAAAGATTAAGAAACCTTCAATCTTGGAAAGCAAGCATTCTCTCTTAGGTCATATTGACTTGATAATCAACCACAAAATGCGTCTCAACTCTAGGTCATTTCTAAGTCCAAAAATCTTATAATATTAAACCTAAATACAATACTCAAATAAAGATATACAATAATTGACCCATTATATAATACTAAAAAAAACCTATACTACTTAATTCATAATACAAAGTCAAAAATGAATTTACTCTACTAAAAAAATCACTAATAATATAAAAGGATAAGAACTTAGATCCACCAAGTCATCTATAAAAAAAGCACTAAGCTTGAGAATATAGAAAACAGTGTACAAATTTTAGGAAGATGTGGGTCAACACTTATCAATAAGATAAAATGTGCAACTCTATCAGTTTTTTTACCAGAGAATGAAGGTTCTATATACGTGTCTAATAGTTAAACCATAATCTTCATTAAAAAACATAAATTGTCCCCTCTACTCTACCTCCTAAAATAATAAAATTGTCATGTCAGAAGATGCATTGAACAAGATCATTACATAGTAATGGCCTACCATTTCGAGCCACCTGTTTTTACTTGTTTTTGTACTAACTAAAATGAGAGAAAATTATTACCCAAGATGCTCCATAACCAACTTTATACAAAAAAAAAAATCCATTTTTTCACATTTTATTTTTATTCACTTAAGTCAAACATAAAAAAAAAATGTTTCTGTATCAAGTGTAAAAAGTAGTGATTTGAACTTGTTATAATAACTTACTTTAATTAATAGATGAATTATTCTCAAATACGAAATACTTAAAAAATAACTTATATAAGAATTAAAACATAACTTGATATCAAATGTAAATGAGTTATTATTGGAAATTATAAAATAAATATATAAAGTTATAACAATTTCTTCAAGAAATAAATGCATATATCTTTTATTTATAAAAAACTAATAAAGTCTGCATAATATATTTATCTTCACATTTGTTCTTATATATTAATTTTATATTTTTAATTTTTTCTTTCTGATATTGATTTGAGGATTAGAGTCACATTTACATATTTTATCACTATTAATTATATTCTAGAAGAATTCTTTCTAGACAAAATTTGGAGCTCCTCCTAAAACGTTCAAATGCTCCAATTTATTAGTGTTCAAATTTTAATAAGAATACTTGACTCCTACATGAGGTTTTTGGTAAAATATTTCATAATTATGTGAAAAAAAATGTTTTCATTCTTATAAATGTTTTTATTAAAGTATAAAGATCTAATTTATATTAAGTAGAAGAATATGAGTATTTTTTATATTCATACTAAATCATGTCTCTAACTTTTAAGGTTAAATTTTTAGTGCAATTTTTGATATGAACACACATTTTACATTGTGAATCTAATTACATCCTTAGCGTTAAAACTAAATTTTCTATTTGGACACATCTTTCACACCTTATACTTGTAGTTACACTTTTATACTCAAATCTTTAATGCAATTTTTTATGAGTTATCCTTTTACATTTGTGCAAATACAACCATAACCATGTGATCAAAACTCTAATGCAATTTTTATGATTGTCTTCCACACATGTGAAAGAAGTCATTCGTAGTTGAAACTTTAGTTCAATTTTCTCTATAAGTGTCTTACACATACAATGGATGCAATCACACTCATATAAATGAACTTTTATTACAATTTTTCATATAACATGTCTCCACACTTATATGAATACAATCATAACCTTGTGGTCTAACCTCTATTGCAATTTTCTATATAAGTGTTTTTTTTCCATTTTCATATGATGTAACCATAATCATGTTGACTTCATCGCTCACACTCATATGCATGCAGTCACACCCTTTGATTGAACCTCTTCATGACTCTTTTTTTTTATGTTGATCTCACACGCCCATGTAGATGAAGTCAAACTCATGTGATCTAACTTCAAACAATTTTCTATATGATCATTCCTTCTGTAATGGTGGAACCTCTAGTACAATTTTTTTAGTGTGACTCTCTCACTCTTGTGGACAACATCCCTATGATCAAATCTTTTGTATACTTTGTTTATTTGAGTATGTCTCCCACATAGACAAAGTTCATCTTTAAGGTTGAACTTATAATGCAAAACTTCTAATGAGTGTCTTCAACACTTGTGCAAATGTAGTTACACCCCTATGGTTATACTTTTGGTATAATTTTCCATGTGAGTATGTGTTCAATTCTTATGGTCAAACTTCTTATACAATTTATTATGTGTGTCTCCCATAACTATGTGGACAACACCACACCTTTGAGATTGAACTTTTAATGAAATTTATAAGAGTGCAGTTCCCACAATCGAGGAATTGTAGTCACACATGTTCAAATTTTTGGTGTAATTCTTTTGTATCAGTATGTTCCTCACACCATGGGGTCAAACTTCTATTCAAATTTTATTTATGAGCACACATGTTCATGCCTATGTAGAGTAGTCACATCGTTGTGATCAAGATTCTCAAAACTTACGATTCAACTCCTAAAATCATTCGAGTTTGTGTTTCCATACCCAACTCGTGAGTTGACTTGGAAGCAAACTCATATTTGGAGCAAGCTTGGTAAAGTCACCACACTCTTGATGAACTTACCCAAACTCGTAATTTAGCACTCAGAGAGTTTTTCTTTAAACCCAAAAAGACACTATAGATCATTATTTCTTCTATGAAATACATAAAACTTGGCTAGATTCCTTCTTTCCCTCCATTATTGCTCACGATTAGGGTTCTTTGTTTATTGCTCTAGTTGTTCGTCCCACCCTCATTTTGTTGATTGATTGTTTATTGCACTACTATTGTGTGGTGGTGTGCCATTGTTTGCATTGGTGGTCTTTACCTTTGCAACCTTCCTGTTGCACTAGTAAGGGTAGGTATTCATGGAAGATGAAGTTTAAGGATAGGGTATGGTTTCTTTACTAACCTTTTCAGCCTTAAAGCTATTGGGTCTCAAAGTGCACTAGTTTTTTGCATTGTACTAAACATGCACTAATGTGGATCCTAAGAAAGACTTTTTATGCTAGATAAAAAAGGTCTTGTGTATCGATTTCATAATCGGTATAGATACAGGCAGTATAAAAAGTTTTCACTTTTTATATTGGTTAAGGTTTCAACAAGTGCATAATCAAGCCACCACCGTTAATGGTCGCTACTGATGTTGGTTATTGTTTTTTGCACACATGCCCTCATGTTTCCAGAGGCTCAAAGAATTTATGTACCAAAATAATGTATAGAGGAGGAAAGAATCAAGCCTCTATCTCGCAACCCCTTTTTAGTGTTCAGGAGAAAAGAATCGAAGTCCTTATCTCGTAACCCCCTTTACACTGTTCAAGATAAAAGAATTAAATAGGAGAAAGGAGGTAGTGATGTCTCTAGTTGAGGCAGTGTCGATGAGAGAAAATAATGTGTGGCCACGATTGGAGATGCTTTGAACGTGAACATATAAGATCCAAGCAAGGGAAGGTATCCCTTGCGACGATGTCCTTGATCACGGTGGCAATGATGCGGCACGCCGACGATAGCTTGATCTGGAATCACTGATGACGACTCTACCCAAAGAAGGTGCACTAGAGATGGAGAGTGGAGAATGGTAATGGGAAAATGAAATGGTATAAGCTTCCAAAACCCTAAAAAAATCATTCTCTATATGCTTACAAATAAATAAAAATTGGAAATTACTTATAAACCGGTTATAACTACAATCAGTATAGAAAGTTTTTTTCTTTATTACAAAAATGTCATTGTGTTCACTTTCTATACTAGTTATAACTAGACCAATGTAAACAAAATTCTTCTTTATTACAAAAATATCATCACACTCACTTTCTACAAATTATAACTTCAATCGATATAGAAAAATGTTATCTTATTTACAATTCTACCACTACGTCACTTATTATAGTTAGTAGATTAAATTTGGTATAAAATATCATTATAAAAAGTGATTTTTACACTAATGATGATATATCATATAATTAATTTATATTATTATAAAAGAATAATAATTTTAGGAAAATATAAAAAAAATTAAAAATATATAATATGATAAACTAATTATGATAATAATAATAATAATATTTCAATATAAAATATAAGAAATTATTTATAATATCATATAATAATAAATTGTTATATTATTTATAAATATTTTAATTTTTTTTATTCAAAGTAAACTTTTACGAATTTATAATTCAAATTTACAGTCTAAGTTTACAAGGCTTCAAGAGTTGATCGTAACTCTTAATTTTGACAATCTTATTTGTGCTTGAATCTCTAGTGTAAATCTTTTTATAAGAACACCTCTCATACTCATGAGTGTGGTCCACACTCAAGTTGTTTAAAAAACAATGTAAGTTAGACAAAGTTGATAAACATGTTATTGTGATTTATTTTAATTGTAACAAAATCCTTTAATAATTTTTAAAAAATACAATCCAAGATTAAAAAATATGAACATATTATATCTTTTTGTTATATAGATTGTTTACTCTTATAAAGACGTCATTATATCACTTACAAATATATCTATACTGTGTATTATTTAATATCTTCTAAAATTTGTTAGTATCTTTAAATAAGAGTTAAATATTTGTGTAGTTTCTAAATTTGAAGGCGAAATTAGAATTTGTCTTTGTTATCAACTTCAATTTATTTTGGTTTTTAAACTTTAAAAATATATTAATATAGTCATTTTAATCCAACTAAATTAGTGTCAAAGACTTAAATTATTTACATTTTAACATGTTTAAACTCAAATATCAAATGGAAATGCAATTTAATAAATAAAAAATTAGTATCATTGAGTTAAAATTACTATATTTATTTATTTTTAAAGTGAAAATAAAAATATTTAAAGTTTAGGATAAGAATCAACTCCAATTTCATGAGAAACTAAAAACCATTTAAATAATTATTGCATTTAATTTTATAAGTTAGAAAATTTTAAATATATTATATCATCGGTAATTGTATCTACATGTGTAATTTTCCATTATATTTATATAAAACAAAGTTGAGCAATTGTCAATAAATCTTAATCAAAATTACTCTAACAACCAACTTCTTCCAATTTTATATATTATCAGAAAGATCTCCCAATTGAAGGAGTCAAAATGGTGGGTGTAAAATGAAATTTGGTATGAGGTTGTGAACAAACACTTTCCGGACTTTTAGTAATGTGTTATAGGAAGGATTGAAACTAACCATGACATCGAAATGACACAAAAATAATAAACCTGCCTCAACAATACCATTCAGCTATTGGTGCCACCACCTATCATTTTATTTATTTATTTTTCAACTTTATTAATTATGAACCTCTTTAGGCCGTTCTTGCAATAAATAGAATAAAAAATTCTAGTAACATTTAATTTAATTATATAAAATTCATAGCATACTGTATCTAAATATTCGAAAAGAGATATAAAGAAGAAAATAATGCTATTAAGACTAATAAATTCAAAGAAATAGCCATTTATTGGTATCAATTTTTAGGATTAAATTTAACCAAAATTGCCATTAGAGTGCTACCCGATCATACGCATCAACGCATGGGCTGGCCTTTTATTTTGCGGCCCATTAAGAGCACAAGCTGATATGTACCAATTTTCAATTTCTCTCACAATGGCCGACAAAAATAATTTCAATCTGTAAATGGATAGCTACAGCACATAAGCAACAAAATTTGCTTAAAACGTCTAAGATATAATTTTTCTTCCTCACACAAAAAATATTTCGATAATAAATTTATAAATAAATGATAATTTATTGATAATATATAAAATTAATTAAAAATGATAGAAAACTTTTGTAAGATATGAGAACTTGTAAACTTTGCAGCTTTACGTTTTCTTCAAGGAAAGGATTTGTCTAAGATGTTTTAAATAATTGAGAGTTTAAACCGTGTTATGTTGAGCTTCGTATATTATATATACATCATTTGATTATGATTTTATCAAAATTAATTTTTATAATTACTTGTATATTGTGCCTTTTCGAGATATTAATATATATGCAATCCGTAGTTCGTAAATTCTTAGTTATTTTTCTCTTTCAACTACTCTTAGCAAGACCATTAATTAATAAGTTGGTTTTTTATGTTGATAATTGACTTTTGTAACTTCTTAAAATGAAATAGCAGACTTCTAAAGTTAATAATACATGTATTTAATACATCATCTCGTCTTATAAACCTCAAAATTGCTTAGTTATTACAATACAAGTTGTTAGAGAGAAAAAAAATAAAAACAACTTTAAATAACTATAGCTTATTTAATTACAATCGCTTAAAATATCTTACATTAAACTTAGTTTATAAGATTGAACCAAGCACACCTCAAAACACAAGACAACATCAACATTTGAAGGGAGAGTTTTTTTTTAACTAAAAAACAAGAAACATTGCCTGTGCATGCACAATAAAGTTAGAATGTTGTGATGGGATAAAATGAAAAATAAAAAAATAAAAAAATAAAAAATTTCAAGTTTTAAAATGGTGACCAAGATAAATTTATATTCTCTGTTAAATTGTTGGTGTTATGTATTTAGGTTTAATAGCATTTCTCTCTCTTATATTTATAATAATAGAATGATTTAATATTTTTTCTCTATTTATCTTTTATTCAATGTGGTTCTTATAATTTTTATAAAGACTTAGTGCTATTTTCTGTTAGATCAATGTTAGTGTCATTTTAATTTCTTCCATTTTGTTCTCATGAATATATAATATGCACATAAAAAAAGGTAAGTAATTGTAATATGATGTCAATTCATCGTCTTTCACACGACATTAATGGCAATTTAAGGAAAGAAACTGCATTAAATATTTCTAAAAAATATAAAAAATCAAATTAAGTTAAAAAAAAATTAAATTATTGTTACAAAATAAAATACTATTAAACCATTTTTTATTATATTTTGAAAAAGATTTGAGTATATCAAAACGTAGGTAATTTAAAAACAAAATGAAGAACATAAAGTTGAGAAGAGAAGTGAGTTTGATGGAAAGTATCAACACCAACCATTTGGCCACCTAGTTTTAGGATCAAGTCTAGGTATCCTTATTCTCTTCTTCAAACGTGAACCCAACCTAATGGTGTTCTTCTCTTTCCTCACAAATATCATCCGAAACAGAACTTTTATGCGTTTGTTCCTTCTCTTCCCACTTGCCTCATTCTCATCGATGGACTTCTCAATCACATAATCAGCTGGAAATATCTCATCTCGAGTTCGAACAGTGTTGAGTCTTGAATACTTTTGTTCAAGAGATTCTTTGGGCACCTCTCTTGCAAGCAAAGGAGATGCACCACCCCAGTTATTTCCTCCCAAAGATGGATGCTGTGGAGTTCTGAATTCCTGAACCTTCATCATTTTTCGCTTACCACCACTATGCTGCTATCTTCTTATTTATACACATGATGAAAACTTCAAGGAAAACTTTTTATTCTTCTCAGAGTTGTTCGTAAATTCCGATATATAACATCATGTTTATCAGTAACAAATCCCACACATATAAGACAACACTAAGCATTATCGATAAAAGATTACAAGACAAGAGTTGTTCTTAGCCAATGCACAGCAATACAATCTCTAACGCAACTTCCTTCAATCTTAAATTCAAATCAATTTTTTAATCAATTATTGTAGATGTATTTTTAAAGTATTTTTTCAGTTATTTTTAATCTCTAGGGTTAGTCTTTTGCTACCTTTAATGTTTTTTAATGTTCTAAATTACAATATAAGAGCTCAAGTGTGGAAAGTCCTAAAGTTTTAATATTGCGTAGATTGTACGCAAATGAAAATGTTATTGACTAGAATTGTAATTAATGAAATTCAGAGGTAATTTTGAAACTTTGTGTAGTGACAAAAGGGCGACTTTAACAATTGGATGATGTAAATGCGTATTTGTTTTTAAAGAAATACAATGAAATGCTAACTTAGTGAAACCAACAAATTTCTTACCTTGTGTTTAGTCCTTGATTATTCACAAATTTACCTACTTAAAAAAATATATTATATTTTGTTTTTTCTTCTTAAGAGGATTCCAAAGAACATATTTTCTACCACACTTAAAAGAAAAATGAATTTGTCTGCAAAATCTTCTGTCATTTAGGAAAAAACGAAAGAAATGT
Organism: Vigna angularis; assembly: GCF_016808095.1. NCBI lineage: Eukaryota > Viridiplantae > Streptophyta > Magnoliopsida > Fabales > Fabaceae > Vigna > Vigna angularis. Next base: position 41,890,911 of record NC_068971.1, read on the forward strand.
AAGAATATTGTGCAGATGGCAATGAAAGAGAGAATCTATTTTGATCATTGGTCTTTCTGGCCTATATTGTTTTGGTGGGCCAAAAAATCTTATTCTTCTAACAAATAAATATCTTGGCAGATCCAAATATGTAAATAAATGCCATTTACGCTATTTACTAGGAATAACATGATGCTTTACGGACGTGTTTTTATTATTTTATACTTATACCTAATAAACTGTCAATATTTTAACCATTTAAACAGAACGAGAGAAATGAGAATTTAGAATGAATGAGAATAACAAGTATGTATTATCTGTTTTTTATATTCAGTTGGAAAAAAACAAACATTATTTTATATTCCTACTCATATTCAAGTGGAAATTTGTTTTCGAAGCAGAACGAATCAGATAATATCTACAGTAATTACTCTCAATTTTTATATGTTCAATTTCATTTTTAATAAAAAGCAACTCTTTTATCCTACCTTATATTAAAATATGAATTTTATTTCGTATGTTTTTGTATAATAGTTTTTATCAAAAATATGAAATAATGAAAATTATCAAAACAAAATTACAATAAATATTTTGTAGACAATATAGCTATCTATCTTAAAGGATATATAGCAAAAATTTTAATTTTAATTTATTATATACAAGTTATCTGATGAACTAACATTAATCTTTTGGATACAGGTGACCTTTTTAAATGACAAAATACATTATTTTGATTCAAATTATTGATGAAACCTGACAATGAATAAGTCTAAACTAATCATAACAAGTGATATTGTCATAAATATATTAATATTTTTATTAATAATTCATAATATATTAATATTTTTATTAATAATTCATAATATATTAATAACATATTAAAATTGTAAAATGTTAAAAAAAGTGACATTTATAATCAAAATCAAAATTTAATACAAACCAAAATTAAATTACGAATAAAACATATTATAAAAAAAAGTAACGTATTTAAAACTTGAATACAGTAGAATGCAAGAGAATGATTCACTTATATATAGGTACAAAGTCTTGCATATAGGATGTTGAAATCAAAACCATAAAATTTATCATATACGTCATTTTGGTCACGTTAAAATATGATAGTTAATTAATATATAAGTAAAATAACTTATAAATTTATTGTTTTAAAATTTATAATAGAATAACTTTTGTATGACTCACCTTTAATTCCCCTCATTAGAGAGATGGAATAGCATAAAAACATTGAAAGTAATAATGTATTTATGAATCAATAATTGAAATTTATTTAAACATCTCAATTTTATAAAATTTAAGTTATTTATTTATTGAATTTCTAATAGATATTTATGAAGATATTTATTCAAATAAACTTTCATAGGTACTTATTTAAAAATATTATAAATTGGGATTAGATATACAACTACTACGATTATAATAATGAAAAAGAGACACTCATTTCCAATACAATATCATGCAATCCCTAAGTTCATAATAGGATGATAAAATTTAGAGTTAAAACTAGAGTCTTCGGGTAACCCGACTCGATCCGATCCGACTCAGCTCACCATGGATTGGTCACTTAGTAAACTAACCCAACTCAGCTCATTGATTAGCAAGTTAAAAAAATTTGAACCCGACTCGACCCACTACATGTTGGTGGGTTAAATGAGTTTACTTACTGACTCATTTAATTATAAGATTTTTTTAAAATAAAAAAATTATAATTTTTTTAATTCAAATCTAAATAAACGTGACACTTTAAACATGTACAAAAGGCGAACAAGTAAGTTTTTAATATTGATAGTTTTTGTATCACTTGTTCCATTTATAATATTAGAGTCTTGAATAGATAAATCTATAATATTTTTCTCTCTTGAAACATCTTTTTTATCACCATCTACAATATAATAAAAAAAATATTGATAATAATATTAAAACACAAAAATAATAAATAATTAAATTAAATTATATGGGTTGGTGAGTCAACCCGGCTCACCACGAGTTCAACCCGGTGAGCCGACTTCTAAGTGAGCCGAGTTGAAAACTAGCCCGTATAAAAAATTTACATTTTTTTCAAATCCAACTCGGCTCAAACCCGTTGTGAGTCGGGTTGACTCGTAGGTTACAACCCATTTTGACAGCACTAGTTAAAACTATTATGTTTCATCTATCTTAAATTTTAATTTCCAAACTTAAAAATTGAATTAAGATAGTTATTGTCACGTTAAATTGTGGATAACTTCTCAAATAGTGTCTACCACAGCTTGACTAGCAACAAAAAAATTCACCCCCTTACCCGCTCTACTAACTTCATAGATCTGCTTAAAAAAATATCCACATGTATTTTAAAATTTGTGGATAACATTGATACCCATAGATATTTAAAAAAATATTTTATAATTTTTTAAAATAAAATCTAAACAAAATTACAAAAAAAATATAATATAAATTAAAATTTAATTTTAATTAAAGTTAACCTATTAAAATATATTAAATTTAATTTTAATTAAATATTATTTAGTAAAATATAAATTAAAATTTTATTTTATTTTTTTAGGGATAATTAATATCTATGGGTATGGGTAGTATGATACCTACACCCAACTCGTTTATAAGCAAGTATTAAAATATATGTTACCTGTGAGTAATAAATATTAGCGGATACCAATTATCTCTTATAGATTTTATTTACAGATACCGACAATACAAATATTTTTGTTATTTCTAATCTTGAATCCTTTAATAATTATATTAATTCATTAATAAAGTTTGGGGATAAAAATAATTTAAAACTTTAAATAAGAACTAAAACCAATTTTGTAAAAAATTAATACACTAAAAACATATTTAATCTTTTACAATTAAAAAAAATTATACGTTTCCTAATTAATATTAGATTGACTAGTAAAAGAAATTATCCATTAAATATATTCTACACACGCAATATAGAAATATAAATTGAAGATAGTGGTAACTAATAGTTTATTTCTTATAAGAATGTAAAATAAAAACAAAAACGTAAGTATTTAAATTTTTATTTTATTTTATTTCCTTGTAATTTTTTATGCTTGTTAACTTTTTTTTAATATGTATACAATTTAAATGTTTTTACTAAAGTATAAATATAAAATATCATTACATTTTTCATGAACTATTTCTATAAAAAAAATTGTCTGTAAATTAAAAATTTTAACATTATTTGTAGTTTCATAGAGGATAAAAAAAAAGAAGAAAGACAATTAAATGCCCATTATTTTAATATCTTTAGTAATACGTCGTTTTGGAATTAACCCAAAGATAGGTTTAATAACGCTTCAACCAAATAATAACATTTAAAACTTAAATTAAGTTTACTTAAAGCATAAAACATGTAATTTTTTATATATATTAAAAAAGAATAAAACATGTAATTTTTTATATATATTAAAAAATAAAATGCTTATAATTTTTTTTAAATGTTAAATTTGTTTTTAGTCTTTTAAAATTAATGAAAAATTAGATTTTGTCATAGATTTTCATCCCTAAACTTTATTGATGAATGAATATAATTCTTCCGACTAAACAGTCTTAAAGATTTACTAATGTAACAAACGACATTGTCATGGATGTTCACGTGTTAACATAGACACACATATTTTAACACGTCACAATGTCTTTGATGTCATTTAGTGATAAATATTGTATTATTTTATTCTAAAGTTTTTTGTAAGATTCATGAAAAAAAAAAGATATATATATATATATATATAGTAGTAAATTTTAGTATTTTATTATTAATAATAATTTTAATGGATAGAAAATTGTAAATTTTGGATATAAAATTATAGTAATTTTAGAAGGAGAGGTTCAAATTTTTGGTAACTTATTTAGTAAAATTTTTTAAATTGAATAGTAAAAAGTAAATAGTAAATAGTAAAAAGTAAATAGTAAAAATAAATTTTCAACATTAAGATTTCTTAGCATGGAAGAAAGTAGTAGGTAGAAATTAGGATCAGATTTGGTGAGAAAATGATTGAAATATTATTTTTAAATAATATTAAAATAATAAATAATATTAAAATATTAATGAATAGTAAATTTTTTTTACTATAAATAGCCATAGGAGGGAAGGTTATTTTGCACCAAGAGAAGAGAAATCAAGTGAGAGCTTGAGAAATAGAGAAGAAAGAGTTAGGAAAAATTTTTAGTTGCAAGAAGAGTAGAGGTTCTGAAGGGTTTCGGGGGAAACAAATTCGGAGCAGGAGATTAAGTCTGGAATAGAGGTAGGGGAGCTAACTTTTCTGTGCTTTTATATTATGATTTAGTATTTCTATGCTTTTATATTATAACTTAGTATTGTTTTATTACTATTCATATATTGAAATTCTGTATGAATACTGTTAATGCTTACTGTATGTTTATCTATATTGAAATTCGGTGTTAATATTATATGTTGTTGTTTTGAATCTGTAAATAAGAAATTTGTTAAAAACTAGTTGAGGAACACTTTGGCTAAGGAAAGACTTGGTACTTAAGTTGTCCATTGTGACGCACCTCTCTTTCCTGGAAGTCTACTCGACAAGTTTTTAACTTAAATCCTATTTAACAGATTTTGTATTGTTAAAATATTGTGCAATATATCTTGTTGGAATGGAAATGTTTGATGAATTCATGTTTTTGTGGTAGATATGGAATTATGAATTATAATTGTGATAATTGCATTTTATTATATTGCAATTGAATTTATGCATCTAAACATGATATAAGTGATATAGGGAGATTTTGTAGGGGTATAATGTGAGTTGAGGAATATGAGTATGGTATGAGTCTCGTGGAGAGATTCAGTAATATTATGGTATTTGTGTATATGTTGATGTTGAGGGTCCCGTAGTTGGAGGCTATCCTGATTCTCTAATAATAATCCAGTCTCAAGTAGAGAGGGATGAATTATGTGGTGAGAGGAGCAGGAGGTCCTGGTCTATGTGCCGGTTTTGGACATAGTGAGGGGACTAACCTTGTGAATGGTATGAAGTATTTTGGAAGTGTATTTGTAAGAAGAAGTAGAAGTCATTCCAAGTGCATAACCTCCCGTGACCGCTCATCAACGTATCATTCGGATGAGTGTCTATTGGGTATTGTGGTGTCTATTGGGTATTGTGAGACGAGTGTCTAATAGGAATTGTGGTATGAGGGTGTCGAACATAATTATTATATGATGTTTATATCAAGGTAATTATACATGTTTTAAATGATTTGTTGCATGTTAACTCACCCTACTTGTTTGTGTTTGTTTTGTGTTTGGGTATGTGCGATGATCGTATAATTCGTTATACGGGAGCAGATGAAGGATTGTCGTCTGATCCAATGCCAATGAAGAGAGAGACAGAAGAATAAGTTAGAAGAATTCGAATTATATTTATGAGTTTATAGTTGAAATCTGAGTTTAAAACATATGTAGATATATATTAACTATGAATTTATAAGTGTGAGATTACGGGATATTACCGTAAATGTAATGTTACAATATATAAATTATGAATTATCCAGCGTGAGATATTGGGATGTTACATTAATGGTATCAGAGCGGTTCGTCCTTAAGACGACCTAAGAGTTGTGGATTAATCCTACAAACTCATATTATAAATTATGATAACAATAATTCTCTGTATGAACAGAGAGAAATGGCTCGTAGACAACCCAATCGTGAAACCCCTGAGGTACCTAGCCTTGCAAGGGCTTTAGAATCTATCGCATCCGCTCTTCAACAACAGGGAGCTGCTTTAATGCAACAGCACACAACGGCCCTACAACAGTTAGAAGCGGCCAGACTAAATTCTGAAGCAAGCCAAAGACAACATGCGGAAACCTTAAGACAACTAGCCGAGAATGACACCCATGTGGAAGCTCAACCTCAGAGAGTTCAGGAATGGACCTTAGAAAATTTTCTACAACATCGTCCAGCTATTTTTAATGGGAAAACGAGTCCGGATGAAGCTGATCTCTGGATAAGGAACTTGGAAAAGATTTTTGAAGCAAAGAGGTGTCCACCCGAAACTAGGTTGGCATACTCTGAGTATCAGCTATCTGGGGAAGCAGCACACTGGTGGAACAACACAAAGCTGGTATTAGAGGAAAGTGGTGAGATTATAACTTGGGAAATTTTTAAGAGTAAATTTTATGCTGAGTACTTTCCGGACAGTGTGAGACATTTGAAAGAGGTGGAGTTCTTGCAGCTGGTGCAAGGCAACAAATCCGTAGCTGAATATGCAGACAGGTTCAAACACTTGGTTCGTTTCTACACCCAACCGTCAAATGAAGAATGGAGGTGCAGGAAATTCAAAAATGGATTGAGAGCAAACATTCAACTAGCTGTGAATCCTTTAGCTATTAAGGAGTTTGCTGCTTTAGTAGAACATGCCAAAGCTGTGGAAAGGTTAATAAGTGAGATTGAAGTTCAGAAGTTACCAAGGGTAGGAGGACCATCTGGATCACGAGTTGAACGACATGTAAGGAATCAACCTTATGACAGACCACAACCTCAGAGGAATCCTCATCAGCAACAACACCAACAAAGAATAATCCAATGTTTCGTCTGCGGAGGACCTCATCTGAAAAGCGTCTGTCCACAAGTTAATCTGCGCAACAAGTGTTTTCTTTGCGGAGCTGAAGGACATTTTGCTAGAGATTGTCTCTCTAACAGAAGAGGAACAACTCAACCTCAACAACCGCCTCAACAGGGAAGGACTGACAATAAACCACAAGCGACTGGGAGAGTCTATGCCTTAACGGGAGCAGAAGCTGCCAAATCAGGTACTCTCATCATTGGATGTTGTAATATAGCTGGTAGAGACTTGAATGTATTGTTTGATTCTGGAGCGACACACTCCTTTTTGTCTGAAACTCTTATTCAAGAGTTGAACCTACCTGTAAAAGAGCTGCAGTATGATCTTATAGTATCTACACCGGCCTCTAAATTGATAAAAACATCAAGGATGTGTCCTCAATGTCCAATCATTGTAGAAGGACGTAGGTTCAAAGTACATCTTATATCTTTACCTCTACAAGGTTTAGATGTAATCCTAGGAATGGATTGGTTATCTACCAATCGTATCCTTATAGACTGTAACAAGAAGGAGTTAATTTTCCCTGATCCTGAAGAAGCGGAGTTGTTGTCATTACAACAAGTGTTGAAGGAAGTAAAAGATGGATCTCTGTGTTTCATTATCTTGACTCATGTGGAAATTGAGAAAGATAAACAAAATCTTGATATTCCCATAGTTAATGAGTTTAGTGATGTATTCCCAGAAGAAATACCAGGATTACCACCTCAACGAGAAGTAGAATTTTCCATCGATTTAATACCTGGAGCTGGACCCGTATCGATATCTCCATATCGAATGGCCCCAGCAGAGTTGGCAGAGCTGAAGAAGCAAATTGAAGAGCTATTGGAAAAACAATTCATCCGACCAAGCGTATCACCATGGGGAGCACCGGTACTGCTAGTGAAGAAGAAAGATGGTAGCTTTAGATTGTGTGTTGACTACAGGCAGTTGAACAAGCTAACCATTAAGAACAAGTATCCTTTGCCTAGGATTGACGATTTGATGGATCAGTTGCATGAAGCTCAAGTATTTTCAAAGATAGATCTAAGGTCTGGATATCATCAAATTTTGGTTAAACCTGAAGATGTACAGAAGACTGCTTTTAGATCAAGATACGGGCATTACGAGTATGTAGTTATGCCATTCGGGGTAACTAATGCTCCAGCTTTGTTCATGGATTACATGAACAGAATCTTTCAACCCTTTTTAGATAAGTTTGTCGTAGTCTTTATAGATGACATACTTATTTATTCCAAAAGTCGAGAAGAACATGAGAGGCACCTAAGAATTGTGCTTGAGATCTTGAGAGAAAAGAAACTATATGCAAAGTTGTCAAAGTGTGAATTCTGGATACACGAGGTACAATTCTTGGGACATGTTATATCAGCTCAAGGCATAGCAGTGGATCCAACCAAGGTGGAAGCAATGCTACGGTGGGAGAAACCAAAGACTACGACGGAAATACGAAGCTTTGTGGGTTTAGCTGGATACTATAGAAAATTTATAGAAGGTTTTTCTAAAATAGTAGCGCCTTTAACCCAGCTAACTCGCAAAGATCAATCGTTTGTTTGGACGGATAAGTGTGAGAAAAGCTTCCTGGAATTAAAGCATAGGTTGACAAGTGCACCAATATTGATTATCCCGAATCCAAGTAAATCTTTTGAGATTTATTGTGATGCTTCACACCAGGGGTTAGGATGTGTGCTTATGCAAGAAAGGAAGGTGGTGGCTTATGCTTCAAGACAATTAAAGGTTCATGAGAAGAATTATCCTACTCATGATCTAGAATTGGCAGCAGTAGTATTTTCTCTGAAGATTTGGCGACACTATCTTTATGGTGTCCAATTTCAAGTATCCAGCGATCACAAAAGTTTGAAGTACCTATTTGACCAAAAAGAGCTAAATATGAGGCAAAGGCGGTGGATGGAGTTTTTAAAGGATTATGACTTCGAACTTTTGTACCATCCGGGAAAGGCGAATGTAGTAGCTGATGCTTTGAGTAGGAAGATGGTACATGTTTCTCATATGATGATCAAAGAATTGGAATTGGTGGAGAAATTCAGAGATCTCAAGCTACATATGGAATATGAAGTAGATTTCATTAGATGTAGTAATTTGACTATATCTAGCGACTTTCTAACTTTAATCAAAGAGAAACAATTGGTGGATCCTAACCTGTAAGAGATAGCAGAAATGATCAAAACAGAATCAATTAAAGAGTTTAGGTTAGGACCTGATGGAGTATTAAAATTTAGAAGTAGAATATGTGTACCAGACAATGCAGAAATAAAAAGATTAATCCTTGAAGAAGGACACAAGAGTCGTTTTAGCATGCATCCCGGCATGACTAAAATGTATCAAGATCTTAAGGAGTCCTTTTGGTGGCCAGGAATGAAGAAGGAAGTAGCACAGTTTGTAGCAGCTTGTTTGACTTGCCAAAAGGCAAAAGTGGAACACCAAAGGCCTGGAGGAATGCTACAACAATTAAACATACCAGAGTGGAAATGGGATAGCATTGCTATGGATTTTGTTACCCATTTACCACGAACAATAAAGGGTAATGATGCCATCTGGGTCATCATTGATCGATTGACAAAAAGTGCTCACTTCTTGGCAATAAATCTGAGAATGTCAATGACTAAGCTGGCACAATTGTACATAAAGGAAATAGTGAGATTGCACGGTATACCTTCTAGCATTGTGTCAGACAGAGACCCAAGATTTACTTCTAGATTCTGGCAAACCTTACAGGAAGCTATGGGCAGTAAATTACGAATGAGTTCCGCATATCATCCCCAAACTGATGGACAATCTGAAAGGACTATCCAGTCATTAGAAGATCTGTTGAGAACTTGTGTATTAGATCATCTTGGTAGTTGGGATGAAATACTTCCTCTTGTGGAATTTACCTATAACAACAGTTTCCAAGCAAGTATAGGTATGGCACCTTATGAGGCTCTGTATGGCAGACGATGTCAAACTCCGTTATGCTGGTATCAAGATGGTGAATCAGTTTTAATAGGACCTGAGCTACTACAACAAACCACCAACAAAGTAAAATTGATACGGGAAAGAATGAAGGCTTCTCAGAGTAGACAAAAATCGTATGCAGATCAAAGGAGGAGACCATTAGAGTTTGCGGTTGGGGACCATGTTTTTCTGCGAGTAACTTCAACCACGGGTGTTGGAAGAGCACTTCGCTCCAGGAAACTTTCTCCTAAGTTCATTGGTCCATACCAAATTTTGAGACGAATTGGGCTAGTCGCTTACGAGATTGCGCTACCCCCTCAATTGGCCAATCTTCATTCAGTTTTTCATGTCTCCCAACTAAGAAAGTATGTACCTGACCCTTCTCACATTATAGAAATAGAGGAGATTCAAATCCGAGAGGACCTCTCAGTAGAAGTACAACCTGTTTGTATAGAAGATACTAAAACAAAGGAACTTAGAGGAAAAACTATTAATTTAGTCAGGGTAGTTTGGGATAAGAGGACAGGTGACTCTACATGGGAACTAGAAGAAGAGATGAAGCAATTATATCCTCAACTATTTTCTTGAAGTATAGAATTTTCGGGGATGAAAATTTTTGTTGTTGGGGAGAATGTAAGATTCATGAAAAAAAAAGATATATATATATATATATATATATATAGTAGTAAATTTTAGTATTTTATTATTAATAATAATTTTAATGGATAGAAAATTGTAAATTTTGGATATAAAATTATAGTAATTTTAGAAGGAGAGGTTCAAATTTTTGGTAACTTATTTAGTAAAATTTTTTAAATTGAATAGTAAAAAGTAAATAGTAAATAGTAAAAAGTAAATAGTAAAAATAAATTTTCAGCATTAAGATTTCTTAGCATGGAAGAAAGTAGTAGGTAGAAATTAGGATCAGATTTGGTGAGAAAATGATTGAAATATTATTTTTAAATAATATTAAAATAATAAATAATATTAAAATATTAATGAATAGTAAATTTTTTTTACTATAAATAGCCATAGGAGGGAAGGTTATTTTGCACCAAGAGAAGAGAAATCAAGTGAGAGCTTGAGAAATAGAGAAGAAAGAGTTAGGAAAAATTTTTAGTTGCAAGAAGAGTAGAGGTTCTGAAGGGTTTCGGGGGAAACAAATTCGGAGCAGGAGATTAAGTCTGGAATAGAGGTAGGGGAGCTAACTTTTCTGTGCTTTTATATTATGATTTAGTATTTCTATGCTTTTATATTATAACTTAGTATTGTTTTATTACTATTCATATATTGAAATTCTGTATGAATACTGTTAATGCTTACTGTATGTTTATCTATATTGAAATTCGGTGTTAATATTATATGTTGTTGTTTTGAATCTGTAAATAAGAAATTTGTTAAAAACTAGTTGAGGAACACTTTGGCTAAGGAAAGACTTAGTACTTAAGTTGTCCATTGTGACGCACCTCTCTTTCCTGGAAGTCTACTCGACAAGTTTTTAACTTAAATCCTATTTAACAGATTTTGTATTGTTAAAATATTGTGCAATATATCTTGTTGGAATGGAAATGTTTGATGAATTCATGTTTTTGTGGTAGATATGGAATTATGAATTATAATTGTGATAATTGCATTTTATTATATTGCAATTGAATTTATGCATCTAAACATGATATAAGTGATATAGGGAGATTTTGTAGGGGTATAATGTGAGTTGAGGAATATGAGTATGGTATGAGTCTCGTGGAGAGATTCAGTAATATTATGGTATTTGTGTATATGTTGATGTTGAGGGTCCTGTTGAGACTTCGACAAGTGTACCGAATCGTTCAAGTAATGAACCGGTAAGACCGGGTATCGTTTTCCCAAGAGACTCGTAATACTAGAGAATTGTGCGATTAACAACTCATATAGACTTAAGAACAAAACATCAATTTACAGAACAAGTGCAGAAATGTAAATTGATACATAATTACAAGGTTGGACTTTGGTATTGAAGGCACTTGGAAATGGAAAAGACTAGAAATGGTATGAAATGACATTGCTAAGACTAGTTTTCACCAATGCACTCTTGTGTATAACCACTTTCATCTCCTCTCTATCAATTTACTAAAGTCAATCCACTAAAACACTCTAGCCTCAATCCCTTAAGTGAAAGAGCCTAGGTTTTCCCTATTAAACTCCAATTCCTTGGACAATCTAACAAGCAAACCCGCATTAAAGAGCTAGGATCTTAAGACAACATGTGAATCATCTTCCATCCCTAGAATCAATGACCACAAGGACTCTTGTTTCAGTTCTAGGTTCCATCTTACGTCCCCATAATCCATGAAACCCCAAATTCAAGTCATGAACATTCCTATTACATGCAAGCTTTAAGATTGGAAACAAGAATACTAGCAATTGATAGAAAAGGCATATATATAATCAAATCAATCATCCATTACACAAGAATCCATAGGCTACAACAATCCCTAACAAAACGAATCTGGTTCTCCACTTCCATGGAGAACCCTAAAGCTTACAAAGTGGAAGATGGAAGAAGAAGGAGACCCATAGGTAGAGAAGTAGAGGAACCCAGCAGCTCCTCACGCCCTCCATGAGCTCCAGTAGAAGAATCGGACCTCCAAAGAACCAAAGACCCCGAGCCCTTCGCGTTCCAGGGTTAAATAAAGCGTTTCTGCCACATCAGCAAAAAGTCGCGCCCGGCGGCCCGACAGACGGGCGCCCGGCGTGCCATGGGTCAGCTACCTCACGCCCGGCGCCGCCCAGGTCAGAAGGCGCCCGGCGTGAGTCTCTGCAGCAGCATTGTGTTTTCTTCTATTTTGTGCAGATCTGCTTGCTTCTGTGGTTAGTTCAGCTTTATACTTTTCGTGGAGGTTCTTCCAATCATTGTATTACTACAAAATAAAGGGATTATAGATGAAATATCATCAATATAGCCTAAAACACATTTTTTCACGAAACTAAGATAAAAGAGAGGATTTAGCGAGTTACAAGCTAGAAAGGAGTTGATTTTGCTCTTAAATTCATGCTTAGATAATGGTAAGAATTAGCATTATCAAACTCCCCCAAACTTACAACTTTGCTTGTCCTCAAGCAAAAGTACTTCACCTAGCAAATAATTCAATCACAATGTTCTAGCAACTTTAAGCACACTTTCAATCAATTAAACAAAATCAATCATGCTTGCTCAACTTATAAATCACATTCAAGAGACAATATAGTCTTAACAAGCTAAACTTCAATCATGGTGCTCACAAATTAAAAGTCACAAGATAGATGCAAATGATAGATCAATAAACATGGCAAGTTGTTTTCAATGAGTGCATGGAACCAATCCTCACCAAGGAAAGTGTTTCACTCAAGCACAATGGTGTATAAGGATGTGTGTCTAACTCTCAAATATCACAATGTTACACAAATCAACTTTGCCTTTCGTTTCAACAATATCAAACATATCAACAAGCAAGTTACATCACAAGGACTTTTTGAAGCTTGTATTGTGGCTGGGCTAAGAAGAAAAATTGGTTTTTCTGGACAACAAAGCACCTTGAGATAAGAGAACAAACAATTTGATTCATGATATAGCATAGTATCTCTTTTTCTCCAAAATTGAATAAACCACTCTCAACTTATTTCCCAACTCTTTTTCATTGAATTCATGTTTTTGTTTTTCTTCTTCTTTCTTCTTTTTCTTTCTTTTTAACTCAACTTATTGTTTTTCTCAATGCTCCCCTTTTGATAAGAACTCCCCCAAACTTAAACCATTCTCCTCATCCTAACATATATGTTCATCTCAACTCAAGGTAAGGAGGTTAAGGATTTTTCAATAGGCTTAAGGTTTCGGGAATGAGAAAGTTTTCTTTTTAAGGTTCAAAGGTTATACATTGGCTTTTAGGCTCAAAATGTAGAAGAGGTGGAAGAACAAGATGGCCTTGATCATTTGTAACAAGCAAGCAAATAGTTCAAATAGAGAAACTTAGGCAAAATCAACTGTGCGTCCAAAGTAATAGCATTCAACAATAAACTCTGAGGCACAACATCTCACAGGTTTACTCAAGGTTCCAAAATTTGATAAACATCATGCCAAGAATATTGATCATAATTAAAACCAAGCATCTATCTAAACAGATACAAGTAACCACAATCTCTGTTCAACAAGCTCAACCACATAATCTCAATCAGATTTTCAAAACAATTCTCATAGATAAAGAGCAAGCACAACAGATTTGTATTCAATTCAAGCATAGAAAATGATTCACTCAAATCACTAGACCAATTGCACAAGAACTATCCACTAGGCAAGTCAAAAAGAAATCAAAAACACATAAGCTGAAAACAGATAAAACAAGAAATTAAAACTGAAAAACCGATTAAAATGGACTCCTTGCAGCTCCAGCAGTGTAGGACACTAGCTTCACTTTCATCTGCAACATCTTCCTCCAACAGTAGCGTATACTCCGCAACTGCTCCACCTCCCCCATCAGTAGGGGCCTGGCCCCCAGGCCATGCTACACGAGCAGCAAAATCTTCATTTCATATGGTGCTCAGCTCACACTTGGCTCAAAGGTTGGCCGATGGTGGTTTTCAAACCTGTAAACTCCTAAGGAAAATGTTATCCTGGACAAGAAAGCTCAAAGCAAAATTAGCATCCCTTAGTCAACAACTGAAGAGAAGAATCCATAAACACACTAAAAGAAATCGCAAAAGAAAGCAGCAAAACAAAAACCAAAAACAAGCAAAAAATTTTGTGCTTAAACCAGTGCTGCTGGGGCCGGGCGCCTACCGAGCAGAAGGCGCCGGGCGTGAACCGAGCCAGGTGCTACTTGAGCCGGGCGCCTGCTGAGCAGAGGTCTGCTTGAGCCGGGCGCCTATTGATCAGGAGGCGCCGGGCGTGAATTATGCAGAAAACTGCAGAATTCTGCAGTTTTCGAAATTAAGCTCCCCAACTTGTGATTTTTGGTATATGACCCTTATTCACACTCAAATCAATCCAGAATATCATGTTTTCATCATTGAAACTTGTCTAAAATATAAGGAATGAAATTGAATGCATGAATGGGTGAATTGAATGCACATTTCCAAAGCTTTTTACTCTACAACTCAAAACTGTACTTATGCATCCAAATCATATTTAAGCACTTAAGATCACACCAAAACATCCTAGAGCACACTCTAACATGCCATAACAGATTTAAGCACTTGAAAACACACCAAACAAACCACAAAAACACATTACAACTTAAAAATCAACTAAAATGCAACAAGGCACATAGTCAAAACATAAGTTACTAATGCAAATGACACAACAATCACACAAACACAAATAAAAAGGGTAATAAAATTGGGTTGCCTCCTAAAAGCGCTTGTTTAACGTCATTAGCTTGACAGATTACTCAATGAAGTGCAAATGTTGATGTTGGTGTGCTCCTTCCACCAACTCTTCTTGAACAACTTTCTAGCCACCAAATCAACTCTCAAAGCTTAATTTCTTCTTTTTAGCCCTTCCACTACCTTGACATCTTCAAACACTCAATCCTCTTGATCAAATTTTGCTTGCTAGGCTTGAGTTCTTTGTCTCTCATCCAAGGGTGGTGGTGACTAGTCTTTCTCTTTTTCTTCTCCCTTTCTTCATCTTACTTAGCACTTGGAGCATCTTCAATGAAGGGAGAATTTTGGGCAGCTTGTAGTGCTCAACATAGTTGTCTCCTTGTGTCCTATAATTCCTTCAATCTCAGGGTCTTCATGATGCTTTTGAGGCTGCAGTCCTCGTATGAACATCTCCCTGCATACACTTAGACACAACTAGGCTAAAGCCACAAATTAGCCCAAACAAAACTGAAAATCTATTTACAACAAAAGAGTTAGTTCTATATACAAAATCAAGTCTAAATAAGTTAGAAACCTCACAAAAGTCTAGTATTGACACGAGTCCCCGGCAACGGCGCCAAAAACTTGTTAAGACTTCGGCAAGTGTACCGAATCGTTCAAGTAATAAACCGGTAAGACCGGGTATCGTTTTCCCAAGAGACTCGTAATACTAGAGAATTGTGCGATTAACAACTCATATAGACTTAAGAACAAAACATCAATTTACAGAACAAGTGCAGAAATGTAAATTGATACATAATTACAAGGTTGGACTTTGGTATTGAAGGCACTTGGAAATGGAAAAGACTAGAAATGGTATGAAATGACATTGCTAAGACTAGTTTTCACCAATGCACTCTTGTGTATAACCACTTTCATCTCCTCTCTATCAATTTACTAAAGTCAATCCACTAAAACACTCTAGCCTCAATCCCTTAAGTGAAAGAGCCTAGGTTTTCCCTATTAAACTCCAATTCCTTGGACAATCTAACAAGCAAACCCGCATTAAAGAGCTAGGATCTTAAGACAACATGTGAATCATCTTCCATCCCTAGAATCAATGACCACAAGGACTCTTGTTTCAGTTCTAGGTTCCATCTTACGTCCCCATAATCCATGAAACCCCAAATTCAAGTCATGAACATTCCTATTACATGCAAGCTTTAAGATTGGAAACAAGAATACTAGCAATTGATAGAAAAGGCATATATATAATCAAATCAATCATCCATTACACAAGAATCCATAGGCTACAACAATCCCTAACAAAACGAATCTGGTTCTCCACTTCCATGGAGAACCCTAAAGCTTACAAAGTGGAAGATGGAAGAAGAAGGAGACCCATAGGTAGAGAAGTAGAGGAACCCAGCAGCTCCTCACGCCCTCCATGAGCTCCAGTAGAAGAATCGGACCTCCAAAGAACCAAAGACCCCGAGCCCTTCGCGTTCCAGGGTTAAATAAAGCGTTTCTGCCACATCAGCAAAAAGTCGCGCCCGGCGGCCCGACAGACGGGCGCCCGGCGTGCCATGGGTCAGCTACCTCACGCCCGGCGCCGCCCAGGTCAGAAGGCGCCCGGCGTGAGTCTCTGCAGCAGCATTGTGTTTTCTTCTATTTTGTGCAGATCTGCTTGCTTCTGTGGTTAGTTCAGCTTTATACTTTTCGTGGAGGTTCTTCCAATCATTGTATTACTACAAAATAAAGGGATTATAGATGAAATATCATCAATATAGCCTAAAACACATTTTTTCACGAAACTAAGATAAAAGAGAGGATTTAGCGAGTTACAAGCTAGAAAGGAGTTGATTTTGCTCTTAAATTCATGCTTAGATAATGGTAAGAATTAGCATTATCAGGTCCCGTAGTTGGAGGCTATCCTGATTCTCTAATAATAATCCAGTCTCAAGTAGAGAGGGATGAATTATGTGGTGAGAGGAGCAGGAGGTCCTGGTCTATGTGCCGGTTTTGGACATAGTGAGGGGACTAACCTTGTGAATGGTATGAAGTATTTTGGAAGTGTATTTGTAAGAAGAAGTAGAAGTCATTCCAAGTGCATAACCTCCCGTGACCGCTCATCAACGTATCATCCGGATGAGTGTCTATTGGGTATTGTGGTGTCTATTGGGTATTGTGAGACGAGTGTCTAATAGGAATTGTGGTATGAGGGTGTCGAACATAATTATTATATGATGTTTATATCAAGGTAATTATACATGTTTTAAATGATTTGTTGCATGTTAACTCACCCTACTTGTTTGTGTTTGTTTTGTATTTGGGTATGTGCGATGATCGTATAATTCGTTATACGGGAGCAGATGAAGGATTGTCGTCTGATCCAATGCCAATGAAGAGAGAGACAGAAGAATAAGTTAGAAGAATTCGAATTATATTTATGAGTTTATAGTTGAAATCTGAGTTTAAAACATATGTAGATATATATATTAACTATGAATTTATAAGTGTGAGATTACGGGATATTACCGTAAATGTAATGTTACAATATATAAATTATGAATTATCCAGCGTGAGATATTGGGATGTTACATTTTTGATCAAATTATATCAAAGTTTGGAGGAGAGAAAAATCAAATGTCACGTAGGACTAAAAATATATTTAACTATAAAATTTAACAACTTATTTGATAATTATATTATAAATTAATTGATAACATATGCAAAAAAAAAAAATAATCTTTCATCATGAAATATACTTATAAATAAAAGAAGAAATAAAATTATAATATAAATTTAACATGGTTTGTCACTTTAAAGTATACATCCACAAATGACAAATTTACAAATCTTTTTGGTATAACTTTTTTTTGAAGAAATTTTAAACCCTTCTTATAAATTTTTTTAGACAAATTGCAAAGCCTCCCATAACAAACAACTATCTCCTTTTTTTTTATAATACTGGTGTATTGCTCCCTCCTTTAAGAACCAACATATCATCTTTTCACTAGAATTCTCACATGCTTTGAAATATATATATATATATATATATATATATATATATATATATATATATATATATATATATATATATATATATTTGACACACTATCAACTGTTTGAATCAGTTTTGTTATCAGTGATTTGTACGAATTCATTGATGGTAATAATATTTCCTTGTTATCAATCATCATTGTCTTATACATGAGATTTGTTGTGAACAACTTTCACATCATTGTCCTAATACTCAAAGCAAAATCTATCACCTTGTTTCACATCATTGCCAACCAATATATCCTCTTTTCACTAGAATTCTTACATGCTTTGAAATATATATATATATATATATATATATATATATATATATATATATATATATATATATATTTTGACACATTATCAACGGTTTGAATCAGATTTGTTATCAATGATTTGCACGAATTCATTGATGGTAATAATCTTTCCCTGTTATCAATCCTCATTGTCTTGCACATAAGATTTGTTGTCAACAACTTTCACATCATTGTCACTTACACCAATCCTGATATTCAAAGTGAAATCTATCACCAACACCACCTCAGTCAAGATAGAATTAACCACACATACATTAATGAAGTCCTTACATACAAAAAGATTATCAAGACTAACTTTTTCTCAAAAGTGCAACACAACTTTGATTATAGATAACATACCAACTTGTTCATCTTTCTCCTTTATTAGAACCTAAGCACATTAGTCATGTAATAAAAAAATAATATCTTTTAACTTAAGTAGGTCCACGAATCAAAAGTAAAATTACAACATAAATTTAACGTGTATTATTATTCAATATGCAATTTTTTTTGATAAAAACTACACACCTTCATACAATTTTTCTAGCAAAAACATTTTTTCTGTTAAAAACTATAAACCTTCTTATATAATTTTTATGGACAAAATTGCAAATTCTTATCGTAAATTTTTTTTATGAACAAAATTATAATTTTTTTGAACAAAATTATAAATTATATAATGACACAAAACTACTCAAAACTCCATAATAAATAAAATTTAAATGAATATTTATTAATTTGAACTGAAGAAAAACGAGGGCTAAAAATAGTTTCATAAAATTAGAAGGGATAAAATATTTAAAATAATAAATAAATGTATTACAATATAAAAAAAGTTATAAATTAAAGAGAAAAACAAACTAAGGCGACTTGAATTTTACAAAGTAGGTATTAAAATAAATTATTTTAAATACTTATAATACACTTTGATAAAATTAAACTATAAATTAGTTAAATAAATTAATAATTAGTTTAGAATTTAAGTAAATGAATGATGGAAAAAAGTTTATAAGTGATATGACTTATACTTCTATTTTCACTTAATATTAATACACATATTTGCAAAATTAAAAAAAAAAATCATGAATGGAGACAAAGAAATGTTGTGTACCTCAAGGATATGTAAGTTTACGAAAGTAAACTTAGTGTCTTATTATTGCTACAAAATCCAATCACTTAACTACATTCCAAGACTCATGAATTTTCCTTCTACTTATTCCTTCCCAAGTCTCACTGATACAGAACACAATTAGATTTCGGTTGTTAGAGGCATTTTAACATCATAAAAAATAACATGTAAAAACGTAGAAATTTAATATAAATTAAAAGTCTTATAAAAATAAATAATATATAAATTTTTAAGTTTATTATCTTAGTCATTTTAATTGCATAAAATATCTTAATTTTTTTTTTTTATAAAAAGAGTCAGAATTGAAATCAAATAACGGAAAAGAAATAAAGGGAGAGGAATGAGATGCTCTTGTGGCCTACTTCAAACAAACTCAGAAATTCAGTTTCAATAGGTTGAGTTTCTAATCTCACTCTGTTATGTTGGGAAACCACACCAAGAACTTATTAAAATATATTCTGAAAGAGAGAATTTAACGATGCAGCTTCGCGGCATGGTAGGGCCACACCTAATCCAAAATAATTGGAAACTACTGAATTGATTTAGGTAAACAATGACTTTGCCATTTATAATAAAATAAAAACCACACTCTACACTAACTTTAATCTTCTTACTTTTACTTATCCCATTCATTATATATATATAATCTTTAGTTATTTTTATGTGAATACTAAACAAAAAATAATATTAATATAAAATTAACTATAAAAATAATATAAATACTATTTTTAACTTATATAACAAATTATTTATTTAAGTACATCTTCTAGTTTTATAACAATGTCAAGTCGCTAAATGCAAGATTTAATAAATTTTTTGTTAAGAAGATTTTCCATTAGTTTTTTAATAGAACAAAATAATGTTGTTAAAAGGAAATAAGTCTATGATAAATAACACATAAATTTTTAGATTGAAAAGTTTTATTTTGTAAAAAAGTTAATTTTATTTAAACAGTTTTAAATTAATTTTGAGCCTTTCAAATTATCCATTTAATTTTAGTTTCCGTAACATAAATGATAGATTTTGAATTCCAACAACATTGAAGATTTATTGAATATTTAACTTACGGGAGAAGGAATCAAAAACTGATTCAGAGAGCCAAACACGGCGTTACTAAAAGAAAATCTTCCATGGGAGAAAAAAAAAACAGAAGGGACACGTACAAACTTGATAAAAGAAAATTATTAATATTAATATATATAATTATTTTCTTTATCATCACTGTAATTTATTTCATCTTCTTCCACGCAACTACAAGGACGAAAGAAAAAAAGAAGGAAAAACCCTCTTCTCTTTGCGTTCTTCTTCCAAGTTCTGTCTCCTTCAAATTCTTCACCTTTTACTTTATTTTCCCCAAATTCCATTGCTTCACTCGATTCCTACCTTACCGTTTCGTTATCAACTCGTTCCACCTTTTCTGCTCAGTTCAAGGTATGTCCCTTCGCCGGTTTCTTTTCAATTTTTGTTTTTTTGTTCTGTGGTTTATCGCTTTGTTCAATAGTCCATGCTTTATTCTATCCTTTAATCGGTGTATATGGTATGGATGGTTTCGGTGTTTGTTAGGACCAACAAACGACGAGTTTCTGCGGCTCCAAATTGTATTAATTTATATAGTTTCCGTTTCCTGGATTTTTATGCTGCAAAGGTTGGTTTTTGACATGTTTGGTTACAAGGGTCGATTAAGCAATCATACTATGGTGATCGGTCTTGTTTTCCGCACAGAGTGTCTTGCAATGCTGTTGTATTTTAATGCTAATTGGTCAGTTGAAGTTTTTTAGGGTCTGTTTTTGATTTTTGCTTTATGTACAAACAGGAAAGGTCGTTCCTTTTTTAGCGTCTTTCAGAATGTAACAAAGGGAACCCCCTCCTCGTTTTTTTTGAATGCTATATGGTTATTGAGCTTGTTGCTCATGGTCTCTGTGGTGGGGTTGGCATGGGCATGGTCAAGAGTGCGTGCTGTCATTGGTGTGAGGTTCGGTTTGCTGTATACATACAGTTTGGTGGTTAATGAAGAGTATACAATTGAAGTTAATTTTATGTTTGGATGTGTAGTAGGTAAAAGGGGAGGTAAAACTAATTTTTTTTGGGGGATGGGATGAGTAGACTAGAATGAAATAGGTGGCGGTTGGGTACTTAGTACAATGGTGATTTTACGAATTTCATTTTGCAAAGTGAAAATAGTTTGCAGATGGTTAGTGTAAATGGAAACCAGTTTGTATATCAGTTTATTAACTGCAATTGGGAATTCTCATAGAGCTAGAGGTACTTTTAGTGAAAGGAAATGTTTCTTGCTGCAAATAATTGCTGTTTGTACTGTTTAGCAATTGCATGTTGCAGCCAACAAATAATCTTCCATTAGTGTTTGGCTAGTGCTTTTAGGTAGATAAATACAAGGTTCTAGTAGTAGTTGTAGCTGATATGAAATCTAGGAAAGAAAACTTTTTAGAAGAAAATATTGTTGAGAGTATGGCATGCCAATCAATTGACTCATTAATCTTGCCTAAGTTATGATTGTTGGCCTTTTAGATTGTTCTAAACCGACACCAACATTTGTGCAATTGAATTTGATTCTTATTAAACACTGGGGTGTGAAATTACCTTTTGCTTTCTCTCATGACCTCTTTTTACATGATTTCGAAAGTTCTGTGATGCTGATTCCTTAGGATAATGATTTGGGTGCTTCTCCTTCAAATCATTTTGGAAATATTGAGGCTCAGATTGATCATGAATGAACAGCTATGTTTTTTTTTCATTGGTAGGAGTCTTTGACTGGATACCATTGATAATTTTTTGTGTTGCCATCTCTGTCTGACATATGATGTAAGGCCTTGTTGTGTTGACTGGAGTTTCACACTTCTTCTCTTTTATTTTTCTGTTGTTGAGGTGGTTGGTTGACCTTTTTGAGTTGACCATATTTAACTGGTGCTTCATGCTTTTTCTTCTATTTTTCTGTTGTTGAGGCAGGTGGGCTATAGGATGGCAAATGAATGGCTTATCCTAAGATCTCTTTTATGCTAACCTTTGAAATATTCTTATATTTATTCTGTTGCACATGTAGGACATTGTCGATGTCATAACCATTTTTGTAATTTGGGCATGGACTGGCTGTTTATGCTCACTATTAGTGTCAGTAAACAATGTTTAGCAGGCCAAGGGGTGCCAGTGCATTTAGTATATTCAAATGGAAACAACCAGGTGCATCATCTCTGACAGCAGGTTTACTTCAGGAAGATCAGCTAGAGATTGAATTGTCTGATTATGGAAAGATTCCTAGTCCAGGCAGCGAGAGCCCTTCAGGGCTTCTTAATGGTGACAGCCTAAATGTAGAACCAATTTCCGATTTGGATCTCTTCTTTGAAAGGCTTTACAGCTATTACTGTGAGAAAGGGCTATGGTGCATCATTATAAAATGGATTGTTGAGCTTCTAAGTCTAGGGTTCACCATATGTTTTTCAGGATTTTTTTTATTATATGTTGACTGGAATGGACTCCGTAATGCAAAGTGTGGGATGGATGCGGTTGAATCTGGGATTAAGCCCTGTGATCTTGCTAAAGAAGCTCTTCGTCAACACCCCTTAACCCCACTAACAATTACCAAAGCTATTATTGTTGGATACTTGGGATTATTTTCTATCTATTGGATTTTTTGCTTCTTGAGATTCTTTGCACAACTAAAGGATACTCTTGAAATCCGGCGTTTTTACTACAATAGGTGAGTGTGAATGACAAACAGTTAAAATGCATTGAAGCAAATGGTTGTTAGTTTTTCCCATATCTTACCATGATTTTCTTGCAGTCTCTATGTCACTGACAATCAAATTCAAACCATGCCATGGGCTACAATTCTTGAAAAAGTTGTTCTGCTACAAAGGTCTCAGCAACTTTGTGTGGTAAAAGATCTTTCTGCCCATGACATTGTCATGCGGTTGATGCGGAAGGAAAACTACTTAATTGGAATGCTCAACAAGGGTGTGCTAGCTTTCCCTATTTCACAGTGGTTTCCAGGTGCTGGTCCTATAGTGACATCTGGTTCTAGTGGAACACCAAATCGTTTAATACTAACCAAGACCCTAGAGTGGACTTTGAATTGGTGCATCCTGCAGAGCATGTTTGATCGGTATGTCAACTAGTATACACATGCCTTAATAAAAGTTCTACTATTTGATCCTTTAATCTGTTCATAATGTGTATACTTTCTTACCTTCTACTGTGTAATCATCAAATTTTCTGTGTAGACCATTTTCAGTAAATGATTTGTTGGTTGGAATGATTCAATGATCATTTAGATGCCTTGTAGAAGGTTATGATTTTGATATGTAGATATTTTGGTGGCTCTTAAGGAATAATTGTGTTATTCATGGCATTGCTCTTGTCACTTCAAAACGGGCTAGCATTTGGTTGTTTTTCTCAGTTTTGTTTTTTGTATTTTGTGTTTGTATATCACATTATTGCCTTTAGATTTACTTATATGGTAATCAGTTTATGACAATGTGATTATACTATACGCATTCTAATATTTATGTTCTCCTTTGAACTCAAACTTGCTGTAGAAACTTTTGTGTCAGAAGGGATTTTGTGTCAAATCCAAAGACATTACAAAGAAGGCTCATGGTTGTTGGGCTTGCAATGCTTTTACTCTCTCCATTTCTTGTCATATTCATGCTGGTGTATCTCTTTCTGAGACATGCTGAACAATTTTATAATCACCCTAGCACTGCATCATCTCGAAGATGGTCAAATCTGTCTAGGTGGATCTTTAGGGAATTCAATGAGGTATTTTTATTCTTGATCTCCATTTCATTTTCTGCAGTTTTGCTATTTTCATGGTGTTGGAAAGGACCTCAAACACTTTGATGCTATATGAAAGAGAACAATTCTTCTAAATGCTTAAGCTATTTCATGGAAACCTTTGAAAGACGCTGAGGCATGTATTTCCATTCAGTAACTGAAAATGATTTCATCATGGAAGAAAGAAATTAACTTATAAACAGCTGTTTATAAAAATCCTTATTGCAAGATAAGGGGAAATTACAAGAAAAAGAATTCTTGATAAAGGTAGTTCTAGTTAAGGAGTAATCAATTTTATTTAACTGGTTAATGATGGTATGATTAATGGTTATGAGTAACCACACCAATGATTTATTATTCCTATTTCTGAAATTGTAAATACTTTTCACTGTAATCCTCTTTTTAACATTCATGGAACGATGATAGATATTATTCTAGTCAATAGTCATTAGCTTTCTTCTCTTCGTATGTTTTTTGAATCAGGTCTAATTCTCTATTAATTGTGGACTAGCAAAAACAGTTTTTCTGTTTCTTTAACTGAATTATATGGACTTTTTAACGTGTGTTGTTTAAAGAGAAGTTTTGAAAGTTACCTATGTTTGAATTTTGATGTTGATGAGTTTTCTTGTTCTCTTTGTAATAAATGAATTTATTGTTTGGAAGTGGTTTGAATATCATCTCTTGATAGGCTGAAAGTGATGCCTACCTAGTTATCATTGTATGACATAAGCACTTGAATCTGTTTACTTTTATGCTAGATCTCATTGATAAACATATGGTGTAGGTGGACCATCTCTTCAAGCACCGGATTAATAGCAGTGTATTGCACGCATCTGATTATCTCAAGCAATTTCCTGCACCAATCATATCTATCATTGCAAAATTCATCTCTTTTGTATCGGGCGGCTTTGCTGCAGTTCTGATCATCATTGCTTTTCTTGAGGAGTCTCTACTAGAGGGCCATGTAATGAAATTCTGTTCATTTTTCATAATTTATACATCATTTCATGACAGTCATTAAAGATCTATTTAATGGAAAATATTGCAGATATTTGGTCGGAACTTGCTTTGGTATGCGGCTGTTTTTGGAACTATAACTGCCATTAGCCGGGCTGCAATCAACAATGAGCTTCTGGTTTTAGATGCTGAAGGAGCTATGTCTATGGTGGTTCAACATACTCATTATCTGCCAAAGAGATGGCGTGGCAAAGAAAGTACTGAATCGGTCCGTGCTGAGTTTGCAACTCTATTCCAGGTAAGGTCTTGGTTTAAAGCTTTCTCATTATGATAATAGATCAACACTTATCTGTTCTTTATTTGCATGATAACATAGGTTTGAATATTACTTTGCATGCTCTTGTATTTTTTTTTGTGCTGCAGTATACTGGAATGATGCTACTTGAAGAGATGGCCTCAATTTTCCTCACACCATACTTGCTTCTGTTTATTGTCCCAAAGGTAATTTTTTCTTTGAGGTAACCTTCTTTATATAATAGTATAATGAATATTTGCTGTTTTCTTTTTGCAGCGGGTTGATGATATCTTGCAATTCATTGCTGATTTCACTGTAAATGTTGAAGGTGTTGGCCATGTTTGCAGGTTAGCATGTTTTCATATTTATATTTTAAGTGTATGTCCCATATATCTGGCCATTCTTTTGGACTTGTATGATTTTATTTATTTATTCATTCATTAGTGTTGTGGTGTCCATGTGACTGTCAGAGCATATTAATTATATTATGTCCCTGCTGTTTTCAGTTTTAGCACCTTTGATTTTCAAGAACATGGAAACAGTCATTATGGTTCCCCTTGCAATGCACCTCGTAGCCGGAGGAGTTCTCAAGGGAAGATGGAGAAATCATTGCTGAGGTATGTTCTTCTGGCTGAGCTGTCATAATCACAGGACACTGGTCTAATAGAGTTCGGTTACGTTGTCTATTTATTGATTTTGTTTCAAAAAATCACCCGGGTTCGACTAGTCTTTTAATTGTTGTCTTTTATCCTGCTTTCAAGCTTTGGTGGAAGTTTGAAGGAGTAATGTTGAATGTTTTTTCTTGCTCGGGGAGGGGGAGGGGGAGGAGGAAAGGAATGAATTCATTGGAAAACAGTTAAGTACTATCCAAGTTCCTTAGCTACAGGAAGACAATTTCTATCCATCTATCTAATTTTTCCTTTAAAAGTTGTTTCCATGTAACGACAGGAACCCTGTGTTTTTCCTTTTTCCCGTAAAAGTGATGCATGGAGTGTCTTAATCCTGCTTTAAAAAATCAGAGATTGTCCTACTAGTCAACACCTAACTTCCTCAGCGTTCCAATCTTTAATTTATATTGTTTGAAGCTTTTTATCGACATAACCTTGAAATTACGAGCTTCATTATTTTTAATCCTCAATTCTCCATGTTGTAATTCGCCTTCTTATGTTGTCAATGATTCGTCCAAGTCGTGAAATATATAAAAAGATGATAATTATAACAAACAGAAAGAGGAGAAAGAAAGGAAAATTTATGCTCTTTTTGGAACAGGGCTAAGATTATGTTTCTAGTTTGATTTCAGTCCATAGTAAACAATGCCCCTCAGACAACTTAGCTTAGAAAACCTTTACTACTTTCGAAATCGTTTACCTTAGGGCAAACAATTTTATTGTTTTGGATTACTGATGTGAACTGTGGCAGTATTATTATTTTTGTTGTGTTGAACTTCTCTTGCTATTACAGTTTTCAGAGTAGTTATCCATCATGGGAACCAAGCGCACAGGGTAAACAGTTTTTGATAAATCTTAGAAAATTCAGAGAGGAAAAGTTACCAGTACAACGAAACATACATGCAGCTTCCCCTCCTAGAATGTGGAGGGGCATTTCCAACACGGGAAGCAATATTGGAGACAGAAACAGGTTTATGTCCAGGGAAATGCCATACAGTACTTTTTTAACTGGCAATCACTTGGGTTCTCTGTGGTTGATTGAAGCCAATCAACACAATCATCCCTATCTCCTTGATTGGTACTATACATCTCGATCTTCTGACGTAAATCAAGGAGACGATCCTTCAGAAGCGTTTGGAGTAATAGAACATCATTCTAGAGAGCATTGGATTCCCTCCGATATGACACACAATGAAAGTGGATATGAGGAATACTCAAATGAGAATCGTCGAGGTTGGGCTCAATCTCATCTTGTGACTTCCACATCCGTACCCATTTTCAGGGAAAGCTTTATTCAGGATCAAAGTTATAATGGACTGACCCATACTACCAGGAGTCATTGGTGGGCTAGACACGCGCAGCAGGGTGGACAGAATCAGACAAGCTTTTTTGAGCCTCCAGATTTCAATCAGGAAAGATATAATTATTATGATAAGTTTTCTGATAGAGGGTCAGAGGAAGAAGATCGTGAACAACGCTTGTACTCTAGAGATAGTCACAGATTATCTAGAACATACACAGATGACTTGGGGGCTGGGGAATTAAATCTTCATTTTGATGATATTTATAGCAGACCTCCAGAAACCCCACCTGCAAGCTTTTGAGTGACAGCTCTGTTCCTCGTTATTTGTTTAGGAGGTTCTTGCCGTTGTCGAGCATTTGCATGCATATATTTCCAAGTCTATTCTTTGCTGTAAATAGATTCATTGGAATGAGGTTGGACTGTTAAAAGAGCCTCAGTTGATGCTTTGGAAGGTCTCTAGATTACCTAAAAGGGTTCTGGGATCCTTCCTTCCTAGGTGTAGGGTTCAAAAAGTAAAAAAAATCATTAATTATGCCCAGTGTCCTAATAATTCTTTGACCCAATTCTCCTTTTTCAAAACTACTTTAGTTTTCTTTTACTTATTGTTTGGTTAGATTGACACGGATTGGAGGGAGGGAAATTTTCTCAACCTCCATTGTTGAACTTCAAACTTTAGCTTCCCTCTCTCGAAATGTGAGGGACTTGAATGGGAAGAGAATTTTTACATTAATTGACTTTAGTTGAATAACTAGACCCTCCTGCGGCAAAAAAACACTAAAGGTGATTTTACTGTAAAAAAGTTATATCAAATTTACACATTTAAAGTATTTTTTATAGAAGTTATGTTAAGCTGACAAAGTTTTAGTTCGAAATATTTTAAACTGAAATCATATCAAATTAAAAATGTGTTATCTTTTCACAATTTTGATTAAAATGCATGATTCTGATTAAAATATTTTAACTTAAAAATATGTTTTGCAGTTTATCCATATCTGCAATTTTTTTTTTCAAATTTATCACTTTCGTAATTTTTTTAAAAATATTAAACATTGCACTTTATCCATATTTGTAATTATTTTTAAATCTGCCGATAATTTTTTAAAATATTGCTTATAAATGTGCCTTTTCCCTAATTTTTTTAATATATACAAGGTTCCTTTAATTGAATTAAATGTGTTGTAAGAGGAGAATTTAGAAAATAGAATATTAGAGTTGACTAATATTTTAAAATAATGAAATTGAGTATTTTAATATTAAAATAATTTGTTAATATAAATTGAATTTTTAAAACTCATTTCATTACTTAAATTACAAATATTTTTTTAGAACTCTTTTTTTTTTCTTACTTCTCTCTAGATTATCTTACTTTTTGATTATTTGTTTGACGATTAGGAAGTTCATAGGAAATTATAGCTAAGTAATCTTCAACTTCTATTTCAAATTTTGTGTTAGAGCAAGTAAGTTTTGACATGTATTTCTCTTTCTTTTTTAATTTGAAATCATGTGAAGCAATTCCTCATCGCATGTGTTTTATTGTTTCTTCTCTTAGTTCTTCAGTAATTTAAGGTTCTAAGGACTCATTCCATTTTTAATTTGGTGTTTTGTAAGTGTTTCTAGAGGTCCTTAAGCTCTAAGCAAGAGTTTGGTGTTTATAGAGCTCCGTTGTTTCAATGTAACGTAAGAAAGCTAGTCCTTTAACTTTGAATTGAGTTGGTGGTGTATGTTTGGTAGTTGTATGTATCTTAATTTGATTTGATTATGATTTCAATAACTATGTTAGTGTGAATTCATTTGATTTAGTGTATTTGACTATTGGATGATTAATTTTTATTATGATACAAATTTGATTCAATTGCTATTATGAATTGTATGTTATGGACTTGTATTGATGTTTGAAATTGGTTGCAAAGTTTATGGAGCACCGAGTTAAAAATCTATGGATTTTGTAGTTAAAATAGAGGTTTTGATATGTAAGTTTGTGAGATAGTGTTTGGATTGAGAAATCTGGTTTTTTCAAAAGAAAACAAACACAAGACAAACAAAAACAAAAGTAAAGATAAGTTAGTGATAAAAAAACACTTCATATAATACATTAACATTACACACATGAAACATAAATCACATATTACAATCCAAACATTCTAAAATGCAAGACCTAGACTAAACTATCCGAATTTAGTATGAATGTCGAGCTATGATGATTCGTATACTTGTGGTAGCCTCTAGTGCTCTACAGAGTCATTGTCAATGGGTTTCACCCTACAATACTTACAAGGTTAGTATGTACCGCGTCTTAGGCCATATTAGAAGTACATAAACTAAGACCTCCTACTATTCTCACCACATGTATCACTCCTCTCTAATTGAGAATGAATGATCATTAGAGTTTCAGGATGACTCTCAAAACTAAACTTTCCACATTCATACTAACAATATTTGAAACCATCAACAAGAACTTCCTTCTTGGAACTCATTTCCATAACTTTCCATTCAATATATATATATAAACATATCACTTCATGTATCACCATAGAACTCATATAAAATCATTACTTATTCATCAAAGAATCCAAAACATGAGAAAACACAAGACAAACAAAAACTGGAAAAAACCCAAAAACTGGCACAAGGGCGCCCAATACCAAAAACCAGCCTTGAAAAACTAGGTTTCTCAATCCAAACACTATATCACAAACTTACATATCAAAACGTCTATTTTAACTACAAAATCCATAGATTTTCAACTTGTTACTCCATAAACTTTGCATTATATGAAGTGTTTTTTTATCACTAACTTATCTTTATTTTTGTTTTTGTTTTCTTTTGTAATGATCACTTTAATCGGTATGAGCTTAGGAAGGGGACATCTTTCCAGTTGATTCAATGTAAGGTTGAGAGAAGAGCAATAACATAAATAGGTTTCGTTCTTCAAGAATATTATCTCCTTCTCTAGAAGTCTCAAATTCCTTGTAAGTTATTATATATTTAACATTTTTGTTTTAGTAATTTTATACTATTAAAATTGAATGTTATATAAAGAGGAATTATAACCAAAACTGCATAAAGTTTACCTCAACTTGGTTCCCAAGTTTATGGAAGATTAGGTTTCCGCCGAGAGAAGGTATATTTCTTATTAAAACATACTCAGCATACAAAATAGTGTACATGGCTTTTACTTAAACATGTATATTTAAGCATACAGTCCTTTCCGCGTTTAAATTCAATTTACTGCATTTGTTATAAATTTCAGTCTTATCCTATTTAACTACGAAGCCTTTAGATTTTTTTTTTGTTTGCACGTATTTTTAAAACATGTTACAAAAATTTGCTAAAATATCAAACATATAGTTGCCATCATTGATTGTCTATGTGTTTTATGGTTAACCATTTACAAATATTTTCGCCATGCCAGCGGATGCGAATGATATTTGTAACATTGTAGATTGATCTTAATTTAAGTGGTCCACAGAGCCGGGAAGGTGGAGTTAGTAATTTCATGGGCCGAAATCAAAAAGCTTTTAAATGAGTCATCACAATATAAAACTAAAAAATTATAAAGAAAATAGTGTAAATGAAATCAATATTACATTAAAGATTAATGTTATAAATTTTATATATTATATATACTAAAATATTTATTTTCGAAGAGACCACATTGGCCATAAGTGTGAAAACTTTTGGTCCACGTCTCACTCAATTTAAATTTTAGTGTTTGCAATTTTTTATCCACATTCCTGACACACAAATGGGGAGTACCCCAAACACGTAACAAAACCTATCAAGCCATTATAAACTTTTATTTTTGTAACAACCTTTTTTTTATGAGAGTAATCAAGAGAATTAAAAAAGAAAATTAAATTAGCTTCGTTAGATATTAGTTTCGCATTATTTTACAAAATTCAATTATTTATTAAATATCTTCCGATTATAAACCAAATCAATAGTAATTATTTGGTCATTAAAATAAAAAACAAGCGTCGAAATTAAATTTGGATGCCTAAAAAGCACAATAACGAAGATAGTTATACATTAAATACGTATGGATTTTAGTTACGAGCATTTATTCGAAAACAATAAACCCAAAAGAATGAGTATGTTTATTCGTACCCATTGAGGATATTTAATATAGTAAGTTGAAATCAAAATTATATTTATTCACAAATACGAAAGTGTTGATGTAAGATTTTGGCGGGAATACAATCATAGGACTTGTGGGTTGTTCAAAATTTATTTCTCATTAATTCAATGCCATATATTACATTTTAGTTATTTTCTTATATTGGATTTGTATTTTGTTAAATTAGTCCATTTTATAATTAGGATATTGAGATTCATAAATATCTGTAATCAAGTTAAATATTGTACTTTAATTGTGTTGCTTTGTTGTAGTTTTTGTCTTGTTTACAGTTGAAGAGACTGTGACTATGTCATCTCTGTCCATACTTTTGAAGAATGTTGCACATAAGAGTCCAGACACAGAAAAACACTTGTTCTATCCTTTCTGATATATTTTCAGATATCATAATACTAAGTTGAGGACCAAAGCAAAGAATGCTTATTCCTTTCATTTCTGATTTAAGCAATGGCATTGGCATGCCTCTTTCTTTCTACATCATTCCTAATGTCAGAAGTTCCAAACTCACTCTATATCATTGCAAAAATCACTACACGGTTTTTTCTATTGTCTCTGTCACTGCTAAATGAACCTACCCTCTAAGTTACATTAACGAATCACTGGCACTAGCCTGATTTTAGATGCCTATTATTCTGTTGCATGATGGTTTGAAAATCCAAGTAAACTTGCCTATCGTTTGCTGAATCCATTGAGAAAGATCTTCGAATAGGCTGAATAGAAAACTGCTCGTCTTTCTTCCTAACATCAATGCACTCATCTCCCATGATGGAAACATGGTGACACTTCCTTATAATAGAGTGACTTCTACTCTCTACAACTCTTTCCCTTGAGTCACTTCTTTCTTGTTGCGTCATCTGTGGCAGTGCTTCCCCATGTTCTCCCTCAAGTTCAATGACAACAAAATCCTCATCACTGTCCACGTAAGAGAGCAATTGAGAATCCTGAGGAGAAGAGCTTGGAGCTATGATATGATCCATTGGACAGTCTGTGTTGCCTGATACAATGCTTGATCTACAAAGAGGGCAATTGGAATTGGTTTGAAGCCAAACGTCAATGCAGTGAAAGTGAAAGGCATGTTTGCAAATGGGAAGAACTTTCAGCATATCATGATCTTGAAACTCAGTCAAACAAATCACGCAGCCATACAACACACTTTGATGATTCTTTTCAACATCTCCTTTTGTGAATTGAAGTGTTGGGATTTCTTTGATTGCAGATTCATCAAGTCCTTGGCTCCACATCCTGGGAGAGAGTGCTATGGAGGGGTCTTGATCTTCATGTTGAGGGGTAAGGAGGGAGAAAAACCATCTCAAGGGGTGAAATAGGTACAAGTTTGAGAAGCATTTGGTGACAAGAGTTAAGTAGGTGATGAGTATAAAAACAGTGACAAAGATGGTGGGAACTATGATGGCAAGTATGGGTAAAGCAGAAGCAGAATTTGAAGGAGGTTTTGGTTTGTGAAGGATTGTGCTAGCATGAGTTTTGATGGGTGGAAGCAGCTTGTAAGAGGGAATGGGGTTGAGAGCCATTAGAAACCTTTGAATTGAAGACAAGTGAAATTTTTTGATAGTTCCTACTCTTCCTAGCTAGTGATGCAAGGATCTTGTTTTGGAAACAAAGGTGTGATGTATGATATTTAATTTAGAGAGAGCGTGATGAAAGTGAAATGGGCATAAAATTAATGCATTTGGATTAGTTCTAAGTTATGCGAAGAGGCACATGTCATGGTTTGACTAACATAGTGAGGTTTATTTCTCCCCCAATAAAAAGATAGCTTTTGGATTTGTGTGGGATGAATATCTCAGCCAAGATTATTAGGTGATATAAAAATTGTGTTTAATCTTTCATGCTTAATAAATAAATAAGATGTATCAATTTATAATAAACCACGAAGCGTAACATTTCAACGTCACTGACTTATTTTTCATCACCATTAAACTTAGCTGTCAAAATTTAACCTCATGTAAGTAAAATAGATATTATTGGACCGTATAAGTTGGAGTGGATAGAAAATGGACAGCAATGGTAAATAGTTTGACGCTAAGGTTAGTGTTTTATATTGAGGTTTGTGATAGTAGTGATGAGAGGACATGGATATTTAAGTATGTCCATTGACTGGAACAACATTTTGAATTATATATTTATTTTCGTACATCTTAATTGGGTTGTTAAGGAGTTCGTTTCTTATTCTTCACTATATGTTATTTTGAATTTTCAAAAAACTTCTAGTCTTTAATATAGTAATGTTGGAACAAATTGAAGAGAGATAAAATAATTTTTGAAAATTATATTTTTGTAAAATCATGAGAAAATATGCACTACTACTAGAGTGTAGTACATACCTGATCATAAGAATGTGATTCGACGTATACAATTATAAAATCATAACAATACTACATTCTTTTACAATTAAGTTCCTTAAAAACTTTATAAACATCTTTATATTTACAAAAAAATGTCATAAACTATGAGTTATACTAAATATTTTATATTATTATATTCATCAAACCAAAAAAACAAACATTATTTCTAAAGCGCATCTATTCCTACTAGTTATCATCATTAGGTCTGAAAATATACAAACAAAAAAAGGTAACTTAATGCTAACATAATCATACATAAATAGTTTATAACTTCATATCTCATTAAAACCGCAAGTGTTACAGCCAATAATAGTACCCAGTTTACCCTCCTTGTGAGAGGTAAATTTTCTAAAGCTTAAAAAAAAAAAAGTACATGACCTCATAACCAACTATATGAATCTTATTCACTCTTCATTACCTAGATCACATATTCTTCTACATGAGTATATGAGTGTGATAGAGTATAAAGATGACTTTACATAGGGTGTCCCTAGTCAATACATACCACTAACTTGTCATATCCTTTCTCTTTAAGAAAGATATGACCATACAAGAAAACATAACATAACTAGACTTACCTGTATGCATGAAATACATATGAACATAATTCTACATGGAAATCAATCATGCATAGAAAACAAAAAGAACACAAGTAGGATAATTATGAGAGACGTATATAATTTAGCCTATTGCATCAAAAGTTTTTTTTTTTTTAAGGATGTCACATTTTTTTAACCTATAACTGTTTTTGTTGTATTCAATTGAGAATTGAGCTATTTTTAGGTCTCTAAATTAATTTAAGGTGAAAACTAAATATTAATAAACAGGTGAACCAAGATATTAATAAACAATTAAATAATAGATTTTAAATATATATATATATATATATATATATATATATATATATATATATATATATATATATATATGTGTGTGTGTGTGTTTTATTGGTAAAAATTAATTGTTAGTGGATGGAGTTGGATCTAATTTTTTTTTTAACTTTTTAAACCAATTTTATATATCTAAATTTAAACTGAGAAGTTAAATCTATAGTCTTTTTTACTTTTACCACTAAACTAATTTGATAGCTCATGTGTGTCTGGATGGGGTAGTTAAGCTAAGTGCTAAACAATAATATACCTCTAAAATAAATTTCTAAATTAAACGTTTGTTTGGGTTCAAATAATAAATAAAGTGTAAAAACTTATTGGATGATGTTTTGAAGTTGTTTACCTCGTATGATGGCACCACCTAATGTCGGATCTTTTTGTTTTCTTTTTCTCTTTTCGATCTAAGTTTTTGTTTCTCTTTCTTGTGATTTCCAGATTTGTTGATTGCCACAACCCTTCTACAATTTATCCGTGTCGAGAAATGCCACCAAAGAGAGCAACTCGTTTCTATCGGTCCAATGTCCGTCGTATTCAACAATCCGATCAGGTTCAGAAACAAGATCTGAAAACTCAAAATCATTTTCATCAACAGCGTTCCTGTGATCAAATCTCATCTCAGTGGTGCACATGAACATTATACTCTTAATCACTCTTAAGAATAATTAACATTTGTTAGAGTTAATGAAACAGCTGCCTGAATTTTTAATAGGATTTTTCAACTTGCCAGATTAGTAATGAGTACAAGAAGTTGTCTAAATGCGTTCTTTTTAAACTCAGCAGACCAACTTTATGTTACTGAAAATGTTCATTTATGATGGGACAGTTTGGAATACCTATGACATCATCAGTGACAGTAATCTTGTCCCAAAATCCCAGCTGCTTGATATCTGCCAGTGATGCTATGCCGACATAAATCCTTGCTAGTCCAATTGTGGTCTACATCTCTGTTCTCAGATGTTCTGTTGTACTAATTACTAATTAAGAAGTTAACTTCAAGATTAAGATTCTATTACCGTGTAAATTTAATATCAATGAAAGTATAAACAATTTATATAAAAAATGTGATCCTATCTTTAATGTAGAATATCAAGATAAATGTTTGTATATTGTTCATTCTTAATACATATTGGTCTCTTTATCGTTGCTGGTACTTCTGCTGTTTAAATACTCCATCTTAGTCAAATAACTTGATTCTTCTCGATTCGTTATATTTTAAAACCAAATCTACTGAATTCATTTGTGTCCCTACTTATTGTAAACAGCCAATCTCGACAAGGACCGGTTCCATATCAGTGATCAGGGAAGATTCCCCATCCTCTGTTTTAGGTTTGGGTTTTTACTGTCACGTATTTTTGGAAAATCATTAGCAATGGAAAGTTAAACAGCCCTGATCATCAAGTTGCTGAAAACCACATCAAATAATGAAAATCCAGAAGGTCAGTAGGTTGAGTTCCAAAAATTCAACCTAAAACCATGATGTAAGATGATGGCTGTTTGATATTGTAATGAAGTTCAATGTTTCTCTTAAATTACAATACTTTTAACCACGTGATGAAATTAATCCAGTATTTTTACGTCTCAATCCCACCCTTTAAATTAATACACTGAGAGAATTTCCACTTTGATGTTGGGACCAAAGGGATCATTAGTTTAGGGAAACAAGTGGACAGGGTAGTGCAAATGGTTATTTTTCTACAAGATTTCTATTATGTATTGCTAATAAAGATTCGATTAGCTTTATCATAAACTCACAATGCACGGTCCTTCTGATCTCACTTTCTGTCGTATTAGAACTAGGAAACCAAAAGGGTGACTTTCTTTATAAATAATCCATACAAAAATTTGCATAGGTTACAGACTTTAGCAGTGACTACAATCACTATGTGATCCACATGCGTTGAACACTAAAACCAATCTCTATCATGGGGTGTCATAAACTTTGATAATTTTCCATTTTTTTTTCTCATCCATTGAATGTAATCAGTCCAAGGTAAATTTCCAAATAGTGAAGACTACATACAGTGTTTGGTGAATATAAAAAGGCGAAGGGAAGTTAAAGATTGGTGCAGAAGTGTGAGAGAATGGAGGAGTTAAAGGAAAAGGTGAGTGAAAAGGAAACAGAGAAAATAAAGTACAGAGGAGTAAGAAGGAGGCCATGGGGAAAGTTTGCAGCAGAGATTAGAGATTCAGCTAGAAATGGAGCTCGCGTGTGGCTTGGGACCTTTAACACTGCTGAGGAAGCAGCAAGAGCTTATGATCGTGCTGCCTTTGAAATGAGAGGTGCTATGGCCATTCTCAACTTCCCACATGAACACCCTCCTTTCACTTCATCATCTAAAACTGAACATGCTAAACAAGTTGTCGTATTTGAGTGTCTCGATGACAAATTGTTGGAGGAACTCCTTGATTGTGATCACAAAAACATGAATCACAACTTCGCCAACTAGGAACATATGTTCCGACATTTTTAATCCTAGATTGCTGTCTGTGCAGTGCTCTTGTTCAATTAAATCGACCAATCGCGCAAAGTGCTTTTGTGGGGACTATAAAATTTGAGTCATTTCACATCACGTTAATGTGAAGTGGATAAAGTAGAGTTCGGTTAAGTTGGAAGGGAATTTAATCTTTCTTTTTAAGTGACATCGGTTTTCAATTACTTATCAGTTTTATCGATAATTAGTAATAAATGAGAAAAAATATTAAGGGTTTATGGTGACATTTTTTTCTCTAATTATGTTTTATTGGTTTATTTATTTACCAAAATTAAACTTGAAACTTATTCAAATGTTAGTAACCATATGGAACTTCAGGCACAACGATAAGAGTATATAACAAGATAAGTCTTGTGCGTAAAATGAGAGTTCCATCGTTGTCTTTTTAAACAAGGCACAACAAATAATAAAAAAATGGCGACACCCGTGGCCAACAATAGAGTGTGTCCTATCTATAAAATGCGCTAGATTCACTTAACTATGACAAGAATTAAAATAAAATAGTTGGTGGGATTACGTTAAAGGCATGCTATAACTACGAACGAATTATGGTTACTGTGTGCGTAAATATTTTATTAAATCTAATTTAATTTATTTTTTCTTAGTGGTGTTGGTATAATCCGCTACATTTTAAATAAAATATATGGATAACTTAAAAAAAAATTATGGCGGCGACCATCTAGATCCTAGATTCTACTATTTAATGGTGTGTATATATATCATGGTTACGTATTTTTTATAGTATAGTTGAATAAAATAGGCTTTTCATTTTTTTTTGCCTTCTTATTTATTTTATACTATTTGTTCATAATGCCTAAAGCGTCAATATAGCGGCTTTACTAAAAAAAAGGAAACTCGTATTTTATTTGATGGCATTTGTTTGCTATTTTTTATGCCCTTAAGATCGTTTTAGGACAAGAGGGAGGAAGTTACTTCATAATAACAGTGCGAGAGGAAGAAAGAAAAATAGGTTTAAGGATGGAATTTTTCAAAGAGAAAATATGAAAAGTTTACACGTTATGTTATTATATATATATATATATATATATATATATATATATGTAGTAACTACCAAAAATTGTTTAAGAAGAGTAATTGTTTTGTATTTATAATTAATAACTATAAAATATTCTAAAATTTCATACTCCAATCAATAAGAAAGCAAAACTTAATACCTTCAAAAGTTTCAATTTAAGACCATTTTGTATAGTTTCAATTTAATTTTTTTTTCTGTTTTGTTGACATGTTTGTTTCATTTAAATTTTCTAGAATATATTTACCATCAAATTTAGTTTTATTTGAGTCTTAAAAAGAGTATTGATGATGTTTGATTAATTATTAGGTGATTGATTAAATTGTGTTTTTAGTTTATATTAGATAGTTGATTAATTTTAGATTCATTAGATGTTGTATGTTTAAATAATGGTTTAATGTCTCCGTAGGTCCCTATTTTGGTCATGAATTTTAAATAGGCCCTCTTTCTTTTCTGTGTATCAATGAAGTCCTTGGTTTTGTAAAATTTAATCAATTAGAGGTCTGCCGTTAAATTGGACAAACGGTCGTAAGAGTATTGGTTACGTGACATGGTCACTGCAGTTACTAAGCAGATGTGGCATTTAAAAGAATTTTTGTATTAAATAAAGAAGAAGGAACAAAAGTATAATCAGTTTTGGGTAAGGGTATACTAGGAAAAAAGAAAAAATTAAAGGGCAAGACGTTTTAATTGAGGAATGCAACTGAGATTGGGAAAACAAATTGGGGATTTTTATTATTAGGGTTCGCGTGAGGGAAGAAAAATCGCGATCTTTGTTCGAGTTGAAGCAGTAAGGTTCATCGGTGAAGAAGATGTAGTTGGAAGCGGCAGAGTGCATGCAGGGGTTCGTGTCAGTCCCCACATTAGCCAACATTGTCCAAACCGGAACCTGGTAAATAAGCATGGCAAGTTTCGGCATGCAGCAGACTAAGTTCAGTAATAATAACTCAACATTTGCAGCACGTTTAGATGCATGGAGAAATCTGGCAGCTTGAAATTAAAGATCTTTTGGCCACGTCATTTGGTTTGCTTTGGTTTGCTTTGGTTTGCTTTATTCCAGTATCACCTGCACTCATCGTAATGATGTCTCTATTTTCATTTTGTCATCAAGGGTGACAACCAAGTTATGGGCGTCATCAAGCAGCTTCCAAACATGGCGCTTCGAATAGAAGAAAAAATGGGATTTTTTCCCTCACGCGAACCCTAATAGTTCGTTGCCCCAATTTGTTTTCCCAATCTCAGTTGCATTTTTCAATTAAAGAGGGAAGTCCTGAAAGTTTTTCAATTTTCCTAGTATGTCCTTACCAAAAAGTGATTATACCTCTGTGCATACGAATTATTTCATACAAAAATCCTTTTAAATGTCACGTGTGCTTAGTAGATGCACTGACCATGCCACGTAACCAATATTGTTACGGCCGTTTGTCCAATTTAACGGCAGACCTCTAATTGATTAAATTTTACAAAAATAAAGACTTCATTGATACGCCGGAAAGAAAGATGACCTATTTGAAATTCATGACCAAAATAAGGATCTACGTTGACATTAAACCTTAAATAATTTTAGCTTATTTAATGATTGGATTCTTACATGATTGACTTTCTTAGATGTCTGTTTTCAACATTGATATCAATTTGACATCTTCAACTAAGATGTTAAAATTTCTTCTGATATTAAAAGTAAAAAATAACAAATATCAAAAATCGTTTTTTAGTACTTACCACATTTAATCATCATAAACCTCCTATAACCAGTCCTCTCAGTTCACCCTAAAAAAAACCACCTTTACATCTTTTTCTTAACAGCCAATTGTAACAACTCCATTTAGCATATTTGAACAAAACTAACCGCTTTGTTTATCTATTCTCCCAATTCATTGTTATTTCTTTCCAGTTTTAATACACATTTTTGGATAAAAGCACTAGTCAAAAAATTAACATTTAGAGTGTTACTTATTTATCTTATACTTTCACTTATGTCAAATTAAATATATTTTTTTCATAACCTTTTCATTCCTAAATATAAGTTTATGTTTTTATCGTATACACACAAGTATTGCCCTCGTACTCTTTAAAGTTGGAATTAGGCCTTGATAAGGAAAAAAATATGTGGAAAATATATGGGTCTTTTCAAGAGAGAATAACCGAAAATATAACATTAACCTACTTATAAGAGATTAATACCATCTCCAATCAAAAAACTCTAAAACAATAAGTTTATTGATTTTATTTCTTATATGGTGTTCAATTTTTTCATTTTTACTTAATATGACTTAAACTCATATTTGGATTTTTCAATAATCTTTCAAGTGAGTCTCTTCACAATTGACATATTTTCTTTGAGTTAACCACAAATACTTCTTATTTGTATAGTCAATAATTATAATGAGACACACTTGACCCTCCCTCAAGAAGACTATAGATACAAAAATATGTTTGAACCTATCACCAAAACTAATTAACCATCTCTGATATCACTAATGAGTCTTCCCAAAAAAGATTAATATAAAAATACAATACAAATAAGACATGTTCAATCCACGTATAAGAAATTGACATTACTTCCATCTTAAAATCTCTAGATAATTTATAGATTTTTTTTCTTATTGTGTTTAACTTTTTTTCCTTTAATTATTTAACGTGCGATTTAAATTTACACTTAATTTTTTTTTAACTATTATATTCTTATTATTGTAATGCACTATGCTATATAGATCCTCTTATAAGAGATATAAAATGTATATTTGCTACATGGTTAACCGCTAAAGCTCTGACTTCTGCTAGGTTCTATACTATAATTCAATGGAGTAACATTTAGTGCTGCAATTGAGGAATAAGACATGATTGTCCAAAGAAAACTGAAGATGTATATAAAGTATTCTGAAATGACAATGTTGTCTCTTCTGATTTTATGAATTATCGTATGTTATATATATATATATATATATATATATATATATATATATATATATATATATATATATATATATATATATATATATATATATATATATATATATATTGGTTCGAAAGTTTTTGAAATATTCATGTAAAATACAGCAAATTAAAATTATTCTGAGTGTATAGAAGGTATAATATTTTTCAATTAATAGCATATAATTTATTTTAAACACAACTTTAATATTTGTGTGGCATTATATAGTAAACAAACGACCCAATTAAGTAATTAATTATGCAAACAAGTGAACAAAAATCTTAAAATAGTCAATTCATGCAACAAATTTTCATCGCAGTCATTTCATACTAGAAAGAAAATTCTACGTGTGATGAGGCGGCGCGGTTCAAATTCGTCCAACCTTTCCCTGCAATTGAACCTTTGGTTCAATCCTTTGAAATTGCATTATTTGACTCACGTGCGCAAAGTGCAAAGTAGTAGTACTCCAAGCCTAGGAAAGTTTAACGAGGACTGGGTCCTATCATTTCTTTATTTCAATTGAACTATATTCTCATAATTTAAAATGCAGTGCCATCCTCCTTGTCCACTATTCTTAACTCAATCTTTCTTAATTAATTCACTCCCAATTTGAACGTCCTTTTTTTATAACCCATTTGTTAATTCAGCTCACAAATCCCTTCACTTTTCACCGGATATATAAACTTCAAGCCTCTTGATTTTTCTATGTAGAAAAAATAAATACAAACAGAGAAGGTAAATTCATATTTTCATCTTCAGAAATGGATTTTAATTCATCGTTGTTTTCGATCAACAACAATGCAACAAATGAATCGTCCTTATCGTTACAAGAGCACACCTCTGATATCACACACGATGGTTCAAATCCACAGCCTCTGTCTATAGGCCCAACGAAGAAAGAGAGGAAACCCTATAGAGGAGTAAGAAGAAGGCCATGGGGAAAATTCGCAGCAGAAATACGAGACCCTACAAGAAATGGTGTTCGAGTATGGATTGGAACATTTGACACTGCTGAAGAAGCTGCTTTAGCTTATGACCAAGCAGCTTTCTTGACAAGGGGTGTTCTTGCTACCCTTAACTTTTCAGCACAAA
This sequence comes from Vigna angularis, assembly GCF_016808095.1. Taxonomy (NCBI): domain Eukaryota; kingdom Viridiplantae; phylum Streptophyta; class Magnoliopsida; order Fabales; family Fabaceae; genus Vigna; species Vigna angularis. The sequence continues at coordinate 41,933,175 of NC_068971.1, forward strand.
AGGTAGTGGAGTCCCTCCAAGACATGGGTTTCAAGGCACTCAGAAATGGTGTCTCACCCTTGTTGGAACTCAAAAGGATGCACGTGATGAGAACGAAATCTAGGGTTAGCAGGAGTGGTGCTAAAAAGGTTAAAAGGGTTTGCACCAAATTGAAACCGGATCCTATTGCTGAAACTGTGTTGGTCTTGGAGGATTTGGGTCCTGAATACCTAGAGCAACTTTTGACCTTCACTTCCCCTGGTTCTTGGTCCTGAATTTCTGGAGATGTTTCAAACAATTCATTCAAACTCATTCATTCATAGCTTGTTTATTCTTTAGGTTCACTCCTTTGTTAATTCATTTATTTTCTTCTTTCCATTTTGCATACTGAAAGAAAATTTTTAAAAGATACTCCCATTGATTTTTCATTAAATATTACCGATATATATAAAGTTCCTTTAGATATCAAAAGAATATTATATATAATTGAGAACTATATAAATATTTGTATATGGATTAGGACACGTCTAGCTGTCATATTATTTATATATTTTTTGTCAATAAAAAAACTACCTATAATGAGACAAGTGAAGTTTTAAAATGTATATATCACTCATGTGAAGATGTATGTGCGTGTCTCTTTATCTGATTCCCGAATAATAATTAAGTATTAATAAATGTTATATACAATTTTTGGATTGTTACCATTAGCATTTTTTTTATAAAAATTTGATAAATAAAAAGCAATATAAAAGTCAACTGCAAAAATCAACGTATTGAGTAGAATCAACGTATCTCATTACATAAGAATTGATGTTTAAGAATTATTAAATTATGAATATTGAGTAGCATGTTTTCAAAAAATTAAAAAACCGTTTTAATAAAAGAATAATTTATTATGGCCTTAAATATGTTCGATAATTTTATTTTAAGATAAAAGTAAAAAAAATTTTAAAAAATCTGAAACTCTTTCTTACAAAAATAAAATACGGTATTATAGCGAAATCAATTTTAGTTAAAAAATAAATATTTCTTTTCACATACGTATCGCTTTTTACTTTTATAAAAATGTCCTAAAATCAGAACACATTTTAACAATATATTTTAAGCACAATTAAAGATGCCATTATTTAGCAAAAGTACTTTTCGAGGAAAGTAAAGTATGCAAAATTAGGGAAATAGATTGCAATGATATTAAAAAGGAAATAATTAGTGTTATATAATAATAAATAAAACATAATTGAAGAAAAATAGAAAGATAGAAATAGGTGACACATTATGATAAAACTATTGAATTTTTAAAATGAGATACATATTCAAGATACGGATAATACTATTTGTTTCTTCTAAAATTGATATATAATCCATATTAATAACATGGATAAAAAGAATACATTATTGAAACAACTTTTTATTTATGTTTATTATATTATTACAATTTTCAAATTTAATGAGATTTTTTTTTATAAAAATTTACAAAAAATTGTTCTGTGAATTTTTTAAAATTTTATGTAGTATTTGAGAAAAAAATTTCGAAAAATTTAAGTACAACAAATATTCATTATTAATACTTGAGAGAAAATACTAGTATTTGAATATAAAATGAAATGTATCCTTCCTTATTATATTTTATTTTAATTATATTAGTTGATATAAAATCTGGTAACATTTTTCTTTTGTGACAAAATACTGAACTTTCAGACAAATTCTAACTTTATTTTAGAATTTAAAATATAGTTTTAATTCAAATCTATATAATCAATTTACAAGGTGAAATGCAATTTTCACTTTTATACTGTATTTTCAACAATATATGAACTATGTAAGATCTCATATGGACTAGACAAATCGCTGAGAAAAATATAGCTCAAGAATGAGGATTATAGTGATTTGTATGTTGCAACATCTAGCGTATTAGCTGTGGGACTGGTGGATTACGTTTCGTGATATAATTTTCTTTATTTCTTTAAAGTTTTGATCAAATTCGACGGCTTATTCCTAGTCAAAAAAATAGGATTAAAATAAGAAGACGGTTGCATCATAACCTTGTTTACAGCGAGGTTGTTTTCATTTGGACAAAACTTATATATATATATATATATATATATATATATATATATATATATATATATATATATATATATATATATATATATAAAATAAAAATATACTGTGTATGAATAATTGGTATAATGAATAGTAAATATTTTAATATTCATTTATAAAAAGGTTGAGTTTGGTATATCTAGTTAACTCAAATAAAATTAAAATTTAATTTATATTTTATTAAGTTAAATTTAATTAAAATTAAAATAAATTTTATTTTATTAGGTTAAATTTAATTAAAATTAAATTTTAATTTATATTTTATATATTTTTTTTAATTTTATTTAAATTTGTTTATCTCTACTTATCTATAAACTAATACACTAACTATAATAAATTTTAAGCTGTGAAAAATAGAATAATTTTGATTTTATAAACTTTAGTATACATGTCAATCCCTTCAAAAAGAAGTAAATAGGTTACTTTTTTTTATATTTTCCTGTTTTTATTAACAATTTTAAGAAATATGCTGTCAGAAAAAGAAGAAGAAAAGATGAAATTTGAACGCGGAGTTCATTGAAAACATATATTTTACGAAAATCGATTGAATCAATAGACGAAAATGAGATTTAACCAAGTTAAATTATTAAATAAAGCAAAACTCACTTAGAATAAAACACATATAATTTCATGATATTTTTTTTCATTTCTTCAAAATGAAAGTGAACTAAATAATCATGAAATTCATCCAATTTGAAAGTGATTAAAGATATGTACATAGGTTGGACTTTAAAAAGTTAAGTCAGTCTTATATTTTTGTCCGGATTAAGCTTAGATTAAATATTTCTTCATTAAAGTAATAAAGATGGAAATATTTATTGGTAAAGTTAGAAGAGAAATAAAGGACTGTGGATTCAACGTATATAAAAAAAAAATTGCACTTTCAACTTAGCTTTAGTTTAATTCTTTAAAGCACAGTAAATAACAAGTGTATAATACATATACTCGGTACCAAGAACACATAATACTCTGAATTCCTTGAGATATGTCAGGATCGAGTACTAACAGATTATTACGTGCTACTTCAAGAAATATAACAAATTAAGACTCAAACACAATGAGATAGAAGAAAAATGGGTAGGATCTTTTTTAGTCGTATATTATTACATGCACCACTTTAGCAGCCACAACAATTTTACGCTTTAAAGAATTTACAGAGCAATATAAAGTAATTGTCATGATATATAATACATAATAGATTTTATTTTAAAATCTTTCTATCACTGATTTTTTTTGTTTTTATTTATTTACAAATCTCTCAATTTACTAAGATAGATACTAATGTATTAAATTGCTTTCATATTTATGTGATTTTTTCCCTAGATTATCTTAAAAATTGGTAAAATTTGAATTTTTAGCAAAATTTTCTTCAATTTCATAAAATATTTGCGTAAAAATATAACAAAAATATAAAAGAAAATCTAGCAATAACTTTGTCTAACATGCAATTAGCCTAGTCATTAAGTTATACAATAAGATATACAAAAGTAATTAATTTTGTCTCATAAGTATATAATTAATTGTTCAAGATTACAAGATTAAATAAAATTGATATATAATAAATGGATCAAATTACATCTTACAACTTAATTTTATAAATATTTAGTCAGATTAGCCCACTTTTTAATATAATATTAAAGTTATTTGAAATTTATAATAGGAAAAAATTTACTATTAGTATAACTTCATGTTTAAAATATATAAATATGAAAAATATATTGAAGATTACATATCAACTATAAATAAAACAGATATACATTATATGAGGTTATCCACTTCTGACCTTAAGATTAATATTTTGAAGTTATTAAATAGTGGTAATCATTAAAAGAAATTACTATTAACCATCTACTATATATCAAATCCAGTTATGTTGATCTACTTTTAATCACTTACATGGAATACGTAAAACTAAAAAACTAAACATATAGTTAAAGAATATATCCGAATGGAGCATGGCTACGTGAACATTTTCCGAAACTTACTCCATCGTCATTATCATTCAATTTGTAATTCAACTTCCTCGTGTTCAACTCTTTCAAAGGGTGTGAGTTCCTGGAACCTGCATACCAGGATTAAAAAACATGTCCATGAAATCAGCAACAAAATAACGTTATATATATATAAAGACGGAGGGACCGGAAAAAATTTGAATAATTTAGAAAAACGTTGTCGGAATGCTTCTAGAAGTGGAGTCACTGAGGCAATGAATCATAGTCATAATAACATGATGACAAGCATACACTGCACTATATATAGACGAATCCCATTTGTTGGGAGCAAGCAACATGGCTTCCCCTTTCTTTCAGCATTCAGATTGGGGCACATTGAAGGAGAATTGTGATATTTTGTTTGAACCATTTTCAAGCAAAGATATTTGTTGTGACCCTTTCCATGACTCTCTTTCCTTTGATATGATTGAGCACTCCAGAGATCTACAGGAACCGAGTGAAGTGATTGAAGCTGTGGAAAGTAATAAGAAGTGTTATATTGGGGTAAGGAGAAGACCGTGGGGAAGGTTTGCAGCGGAGATCAGAGACGCCACGAGGAAAGGTACCAGAGTTTGGCTTGGAACGTTTTCTAATGCAGAAGAAGCTGCTTTGGCTTATGATCAAGCTGCATTTCTCATGAGAGGATCAACTGCACTAATCAATTTTCCTGTCAAAAGGGTTATAGAGTCTTTACATGACCTCAATTACTTTGGTTGCAACCATGGCTGCTCTCCGGCATTGGAACTCAAAAAGAGGCACAACATCCGACGAAAACCAAGCTGGATTTGGAATGATCGAATGTTGTGCTGTTGCAGGACTTTGGAGCTCAATAGACACTTCATATCATATCACAGTGCAACCTCTACTTGCTCCATAAATAAATATAAAATATAAAATAAACATGGTATTTTCAACACTTGAAGGATTATAAATTTTCTTCTTCCTCTTTCTTCAAAAAATAACTCTACTAAAACCCTTTGGTTTATCCAATTAAATTATCCTAGCAACGCTCTGGAATAAATTTGTTTCAAGAGATTTCCTTCTGATGAAGCTTCTTTCATGTTTTCATTTTACTTTTTCTTACAAATAAGGTTATATTAAACAATATCCTTATCAACTGTAATATCTCAACTTGCAATTTATGTCATGATTCATCTCTATAATATTAATTATTATTAATTGTGATAATTTAAACATATAATAGTGCTTAAACATCCTTATTTTCAAAATACGTGTAAAACCCATGAAAAAATTTATAATAGTAAATTTTAGCATTTTATTAGTAATAATAATTTTAATGGATAGAAAAATATAAATTTTGGATATAAAATTATAGTAATTTTATAAGGAGAAGTTAAAATTTTTGATAACTTATTTAGTAAATTTTTTAAAAAAATCGAATAGTAAAAATTGAATAGTGAATAGTAAAAAGTGAATAGTAAAAAGTGAATAGTAAAAAGTGAATAGTAAATAGTAAAAATAAATTTTCAGCATTTGGATTCCTTAGCATGGAAGTAAGTAGTAGGTAGAAATTAGGATCAGATTTGGTGAGAAAATGATTGAAATATTATTTTTAAATAATATTAAAATAATAAATAATATTAAAATATTAATGAATAGTAAATTTTTTTTACTATAAATAGCCATAGGAGGGAAGGGTATTTTGCACCAAGAAAAGAGGAATCAAGTGAGAGCTTGAGAAATAGAGAAGAAAGAGTTAGGGAGAAATTTTTAGTTGCAAGAAGAGTAGAGGTTCTGAAGGGTTTCGGGGGAAACAAATTCGGAGCAGGAGATTAAGTCTGGAATAGAGGTAGGGGAGCTAACTTTTCTAAGCTTTTATATTATGATTTAGTACTGTTTTATTACTATTCATGTCTTGAAATTATGTATGAATATTGTTAATGCTTACTGTATGTTTATCTATATTGATATTCGGTATAAATATTATATGCTGTTGTTTTGAATCTGTTAATAAGAAATTTGTTAAAAACTAGTTGAGGAACACTTTGGCTAAGGAAAGACTTGGTACTTAAGTTGTCCATTGTGACGCACCTCTCTTTCCTGGAAGTCTACTCGACAGGTTTTTAACTTAAATCTTGTGTACAGATTATGTACTGTTAAATTATCATGTAATATATCTTGTTGGAATATATTCAGTTTGTATGATTCCTGAAATGATTGAAGTTTATTTGATTTGAATTTATGCATCTACACATGTATGAGTATTACGGGGAAATGTCGTAAGGGTATAATATGAGTCGAGGAATGTGAGTATGGTATGAGTCTCGCGGAGAGATTCTGTAATGTCAGGGTATGTGTATGAGGATTAGGGGTAGATTTCGTAATGGTATAATATGAGTTGAGGAATATGAGTATGGCATGAGTCTCGTGGAGAGATTCAGTAATATTATAGTATTTGTGTATATGTTGATGTTGAGGGTCCCGTAGTTGGAGGTTATCCTGATACTCTAATAATCATCTAGTCTCAAGTAGAGAGGGATGAATTATGTGGTGAGAGGAGCAGGAGGTCCTGGTCTATGTGCCGGTTTTGGACATAGTGAGGGGACTAACCTTGTGAATGGTATGAAGTATTTTGGAAGTGTATTTGTAAGAAGAAGTAGAAGTCATTCCAAGTGCATAACCTCCCGTGACCGCTCATCAACGTATCATCCGGATGAGTGTCTATTGGGTATTGTGGTATTTATTGGGTATTGTGGGACGAGTGTCTAATAGGAATTGTGGTACGATGGTATGAGGGTGTTTGACATAATTATTATATGATGTTTGTATCGAAGTAATTATGCATGTCTTATAAATGATTTGTTGCATGTTAGCTCACCCTACTTGTTTGTGTTTTGTGTTTGGGTATGTGCGATGATCGTATAATTCGTTATACGGGAGCAGATGAAGGAATGTCGCCTCACATAGTACCAAGGAAAGGGAGGAGTAGAAGAACTATAATTAGAATCTTTTTACATGTATAGACTTATATCAACTAGGAAATTTTAAAGGGTGAGATTACGGAATGTTACCGTAAATGTAATGTTAATTATCAAGTGTGAAAATTTGGGATGTTACATTAATGTGAAAAGTTGGGATGTTACATTAATGTGAGAATTTGGGATGTTACAATACGTGCTAACGTCTTAGTAACCGATGAAAAATTATAGTGACGAAAATTATGTAAGAGTATTATCCTTAAGATTTGAATGTAATGAAATGATTTATCAACAACTATTTTAAAAACTAAACACTTAAACTAATTTAAGCATAGCTAAAAGTAAATAAAACTTGTACAGATAAAACGTACAAATTAATAATTTTGTCACAAAATATTTAATGATAAATTTTATGGATACACAATTATTGTTATAAAAAGAGACATTACATTATTATTTGAGTTTTTCTTAAGATTAAAGATATGGTAACACATTAACATTTGTTTGATATATATTATAAGAATAAAATAATTATAAAAAATAAATTCTTGTATTTGTAAAAGAAAAAATAATAATAATAAAAGTAATATCAATTAAATATAAAAAATTTGTATATATAAAAAATAGTATTATACTTTTCTTAAAAGTATGACATTGACTCTTTTGTCCAGTAAAAGTAAAAATATGATTTAAGTTTATAATCATCTTTGACTAATCTAACCTTTTTCAAATTTTGTGATCGATTTTGTTCCTGTTGTCACTGATATAGACGGAAAGTGTACCATCACAAAGCATAATATTTTCACCTATTTTAAATGTATTATATTATAAACTGTCATACATCATCGTCATTTAAAATACATAGATGATTGATTAAAACACGTGTAGTTTTCATTTGTGATGAATATTTTCTATCACAAATGTATAATTTACACATTGTAAGAGGTAAATCCATTGCAAGAAGACAACTTATGAAAAAGTCATAAATTAATTTTAATTTATGTTTATATATACGTGTAACATCTTATTTTTAGTCGTTTATAATTGACAAAATAAAACATTATAAAATTCATAAAATTAATATAAATAATATAAATTTATCTTAAGTTATAGATATAATATATTTTATAATTATGGTTATTTATTTTATAATTATATTAATATTATATCTATAATTTGAGACAAATTTATTTTATTTTATCAATTATAATATACTAAAAATAAGATATTATATTTTGGTATTAATGTAAAAAATTAAATTTATGAAATTATTGAATTATTAAATTATTAAATTATTATTATGAAATCATCCTCTTTCTATGGATTTTTTTATCGGTAATTTCACTTTATCAATAATTTTTTCCAAACTTTTTTTTTAGTGTTTAGTAAAGAAAAATATTAACAAGATTATGAACATATATTTCTACTAGTAATAGATTTGTCAGCAAAATTTATTAATAATTAAAATAAATTTTAAGAGTTTTATTATTAAAATATATTTTCATAGATGGTAAATTTGTCAGCAAAAATAGTTAATAATTAATTTTTGTTGTAATCTATCAATAAAATACATTGTAAACTAGTGAGAAGAAAGAAGGAGTTAAGCAAGAAAGAAAAGATAAATCCGTAATTCCATTAAATTTTATAATAGTACTATAACATAAAAAGCTTATATATAATTTGAATTAATTTAGAATGTATTCATTTAAGCAAAATCATGAATACCATGGACCAAATACCATAAAGTTGTTCCCCGCGACTTATCCTATTGTGTGTGTCTTCTACCTTGTGGCCAAAAATACTTTCTGAAACTTTTTTTTTTCGAGTTCTTCTTGAAGCTATTTTATTTCATTCGTTTGATGCATAGATGAAAGAAAAATTGAAATGTCATTTCACTGTCACAAACATCAAAAGGAAAAACCTAAATCCGACAAATGTTACATCATTAAGCTGTTTCTCATTCTATATTGTGAAAGAAAAAAAAACTAATTAATTTTTTTGAGAGAAGTTAATTATGCATAAAATTAACCAATATTTTTATATTAATATATAATAATATAATTAATAAAAAACCACCAACTATTGGAAGATCATCTAATTAATTTCTTAAGTCTAAATATGTCTCAATTGCCATTAGATGGTTACATTAAAATCGTTGGTAATATAACCCATTTTAAGAAGGAAAAAAAATCTACTTACAAGTACAATAAAAAGTCAACTTAATTACATTCTTGGTAGTCGCTGAAAAATTTATGGCCATAGATATGTTGAGTGCTGGACCAAGATGAAATATATAATCCAGAGATCAGAAAATAATGAGGATCAAACTTTTCGCAAATAAACGTAGTTGACCTCTTCCTGTCAAAAAGTCAACCCATCATATGTCTATTTTTCCCTACATAACCTAGTTACTATTCTCTCGAAGCAAGATTCAACTGAATATTTTCATGAGAGTTAAAGCACAGAGAACTGTTCAAAAGTGACCATAAATCACTATAATTAGGGCAAGTCAATGTTAACATTTATACTCTAATAAAAATAACATAAGATAAATTCGTATAATCTCTACTAAAACGCCTTAGAAAAGTTTATATTAAAAACTACTTATCTGTATATGAAATACAGAACTTTGACGAAAAGTATTTAAACAGTTAATTAGTGCAGAATCATAAGCGTGGTCCACTTTAATTACCATATTGTGAGTTACTTCACTTGTAAATAAATATAATAAATTGCATTGAATTTGAGAACATTAGAACTACATATAATTGCAAAAATGTCTTAAGATTTAAAAGCCGCCATTAGAGGCATGTAGCAGGTTTGGTTGTCTTGTCTTGAACCTTAAATTAGAAGGAACAAAGGGAAAGATGACGAATAAGAAATAGTGATTCATGTATCTGCTTTCTATTGAAGACTACGATGAGGGAACATTAAAATACGAAAAAAGTGCAGGTCTTATTCATATGGGGACCAAACTTACTTAAATACTGTTATATGATAGATGAATATTATATTTTATTTTTTATGTCAAAAATCAAGACTATATATGCTCCCGTGTGCAATCTCTTTATAATATTTAATTAATGTGATGATGGTAGATTCATGGATGGTGTTGCATCATCTCTGTTTGTAAAAATGACACCGTTTGACAAAATATAAGATGGTCAGCTCTTAGGAAACAACGAGGAAAGCTGCACTACAGTACAAATATGTTTTTTTTTTAACTTCATGTTTTATCTTAATACCAATGTGTTATGTCAATACATCTAATAGAAAGAAACTTATACGTATTATTTCATATTAGGTGACATGTTTAAATTTAATAAACAACATTGCAGTAAAACTGATATATGCAGTAAATACGAGATACTTAAAACAAAATATATCAAATATTTAATTTCAAGAAGATATTATTTAATACTCGAAACAAAACTCCATTATTAGTTCCTCAATTTCACACAACAGTTCTTCTTAGTCCTTCAACGAAATTTGCATACATAATCCTTGAAAAAAACAGAATTTTCCTTTAAAAATAACTACAGAAATTAGTATTTAGAGGATTTTTTTAGTGTTTGTTAGAATTAAAAAAAAATTAGAAGTTTTATTGTGATTAAAGATTATTAAGACGGACAATATATAACCCATAATTTTATTGTTAGGTTTTTAGGTAAAAGTAGTGTGTTGGTTTATTGCATAATATCTCTGCTCCTTTCATCATCCATTCCATTCATATTATTGTGTATAATTGAACATGAAAGTTTTTTATTCTTTTTTAAATTTTTATTAAACCTCTAATTTTAACAAAAAATATGGATGTTTTTCTATAAATTTTGCTATTTTTCAAGGGAATAAGAAAGTAGGAAATAAATGTAATATTTCAACACTACATCTTTAAGATTAATTTATGCAAATTTTTTCGAAGAATATAAAAAAAAATTAATGATGTCAAACGGGAAGACTATAAGCATATTTAAGTCTTTGATTTAACATACATTAAAATTTTCATTAATTGGCTATAGGTTTTCTTTTTCAAAGTCGGTCTTCTTGGATGTACGATAAACTGCTAAATATAATAATATTACTTTTAAAAGGTAAAATAATAAAATATATTTTCCTTGAGAAATAACTAAAAGACACTTAAATTAATTTTTAGTTGTATATTATCTTTGAAGTTCATGATAATCAAAATTATCTAATTTTAGACTAATTAAAATGTTAGTTATGCAAATTAATATAATTGACTATATAAAAGGAAGAATCGGAGTGATACTCGATTTAAAACATAAATTATATTTTTAAATTATAATATTGAACAAGATAAATCAATTAAAGTTTATTTATAATTTGCTTTATTAAAAAGAACTTATTCTTTTTTGTTTAAATTTGAGTTGAGAGTGTTATAGTTGAAATTGGATTGTAAGATTTGGGTGGGTGGGAGGAGCTGACGGTGTTGATTGGGATATTGGGGCATAATGTATACGTAATGCTAGGGATTTAAAATTGGGTGGGTGGGTTAGGGTTTTTCAGCAAACAAATCTCTGCTTAGTGATGACAGTCATCACACATCTTATGCCCATTTGCTAGCTTGCCATGAATATGACACAAAACCATTTCAGCATAATAATAATAATAATAATAATAATAATAATATTATTATTATTATTATTATTATTATTATTATTATTATTATTATTATTATTATTATTATTATTATGACGATCAAATATGCTTACTTCTATAGTTATTTTAAAATTAACTGAAATGGGTAAATTGGTATAACAGGATTTTAGTTAAGAAATAGAAAACAATTAATTTATTATATTTTAAAATTAAATCTACTCGTTTTAATGAATTATCTTGGGCGGCAATGTCAAGCATTTCACGATATTCAGTCACTGATAATTATTTTTGTTTACTTATTACTCTTAATATATTTTTAAATAGGCAGAATTAGTTGTATCAATAGAGAATGTCCAATGTAAAGAGCTTTACTTATTTTACAGAATTAATATACCCAATACACAATGGAAGGTTTAGTAAAAATTGAATTGATGAAAACATACAGAAAAAAAAGTGAAGTTCACAAAATTCAAGAATAAGATATATATCTTTAACCCAAGAACAATCCCAATCTAATAGGTCTTAGAATTTGATTATCATATACATACATTCAATGATACACTAATTGGTCCTTTAATGAATTGATTATAGTTATTAAATCTTAGCTACCATGAAAAGGCACAAAAAGTTAAAACATGGACCACTTGATTTGTTATCTTTGGTACATTGCTTCCTAAAAGATAGCTGCATTATAAATCTCACTTTAAATCTCAAGTGACAAAAAAAAATAATGAGTGTAACTTTTAAACAAAGTATTAATTTTGCTTAATATATATATATATATATATATATATATATATATATATATATATATATATATATATATATATATATATATATATATATATATATATATATATATATATATATATATATATGCTGGAATAAAGCTGGAGTACTTAATGTAACAATATGTGGTAGATATTTGAAGAAGGACAATTGTAACATTTGAAAGATGATCAAGTAAATGAGATAGGTTAAAGCTTCAAGTTGTGTTTAATCATCCAAAGCTTTTTACTCTTTCTAGTACTAAAGGCTACGTATAATATCTTCAATTCCTGATATTTTAGATTTGTAAAAGGGTTCAAGTATTCTATTTTGCTTATAAAAAAACCTAACCAAGGAAACAACCTTAATTATTTGGATTCTAACCATTCATTTTCCTGAAAGTCCATACTTCCATATGCTACTAAAAGATAAAGTACAAACACTTTTGTACTACACTTTCAATTTGAATTTTCTCCATGCTTTTTAATGTAAAATCAAGAAAATATAGTGGTATTGAATTTGATTTGTATGAACAATTAAGATTAAAATTAACATGCATTACTTTTTCAATTCTCAAACTTATTCACCTCGTTGACAATAAGAAAGCAGAAATACAAGTCTACATCAAAAATAGCTTTGTAAGACGAAAAATATTAATTTTGTGTCATATATACACCGCACCGGAAAGTCCGTTTTTATCAAATAAATTATAGTCAATTATTTAAGTGTCTTGCAATAAATATGTTTCAATGTAGACACCATTTCTAACAATTGAATACGTCAAGATTGCATATTACTTTTTGGATAAGAAAATCTCTTCTCACTTTAATCAAACAAAAGACTATTAAGAAAAATTTAATATAACATTGCGAGGATCTAGAAAATATTTAGGTGTAGTAGTGATTTATAAAAAATGACATTTGATTATTTTATTATTTAAAAAATTAAATTATAAATATAATTTAATATTAATTGAGTTTTATTTTATTTTATTTTTTTGTCGCCAAAAATATGTATAGATATATAATAGAGTACTTTGGTTACTCTATTCCTTGTACACACATGCTTACAAGACTTCTCAAATACATAATATGTGTATGATAAGTCTTAAACTTTGTACTTTGAGCAAAAAGTCTACCTAATCTTCCGTAACAAAACTACCACAGATTATAGTATATAATTAGACAGCCTACCAAGAAGAGTATACCGCACATTGATATATTAAGATACTATAACAAAACACTAATCTTCCAATTATAGGTTCATGTCACAAAATTAACCTCTACATATATGTCTATAGAGAGCTCTTTGTCTTAATTAAACACCTACAACAATTTTCATAATGACTCAGACATATGAGAGGTTTCCATAAGTGAGTCTTCTTTGGAAAAAGTTGAAAACTATACTTACAACAAAAACAAACACTCTTGACCAAAAAGTCTAGATGATAGATCATAAATCCTTTTACAATCCTAACTCACAAATGCCTTGTTCCTCTCTCATCGTGTTACACTTTCTAATGTAAAACCTCCCTATAGTAATAAATTCCTCAAAACTAAGTACACTTCTGCTTTCTAATATTCCAATTGTTCTAAGTATGTGTGGTACCTATCCTAGTGGTCTTAAATAGTGTCTGAAAATAAAAGCACCAATTAGAAAACGAAAAGGTTACATTTACATTTTTATTTGACACAGGTTAAGCTTTGGTTATTACCATAACCAAAACTTAATAAAACATTTATGCTTTGATTTAGGTAAGAACTAAAGTCTAATATGAACATTTTTTTTTAAATAACTTTTTTATTTTTGTTTCTACCTACCTATCAAACCTAGACAACATCAAAACCAGACGACCAATACATTATATATGATACCTAAAATAAACCAAAATTTATATACAACAATATGATATGTTTATAATATTTTATTCTACTATATGTTTCACATCGAATTATAAAAAAATATTAATCGTTTTAAACTGTCGAAATAAACAATTTAAGATTTAATAATAATCAGTATTTGTCTCCTCTTATTAATTTTTAAAATATATAATTTTATGAACATATTTATAAAATATTATTTCTTTTTATGAACATAGGAGCACGAAACAATTTAGGGTCACAAGTCTTTCAAATGTTTGAAATACTAAGCAAATAAAAGTGTCTATATTGAGAAACAAAATAAAATAGCAAAATGAACAAAAACATATACCTTTCATTCAGATAAAATAATTAAAAAAATAAAATCAATATTAAAATTTTCGTAAACTTATAAGTTTCAGTTCCATAATGTCTGTGTTTTTATATGCATTGTTTTTCTTAAAAACGAAACATACAATATGATTTCAAAAGCTAAGACTGTATTTTTAATAGTTATATGGTTTTACTCTTTGGATAAGAAGTTCTTTCCTTACTTTAACCAAAGAGAAAACTACTAAATTTCACCTTTAATCTATATTACATTAACCTTTCACCATGTGAGGTATGTTAATCAATTTTATCTTTTTCATTTTTTGTGGTTATTTTGAATATAACAGAGTGATAACTTTAGTGTAAAGTCACCAAAAAAAAATCCAATTGGGTGAAACTAAATGTAATTTAATTACATTTTTCTGTAATGTTCCAAATAAATTGAAGATGTGTCTTTAAAGACCGTCATTTGAATTAAAACTGATAAAGGTTGAGCTAAAATAGTACATTATAATTGAAAAATACGTCAATGTACTAATTATTTATTATTTATGTGACTTACTTATATAAATATGTTTTAATTTTTCAATAAATTCTAACCTTATAGTAAATGACAGTAATATATTTATAAATTTCATAACATCTTATAGTAAATGACAGTAATATAAATTTTACAAACTTAGTTCTATATAGAAACTTTAAATTTTACTTTAATACTTTGTATATGTTTTTAGTAATTGATACTCTTTTGTAATCTATATATTCGCTTACATTGATTCTGGACTTTAGTTATATTATGTAAATTATATTAATTTAAATAGTGTTGGATTATCTTTTTATGTATTTATAATGTGATATCAAAACAATGTAATTAATTGTGTACTTTTAATGTAATTAATCGTATTTATAAACGGTATGTTGATTTTTGAGTGAGAGAGTACACGAAAGATAAACATAAAAAAAAATTAAGAAAAAAATTGTGTATCCCTTGTAAAAAAATTAAAATACAATACAATAAAATGTAAAACATACAGCAATAATTACTCCATGGAGATAGGTCTGTAATTAAAAATGAGCTCTGGTGTCATAACATTAATTACACTGACATCCCTTTTCTTAATGGAAACATAAAAATAAAGATACGAAACCGGTGTTAAAATAGTTTTTTCATTA